>NC_136503.1:44638600-45181100 GCF_053919585.1 Euprymna scolopes
CCATCAATGACAACCTAGATGATTCTATTGCCTAAGAAGAATCTAATTATATTTAGCATTTGTTTAATTATACCAAATGATTTAATTTTCATTAGCAGCCCTTCATGCTAGACTTTGTCGAATGCTTTAGATATATCGAGGGCTACAGTCCTTGCTTTGCCTGGTGTATGCATTCAGAGATGACTTTAAATATTTGCAGTAGAACAACATTGCCTAAATATACACTATTTGTTATAAAGATTAGCTTTTGTGAGGTGGTGGACTAGTGCTTTATTGATTAGCGTTTCAAAGATTTTAGTGAAAAGGGGGAAGAGACTAATAGGGTGATAATTGAGAGTCCTTTCACTAGAATTCTTGTACACTGGTACCACAGAGGCCATCTTCCGGCTATTAAGAAAGCAAGATTCAGTAAGGAATTTGTTGTAGAGTTTGGAAAGTACAGAGACTAGTTCAGCTGAGCATTTCTTGATTAGTACAGCAGGGATGAGATCAAGCCCACACGCCTATGTCTAAGTTTTTTTATGATATCCCGGACATGAGAAGAGGTGATTTTCAGATCATAAATTGTGGCTTCCATCTACATAGGGAAATTTGGGAGAAGGCTGTTCCTTGGCTCTAAGGTAGAGTTGGAGGCGACTCGCCAAGCAAGCAGTTCTGCCTTCTTAGTTGCTGTACATGCAACCTTTTGGTTGTTAGATAGTGGAGGAATTACTGATTGCCCTTTATTCATTACACTATTATAGATTTTCCAGAAACCACGAGTTCTTATCTTCTGTGATTCTATGCGTTCTCTTATTATTTCAGCATGCCTTCTTTTGGCTGTGGCTTTTTCTCTCTTACAATGATTTCTAGCATCTACAAATTTTTGCCTATTTGTATATAACATGATGTACTGGCGGAGTGCACGCTGTCTTTGTGCGATGGCAGCTGCACAATCTGTAATGAATCATGGGGGGGAGTGGAGCTTGCTATAATACTTGTGGGAACGTGTGCTTCATTGCTTGCTTTGCACCATTCAGTTGTCTCATTGGCACACTGTTCAGCAGGAAGAGAGAAGATATTTGTCCATGGGGCATCTCTGATATTTTCTGATGGCTTCCCAGTAAGCCCTTTTGTAGTATCTTTTTTATTTTGAGCAATGGCTCCTCATCTTGAGGTTGGGATTTAAGTGTGATATCAAACAGTCAACATGTAATCAAGAACCACTCTGGTGGCATCGGCCACCAACCAGCTTATCTGACGAATCTGTCAGTCTCTCATCAATCGCAAGTAACCTTACTCATCTCTCAACGAAATCTTATTCTTTCTATCTCTTTCTTAATATTTCTTATGTAAATTTATGTAAATAAATTGCATTCTTTCGCTGATATATAACGGTATGTTTTCGTTGTCATTATGCAGCCTTTTGCTTTTCAATCCTTCTACCATTCAAAACTTTCACCAATAACACATGGGGACAGGATCGTCTATCACACAAGCATACCATCCTGTCCCCCCTCAACAGACTAAGTTGTCTGCATTTCCAAGCGGACTGTGAGCATTAGTCACACAATCCTCAGGAACTGTGGTAAGGAATAGGTCTTGAAGTGAAGCAGGTTAGGAACATGACTGTTTGTATGAGGAAATAGAGAAGCTATAAGTACAGCATCCAGCTGTATCTGTGCAACCTGAGAAACGTAGCCATTTTTTATGTTGGACATTAAAATCATCAAGTATATTTGGGTGTTACTATCGAAGGAGAGTGCTGTATCTATACTATCAAAGACATGATCGATTGAGGGAGAATGGTAAAGAAAATATGCAGTAATGAAAGACTTTTTGTCAAACTCGGGCATCTACATAGAATTTCTAACAGAACTTTTTATTTAATCTACCGGGGTAACATGTTCTTGTTTCACCAGCCATGATTAAGTAATTTGCACTTTTTTTTGGAGTATCGTCTGCACCAAGAGTTGAACCATCAACCTCCAGAAGAATAATTTACAACTGAATTTTACCAAGTACTTTATCCACTATGCCACTATGCTCAATTGTATTGTGGAGGTTGAAAGTTCAATACTCTTTGCAGGCAACACTCAAAATACAATTGCAAATTATTTGGGAGTTCTACCCAGTCAGAGCAGACGGAACTAGAGCATGTTACTCTCTTTGGATTAAATAAAGGGTTCTGTTTGAAATTCCATACAAATTGCCAAGCTCAACAGAAAGATTCCCAAGTTTGACAAGATAGACCTGAAGACGGTTGAAGGTTCCATCGACCAAAATGCTTTTTACCTTAATGTTTGACATGATACTTTTAAGTACAGCGAAAATACAACAGCATTGGAGAATAGATATATTTGAAATAGTCTTAATGCAGTGAAGATATCAGTGTGTGAATTTTTGTCCCAGGGGCCACTTCATCAAATTCAATATGTTTACTTTACATGCTGGTATGTGTTGGACAGCTTCTAGAAATTGGCTTCCAAACTTACCTATTTTGGGTCAGGTATTTATTTATCTCTCTTCCTTTGAAATCCTTCCATTTCCTCGGTCTAATCCCGACAACTGATCATGCTACCTCAGTGGTTCTATATCTAACTAAAGCACTCATAGCTTCAATGTGGCCACACTATCTCATTATTTTTAATGTTGCAGGGTTGATGCCCTTGCTGCTTTGGTTGCTTGGAGACCTAGAAAGTACTAATCAAGAATCCCTTCTTGATAATCAGCTGGCCAGGAACTGGCCCAGTACCTGTGGGACTGAGGTACGTCGACTGGGTATTATCTAGTAGGGTTTTTGGGTGGAGCAAGTTTCTTACTTATTGCCTGAGGCGCCCCTGCTGGGGAATGCTCAGGCAAGTTTTATTAGGCCAGAGTGTCCCTTCTTTAGAGGTGCTGGCTTGACATCCCCACTTTCTCATTTTTGTCACATCTTGCTGAGGTAGGCAGCAAGTCAATATCTACTACCAAAGTTTCCTGCTCTGCACACATCTCCCTATACTATCCAGATTTAATTTTTCTCTAAACTTGTTTATAAAACTTTAGACATGCATTGTATCCTTATCACATCATTTCTATTCATGTAACTCAGAATCTCAACTAGGTTTCACTTCCACACATAATCACACTGTGCACAATATGTTTTATTGATAGTACACACATGAAACTTTAGTCCCTTTCAAGGTAATCTCCTCCGGCTGCAATACACTTATACCATTGCAACAACTTCTGGAAGGCGCCATGGAAGTGCTCTTGTGTGAGCATGTCAATGACCCTCGTCACAGCCTCTTTCATCTCTTCAATTGTCTTATATCGACAGCCTCTAAGGTTTTCCTTGAGCTTAGAGAATAACAAAAAGTGACAAGGAGCAAGGTCTTGACTATAGGGAGGGTGAGGAACTGTCTTGATGTCCGTCTTGGTCAAATAGTCTGCGACAAAGGATGAAGTTGCTAACTGGTGCATTATCCTGGTAGAAATGGCATTCACCTAATTTGAAGAGTGTTGGCCTCTTCCGACAGAATCTCTTCCTGAATTCCTCTAAAACCTCAACATAATATTCTTTGTTAACTGTCTGTCCAGTGGAAACCCAGTGCATATACATCATGTCTGTGCTGTCAAAATAAAACATCATAAGTTTCTGGGTGGATTTGCACGGTCTGGCCTTCTTGAGTCGGGGAGAGCATACTTCCACTGTCTGTTGGTCTCTGGTTCATAGCAGTAGATCCAGCTTTCATCACAGGTTACCAAAGCATCAAGAACTGCGAGATCTGAATTGATCAGCTCGACCATCTCCCTGCTGTGATAACATCTTTCTTTCTGATCTTTTCTGAGCACCCTTGGAAAAAACTTTGCTCAAATCTTCTTCATCTTCAGTTCCTTACAAATATTTGTGTGTACAGTTTTCACACTGACATCAAACTGCACATTTATTTTCTCTATAGATACACAACTGTCCTTATCAATGAAATTCTTTATTTGGCCAATCAACTCTAATGTTCTGACTTCCATATTCCTCCCACACCTCTCATCATCCTTTATAGACTCCCTACCTTCCTTCCATCTCTTATGCCACTCAAAAACTGATGCTCAATTCATGCAAGATGGTCCAAAATCAGTCTGAAGCATTCCATAGATTTCTGTGTCAATTTTCCAAGTTTAAAACAGAATTTTATTGCATATCGTTCTTCTAAAGTGTCCTCACATTCAGATTGCATTTTTGAAATTCACCAGCTATGACGATTAAGCTTTAGTAGAGTGTATTCCAATTCCTGCTGTAGCTGTTCATTTGAACCTGAAATCATAAAAATTGGCCAATCATCTCATAAGATTTATAGCAATAACATACTGAATTTTCAAGAGTTTACAACAATTTTAAATGCATGTACAAAAAAAGTCTGGAAACTCATTAAAGGCACCCCGTAATATATTTTAGAAATCAAGATAAAATTTACACATTATGGTAAGAAGCAAAGCAGTTTGCACAAAGAGTTACATTACACTTTTCGGCAACAAGTTAGTAGCTTACTATTATAAGACTCATTTATACACATGCATAAGTCATCAAACAAATAGAATTTAAGCAAATTTCACAAGCATTTTTAAAAGGGTTCCAATAATTCTCAGGAAGAAGCTGATTAAGATAGATGAATTTTATCCTTTCTTCAGAGTAATCATGCAGTAAGCAGTACTATTATATATTATCCGTATTGATTTTAGAAAGAAATTATTTGGTGTCCTATTTTTAGGACAGTGGCTGGTTAGTTGTTTTATGGCATATTAACAATTTGTAGTTATTTAATGCCAAATTCTTTTTTCTCCCAAATTAAGTTAGGTAAGTATTTTGACTCATTTGTTGAACTAAGTTTTTTTTTTTTTCTTATTCGTTAGATAATGTTGTATTTTGGGGGGAAGAGGGTAAGGCAGGGTCAAGTTTTGTCCCATCGACGAAACGTTGCATCCCTCTGCCCGTTCTACAAGTATTTTAATGGTGAATGCTCTGATGAACTGCAAGCACTTGTGCCCCCACGACGTGAACACTCTCGACAGACCCGACAAGCTGCAAAGTCCCACCCCCACACTGTAGAGATCCCTAGATGTAAAAGATCTTTCTACTCCAGTAGTTTCTTCTCCAGAACCGCTAGACTTTGGAATTCCATTCCAGGTCACTGCTTCCCTAACTGTACTGACATGCAGAAGTTCAAGTGCAACGTGAACCAACATCTTGCTGCCCAAATCCCTACATAGTACCCCAGTAGTTGTTGCCCCTGATAGTAGCCCCCTACACCAAAGTGGCAATGTGCCTTGTTTGGGGTGAAAATGTAATAAAAAAAATTTTTTTAAGTTAGATTGGATTAGTTATATTTTTCTTGTATAGGTTTACTTTTTTCAAAAATGTTAATATTGTGCTAAGATTTATTTTTTTTCAAATAGTTCTTTTATGTTGGTGACATTGTAAAAATTTTGATGGATATGTGTGGTCACCACAATTTAGAAGAAAGTGTTTTACAATAAAGTGTTTTTGCCATGCCAAGCATTCTAGAGGATCTTCATTTGTCAGAAGGAAGGAGTGGGTTATGTGTGTGTGTGCCTCTAGGACAGTGAGATCTAATGGGTTAACAGCCTCACTAAAGTATAAATATGCATATCAACATCTTAGTTCTCATCTCTCTTCATCATCTTACACTCTGCACTTTTTTTAATACTATTGAGTAACCACTTATCAAGGCCAGTCTTTTTTCGATATATGATGCTGCAAATGTTTAGAAAGAGGAACTAAAGATTGGAGCTCAGCTAAGCTGAGCATCTTACATAGAAATGATGATAGAAAACAGTGAGAGTCTAGCAACCTCTCTTCTGTGAAAAAGAAGTTGTAAAGAAGAGAACACACCTCCTCCCCACTAGATTTCAAATCAATTACAAATACTATTGATCAAATTACAAAGTAACAAATAAAGAAGGTTGTTATATTCAGATGAAACATTGTAAAAATAATCAACTCAAACGTACAAAAGATTTATGACAACTCCGACTGCTGCAGTAATCAACATGACGGTGGCGTTTATTTCATAATCATTCGTCTTGATTCGTTCAACTGCAAAGTACACTAAGAAGCCGGTAACCAACCAAATGAAGAACACTGAAAATAAAGCCCCAAGCATCTCTACAGAAAGAAGCAGGAGAAAAAAAAAAAAAAAAAAAAAAGATTAGCATTTTATGAAAGAAAAAGAATAACAAAAATAAACATAAAATTTAATAAAAAAAAAAAAAAAAAAAAAAAAAGCACGATAAAAAAATAAAATTTATGTTAAGTGGATACATAAACCACCTATGTTTTTTTCGGTGCAACAATACTATAATAGCAAAATTCAGAAAACGAAAAAATAGATTTAAAAAGAAAAAAAACAAAAAACAATGGTAGTTACTGACTTCTTGTGTCAATTTCAACTAAAAGCAGCGATATCTATTTAATTGGGTCAGAAGTATTTAAATATTACTGCGTCATTTTTATAAAAACACAAGTTTTTGCTCTTTATTATGAAAAAAAAAAAAAAACAATGGTTAGAATCTTAAAAAGATCTCTTGATTGGTATGAAGTAGCAAGTGAATGTCTGGCATCCAATAGGATGCCACGTCCCCCACTATAACAAGATAAGAAAATTTTTAAAAATAAAAATAAATAAATACAAATGGTTCTGTTTGAGGAATTAATTCTACCAGTACTGCGACAGGTGTTCTAGTAGATTTACATAAAGCAGAATAGAAATTATTTATTTACAAATATAGCATAGCGACATGACTTACCTGCTCGATACCATCCAAAACTTAATTTTTTGGTAGCAGGTCTGCTGGCAAGGTATACAGAAAAAAGGCTGATAAAAAAACTGGCAAGGTCTGTTAATAAGTGGGCGGCATCTGCTACAATAGCCAAACTATGGGCAATAACACCCCCTACAAAAAAAGAATGTGGACAGAAAAATGAATCATCAAACGACGACAGAGTAAAAAAACTGTAAACTGAACATTTATATTTTTCATAATACTGTACGGTGAATTTATATTTTTAAACTAGCAGTTCAGCCCAGTTTTGCTTGGGCCCTGTGTACTATTCATAACTTTATGTGCATATGTATATATATATAATAAAAATTATGACTCATGTCCAGGTAACCTACATCTAAAATTTCAAGTGTTTAAACCCAAAATTGGCTGAATAGTTTGCTAGAGACCGCAAAGGTAAAATTTTTCTAAATTTTCACCCTTTGGCCGACAAATTTTCGGCCATAAACCACTGGATACACTTTATATAAAATTTCAAATATTTAGACCAAAAATTGGCTAAGTAATTTGGTAGAGACCGCAGAGGTCAAATTTTTTAAAACTTTGACTCCAATTTTGACCCCTTAACATTCATTGTTTTGGGATCAAATCAAATTAAAAAGCTTGATCCGTGTCCAAGTAACCTACATCTAAAATTTCAAGTGTTTAGACCCAAAATTGGCGGAAGAGTTTGGTAGAGTTTTTAAAGGTCAACTCGTTGAACTTTGACCCTTTGTCAGTCAAATTTCAGGCTGAAACCGATTAAAAAGATTTTCCCAAATCTCAATACCCCTTATGTCAAATCTCGAGTCTGTAGACTGAAAATTGATAGAGTAGTTTGGTAGGGAAATGTACACATACAGACAATTTCACTTTTATAGATGTATAGATATAACTGAACATTCTATAATTTAGTCTATATTTCTGTTTGTGTGTCTGTCCATTCTACTTTTTCTTGGAAAATACTCCACTAATCTGGCTGACATTTTGTATGGACCTTTGTTATAAGGTGCAGTGAATTAAGTATTATGATATTCATTCGATGCCCAGTTAGCGATTAATAGAGATTAATAAGGATTTGTATTTAATGCAAAAAGGAGCACCAATTTAACCATATTCAACCATCAGTTTGGCATAAAAACACTCATTCTAAGTAAACAGACTATAATTTTTGCCCATTTTTTTTTTTTTTTTTTTACAGGCTACGAGTTTATCTAGTCTATATTTTTTGTAGAAAGGTTTTTATTCATTTTAATAGAAATAATTTAATATTTTATGATGTTGAGACAAGTTAAAAATAAATTAAGTGTAAAAATTCCAAAAGGTACACTACTGAAATGTTTAAATATCTTACTGAAAAGTGCGAGTATTTGCTTTTAAAACCAGTTTAAAATTAATTTGATTTTAATGGGATTTTTGTGTTGTTTTTATTTATTTATTTTTTTAATCATTTTAATCAATCATAACCATAAGACGACCCAAACATGGTCTTGTAAAAAAAAAAAAAAAAAAAAAAAAAAAAATTATGATTTTTTCCTTTTCGCATAAGAAATGCAGTCCATGTCTTTGTTTTGGAAGGGAAAATAAGAAGTTTAAGAGAATTATATTAATGGTCACATTCAATACCACCAAGACCAAGCTTGTTTCTTTCAATAATTACACGAAATCTTCTGAACCATCAATAGCTAAAGATACATTACCTAAAAGTACTTCTTTCAAATTCCTCAGCTCAACATTCAGAGGGAACATGAGTTGGAACAGATACATCGAGAACATTGCCAAAGCTGCTGCGAAGAAGGTAGGCTCTCTCTACCCTGCTAAAAAGTTATTTACACCTGAAAGTATCTTGTACCTCTATAAGGCCACCATTCTCCCATGAATGAAGTATTGTTGTCACATTTGGGCTGGTACATCTGCTATTGGTCTCTCACTCCTGGACAGGGTTCAAAAGAGAATTGCCAACCTAATAGGTCCTGAACTGTCATCTAGACTTCAACCTCTGTACCACCAAAATGTTCCATCCCTCTGCCTGTTTTACAAGTATTTTAATGGTGAATGCTCCAATAAACTACAAACCCTTGTATCCCTTTGACATAAATACTCCCTGTCAAACCCGACAAGCAGCAAAGTCCCACCTCTACACAGTAGAGATCTCTAGATGTAAGAAAGCCTTCTACCTTAATAGTTTCTTCCCCAAAACTGCTAGAATCTGGAATTCTCTTCCTGGTTCCTGCTTCCCCAACTGCACTGACATGCAGAAGTTCAAGTGTAATGTGAACAAACATCCTGCTGTTCAACTCCGTACATAGTATCACTGCAACTTATGTCTCTAATAGTAACGCCCTACATCAAAGTAGCACTGTGCCTTGTTTGGGGTGAAAATGTAATTAAGAAATAAATAAATAAAAAGTAGTGTTGAAGAAAGCACGTGTTTTGTTCTTATGTACTAATGAGTGTCGGCTTACAGGTCACTTGAGGATAAGGATTAATGAGCTTATAAGGAGGGAAGTAAAACAAAAATGTGAGGATAACAATGGTTGAGACTGGTCAAAAGTAGATTATTTAAGAGTACAGCTCAACAAAGTATGGCACAATCATGTTGACACACCAGTTCTCACCAGATCACCAAAGTTAAGCAACATTGAGCCTGGCAAGTACCAGATGGGTGACCCTTTGGGAAGGTTAGGTGCTGTATGTACCTTCTGGGAAAGTTGGGCGTGGGGCCAGTACCCTCACCCTGTAAAAAGAACTCCTCGCTACAAAAGCATCTACAAAGTTGTAGATGACATATGCCCCTTCAGGGGCTCAAGGCTATGGATGGATGGACAGCTCAACAAAAATTTAATATTGGGCTTGAAAATGACGAAGCTATAATCAGCTGGGAAGCAGTTCCAAGATATTGTGCTCCACAGACAAATAGTTCTTTGAAAAAAAAACTTTGCTCATGGAAGCTCTGTTTAGTTTTAAGTACACAGAGCAAGAAAGGAAAATTAATGACAGTGGTTTCAGCTAGATCAGTTTTTGTTTTGAATGTTTTATAGAAGGGAAAACCATAGATTAGTGCTCAGTTGAGCACCGATCATGAAAATAATGATGGAGTAGAAAAAGACTAGTAGCATATTTTTTTGTGTCAAAGCAGCTGTAAGAAACAGAAGACATCCCCACTAAATTTGGAGGTCAGAAAAAGATGCTTTCAGTAGCACCTCCTCAGATGTAGCAACAGTATTCTATCTTAAAACATTTGAGTAAGGATTGCATCAGAAGTGAGATACCTTCTGGAGCGGTAGAATGATCCAACCATCTTTCTAGCAACCTTAAAAATAAATTTGGTGTCTTTCATTAGAAATCTGAAGTGAAGGTCAGTCCTAGAAGCTTATTAAAGCAGGTTTCTTCAAGGAGAGAGCTATTCATTTCAATTAGGGCAAAGTGAGGATCTGAGTGTTAGTAGTGAAAGAAGAGAAGCTTAGTTTTAGATGAATCAAAAGTAACCAGCCACATCTTTCTCCATTGCACTATGTGCTCAAGGTCTGAAGAGAAAGAAACAGATTTTGTTCAGTAGTGCTCTCCAAAGTGTTGCCATAGATGGTTGTGTCATCTGCATAAATGTCAATGCATGAATTTAGTGATTTGAGAGATCACTGATAAAGATCCAGAAGAGAGTTGTGGCCTAGAATAGATCCCTGAGGGATGCTGGCACTGATACTATGTGCTTCAAATTTCTGCATATCAAATACTTTTATACAGCTATCAGAGAAAAAGGAGCTGATGGTTGAAAAAATGTTTCCAGATAGACCATAGCTAGCAAACTCGTGAAGCAAACATTTGTCCATTTGATATGTCAAGAGCTATTCAACAGCTTTTTTTAGAATAGGAGTTCACATTATAGCTTCTTAAGCACTATGATTAGAATGAGAATGTTGTCAGGACCAGTTGTCATGTTCTTGATAAGTTTGGCACCATCCTGGACAGATATATGGATGTTGCGTAGAGTGTTTACAATCCTAGAGGGAAATTCAGATAGTAGGCAGCCCTGACTGCAAAGGTTTGGAATTTGATGCAAAATTTTTACCAATTATCATAGATATATATATATATATTTTTTTTTTTACATCAGTTATAGATTATCTGGCGGTCAGTAAACCCAGGGTCACTAAGTTAAACTGACAGTCTCTGACCTGTTGTATTAACGAAAATAATTAAAAAAATTTTCTTGTGCTTCAACAATCAAAACATGAAAAGATGTTTATGAACTTTTTTCTCACCCCCCCCCCTACTAAAATTATTTGTAAGAAACATACATGTTGGAAGAAATGAAAATCAGAGATTTTTTTAGCAAAGATCATCGAAAATCAGTCATATCCAAATGTGCTTATAATGCAAAAGTGTGTATCTGGAACATATTGAACTGTTGGATATTTATGACAAACTTGGTGGACAAGTTAGACATAAATTAGTGTTCATTTGTACTAAATATGGTTGGATTGCAGAAAGGATTGTGAATGTTATTAACAATTTTATGGGTGGAATTTTCTAAAATTGTGAATGTCCAACAGTTTTTGTTTTATTGTTATTCAATGACATGTAAGACACTTTGATAATCGTCTCATCAGAAAGCGATGTGACCTGAATAGACATCACAGTTAGAGGAGCTCAGAGTTTTATCTGTGGGATTGTTTCAAAGATGCTGTTCATCAAAACAATCCTTATAATATTCCTGAACTAAAAAGAATCATCACAGCCGAGATCAAGCTTATCCATGTGTGACTGCAATGCGAGGATCCACATCTGTAGCATATCACTGAAAAGTATTAAAACAAACATTAGACATTCATGACTCAAGTTTATTTGTAGCAGATCTGGTTGGATCTCAGAAAGGATTGTGGATTTTATCAACACGTCCATGGATGGCATTTTTTAGATGGATCACCATGTGTTTTGATTTCAGAAGACTTCTACTCACCATAACTAGAAAAGTTTTGGTTTATCTGTTTGATAACATATCTAGACTCATGATAACATATCTAGACTCACTCATGATAAAATATCTAGACTCATTTCTGAATTTTTGAGATGAGGATTAGTTATTCATATTATTTAGATTCTTTGGACTACTGTTCTCATCTTGAGTGTCATTTTCACAACGTTTTGGTCAATGTAACCTTCAACCTTCTTCAAGTTTATCTTGTTAAACTCTGTAATGTTTCTGTCAAACTTGGGAATTTGGACGATATTTCAAATGGAACCCTTTACTTAACAGGACAGGAGTAGCAGTGGTTAAAGTACTTGGAAAAAATCAGTTGTAAAAGGTGATAGTCTCCTGAAGGTTGGAGATTCAATTCTCAGTGTGGGTGACCGAAAAATACAACTGCGAATTACTTAAGATCTTTCCAGTCATGGCTGATGGAATGAGAGCATACTACTCCCGTGGAATAAATAAAGGATTCCATATGAAATTCCATCCAAATTACAAAGTTCAACAAAAACATTCCAGAGTTTGACAGAATACACCTGGACAAGGTCGGAGGTTACATTGACCAAAACGTTGTGAAAATGACACTTAAGATGAGAACAGTAGTCCAAAGAATCCAAATAATATGAATATCAAACTCTTCAGGTTATTTAATCTTGGTAGGCAATCATCTAGAAATGGTGTTTTGATAAAAAGCACTGGTCCCCATCATGACACTGGGTTGGCGTCAGGAAAGGGATTCAGCCTAGAAAATACATCTTGCCTCAACTAAGGAAATTACTTTCAAAGAAACTCTATAGCGTTTCAGGTTATGTAGTTTGAATAATGACCTGGACAGAGATAGGTTAGTTTGGAAGTAAATTTTAACAAGCCAGCACGTAAAACAGTGAAAAGGAAAAAGAAATTTTTAAAAAATGGATATGCAATACCTAGTGTATAGTTGGAAAGCCCACAGAAAGAGGAATGTTTCCCTGCTCAGTTTGTGAAAAAGGAACTCAATATTTTCTGGCACTTGTAAATTACTGATAGCATGAGATATGATAACGAGCGTGCGCGTGTAAGAAGAGTGAGACAATAAAGATGGGTGAGAATTCACATGTGGACAAAACTATTGAGATTGTTCTAAAGTCTTGTTATCTTGGTCGTACCATTGGAGCATAGGGAGGAGTAGGCGCTAGTGTGTGTGTGTGTGTAAGAGTTAGGTGCAGATGGAATAAATTCAAGGAACTTATTACCACTTTTGCTCAAGAAAAGAATATATAAGTGTATACAGTGTGATAAGATGTGAAAATGAAACTGGGTCAGTGAGGGTTGAGGACATGCGTTTAATGGGGAGAAATGATACAATGGATGTCTAATGCGGTACAGGTTTAGATCTGATAACCTGAAAGATTAGTAGCTAGATCTATGCAGAACAGAAAATTTTGTTGGTTCGGCCATGTTGAAAGAATAGATGAGAGTTCTTAGTTGGTTAGTTGTTGCGGTGTTCACCCTGGATTGGTTGGATCAGCTCATCCAACAAATTCACTGCATCCCGTATAACGGCTGACCAGGCGCGGCGAGGTCAGAGGCTGTTTCTGCTACAAGCGTAAGCCATTTGTAGTTCCATGAAGCGGGGGCCAAAGATCATTTCAGTATCTTGTTTTTCCAACCTGAACCAGGTATTGACCACCATGGAGTTTCTTCCAGTCTGGTGGTGGTACTGGGTCGATGGCCTCACAAATGAGGTCACCTGTATTTCAGCAAAGCGCATGGTCAAACCAGCGAAGGCATCTGGCAAGGAGGTATTGTTGAAGGGAGTGTATTTTGCAGCATGCCCAGACCGTGTTGTTGGAGATAAATTGTTGCCAGCGGACATGCTGAAAGTTCTTGTAAAATAGTAAATGTAGTAAGTTTAGTTAATAGGGAGAGGCCAAGAAAAACATGGAAGTAAAGATAGATTTGAGAGAAAAAGGGATGAATAAAGACAGGCAGTTTAGTTTTGAAACCAACTTCTAAAAATCATCCAACACATGTCAGCATATAAAATGAACATTAAACCAAATCTGATAATGATAATAGTATTCATCGAACACACTTTTACTAATAACTGAAAGAAAACAGAGCTATTAAACCTGACATTGTGATATGAGACAGGGAGAAAGAAGCAACCTTAGTAGAAGTTAGTGTCCCCAATGATGCTGGGTTAAACAGAGCAAGGAGGAAAAAGATAACAAAATACCAAAGTCTTATGTATGACACAAAAAGAAACTGGAATCTTAGGAAGATTCCCATCATTCTAGTAATTATAGAAGCAACTGGCCTCATGAAATAGATTTTCAAAAACTACCTGGAAAAAAAAAAAAAAATATATATATATATATATATATATATATATATTTTTTACAAGGTGGTCACCACTTATCAAGGTCCAGAAGCCACTCAGGGATAAGGGTTATCGCAAGTACAGTACGTTAGTGTGGAGATTTAATAAAGTGCCTACTTAAGGGGGCGGTTCATCAGGAATTTGTTTACGTTAGACTTGAAGACATCCAGGTTGTAGTCAGGTGGGAAGCAGGCAGATGGAACAGAGTTCCACAGGCGTGATCTTCTAAGAAAGAAGCTTTGTTCATGGAATCTACATTTTGATTAAGGCACAGATAAGATGTGGAGAAAATTTTTGACAGTGGATTCAGCTAGACGTGTGTTTTTCGTAAAAGATTGGCGAGGGAGGACCAGAGATTGGAGTTCAGACGAGCACCTGCCATGGAAATAACGATAAAACAAAGATAGGCTTGTAACGTCTCTTCTGTGGGAGAGAGGTTGCAGGGAAGAGAAAAGGACATCCCCCACTAAGCCATGAAGTCTATTTTGTACTCTTTCAACGCAGGATAGGCTGTTTTTAGCAGCTCCTGCCCAGATGTGGCAGCAGTATTCCATCCTTGGACATACTTGGCTTTTACACAGATAGAGAATTGCATCAGTAGTGAGATATCTTCTGGAGCGGTAGAAGTATCCCACCATCTTTCCAGTGACCTTCGCAACAGACTTGATGCACGTGTTCCATTTCAGATCAAGAGTAAAGGTCAAGCCCAGAAGCTTGTCAAAACATGGGGCTTCTCCTAGACGAGAGCCATCCATTTCAATTGATGCCAGATAGGGATCAGAGCGTTGATGATGTAAAGATAGGAGTTTGGTTTTAGATGCATTAAAGGTAACCAGCCACGTCTTCGCCCACTGAACCACATGCTCGAGATCAGAGAGAACTGTCATTTACAGCCTTTGATGTGTTGCCGTAGATGGTCGTGTAAGTTTTTGGCAAATAGTTTGGCCTTGTCTGATGCTGACGAGATGACCTCTGGTCCATTGATAATGGTTGGGATAGAACGCACACTTCTGTTCAGGATCCTATTTGTTATTTGCCAAAACTGGTGGGAACCAAGCCGCTGATCAGCTACTTTGAATTTAACAGACTGGGCATATAGCTCTCTTGCATTTTTTGATTACTCTTTTACAGTGGTTGCTGGCAGTCCTGAAAGCAGCTTTAGTCTCAGTGCATCTATTACGTTGGTAGCTATGGAAAAAGTGATTTCTGAGCACGATAGCAGCAGCACATTCTGGGGAGAACCATGGCTGGCTGGTAGGTTTTTGTTGGAATTTTTTAGATAGTATGAATCGGTCTATGCCTACAATTAACCATTCGGTCAGGTCTGATACTATAGAGGACACATTCTTTTTAAACATGGAATGACCAAGTAGATCAAATATGAATGTACGGAAGCTATCCCAGTCAGCCATGGAGTATCGGTATACAGTACAGTGAACTTCACACATTCTTCAACCGGATTAGTGGAATCAAAATGTAAATAGAATTCTGGCTTAGTTTTATAATTTACTTCTGTATCTATTAAGCCAATCACCCCTGCCTCTCCTGCTAAATATTACGACAGAAAAATTTCATACCCTCGAAAAAGTTCCAGTAAAAACCTAACAGCCAGCCATGGTTTTCTCCAGAATGTGCTGCTGCTATTGCGCACAGAAATCACTTTTTCCACTGCTTCCAATGTAATAGATGTATGGAAACTAAAGCCGCTTTCAGGACTGCCAGCAACCATTGTAAGAAAGTAATAAAGAACGCAAGAGAGTTGTATGCTCAGTCCGTCAAGTCCAAAGTAGCTGAGCAGCGGCTTGGTTCCCACCAGTTTTGGCAAATTGCAAACAGAATCCTGAACAGAAGCGTGTGCTCTATCCCAACTATCATCAATGGACCTGAGTTAATCTCGTCAGCATCAGACAAAGCCAAACTCTTTGTCAAGAACTTTGCAGCCAATTCTACCCTTTGCGACCAAGGCCGCCAACCCCCAATATTTCCTCCTGTATCAGAAAACACACGTGATATACAAATATCTGTATGTGATGTTGCCAAGCTAATCAAAAACCTTGATTCCATTAAAGCAACCGGCCCTGATGGTATTCCAATTATAGTACTCAAAAAACTTCAACCAGAACTAGCAGCCATACTTACAAAACTGTTTAAACGTTGTCTTAAGGAGAATTGCTTCCCATCACCCTGGAAAATCTCATCAGTATGCCCTGTATTTAAGAATTCAGGTGATCGTTCATCCCCCTCTCAGTACAGGCCAATAAGTCTCCTGTGCGTCATGAGTAAGTTGCTGGAATCTGTGTTAAATAGAGAAGTAATCAACCATCTCAGCAAAAATAACCTTCTTAGTGACACACAATATGGTTTCCGTTCTGCTAGATCTACAGCAGATGTGCTTAGTTATATCTCATAGGATTAGCGAATCTCTCGACAGAGGCAACCTTTCTAGGGCAATTGCTCTTGACATATCAAAGGTTTACTTCACAAGATCTTCAGCTATGGTATAGCTGGAAATGTCTTCTCAATTATTAAATCATTTCTCTCTGATAGGTTCATAAGAGTAGTAGTTGATGGGCAAAAATCAGAAGCTCACAGTATAAATGCTGGAGTCCCTCAGGGGTCCATCCTGGGCCCAACTCTTTTCCTGATCTACATTAATGATCTTCCAAATCACATCCTTACATCATTCGTAGACATTTTTGCTGACGACACTACCATCTATGGTAGCACATCTAAGACAGTAAACGACCAAGTTCTCTCCGATTCTCTCTCCTCTGATCTTGATCATGTTGTACAATGGGGAAAGGAGTGGCTGGTTACTTTTAATGCATCTAAAACCAAGCTTCTATCTTTACATCATCAACGTTTTGATCCCCATCTGGCATCAATTAAAATGAATGGCTCTCGTCTTGGGGAGGCCTCAAGTTTTGACAGGCTTCTGGGCTTGACCTTTACTCCTGATCTTAAATGGAACACGTACATCAAATCTGTTGCCAAGGCCGCTGGAAAAATGGTGGGATCCTTCTATCAATCCAGTAGATATCTCACTGCTGATGCAATTCTCTATCTATATAAGAGCCAGATACGTCCAAGGATGGAATACTGTTGCCACATATGGGCAGGAGCTGCTAGAAAAGACTTGTCCTGCCTTGATAGGGTTCAAAATAGACTTCGTGGCCTGGTGGGAGATCTCCTTTTCTCTTCGCTGCAACCTCTATCTCACAGAAGAGATGTTGCGAGTTTGTCTCTGCTTTATTGTTATTTTCATGGAAAGTGTTCGACTGAGCTTCAATCTATGGTCCGTCCTTGCCAAACTTTCACAAAAAACACTAGACTAGCTGAAAACATTATCAATAATTTTCCACACTCTTTATCTGTGCCTAAACCTAAACATAGATTCCATGATCAAAGCTTTTTTCTTAGAACTGCACGCCTGTGGAATCGTCTTCCGTTTTCCTACTTTCCAGCTGTCTATAATATGGTTGTCTTCAAGTCCAACGTGAACAAGTTTCTGATGAGCCGTTCCATATAAGTTAACAAATTTACCGAACTTCCATTACTATCGATTACTATATTGTCCTTTTGACTACTCTACACTCTTTAACCCTTATCCTTGAGTGGCCTATCAGCCTTGATAAGTGGTGACGCCTATGTAAAAAAAAAAAAAGAAGGAAAATGATGACCAGAAGGTTTCTGCATTTAAACTGAAAACTATTATTTGGATTCTTCAGACTACTACTACCATCCTGTGTCATTTTCCCAACGTTTCGGTTGATGTAACCTCCAACCTTCCTCAGGTGTATCTACCTCCGTGAATTAAATAAGATTCTATTTTGAAATTCTGTGTAAATTCGCCGAGTTCAGAAAGATTCCCAAGTTCGATAGAAAGATTCCCCAAGTTCCACAAGATACACCTGAAGAAGGTCGGAGGTTACATCGACCAAAACGTTGTGAAAATAACACTCAAGATGAGAACAATAGTCCGAAGAAACCAAATAATACAAGTAACCAATCCTTATCTCAAAAATTCAGAAATGTAAAACTAAAAAGATTAAAAAAAAAAAGTGTTAGGTACACTTATTCCTGGCAGCAAAGGAGATTGGAAAAATATTTAAAAAAAAACAAAAAAAAAAACAAACAAAAGTATTTACCTATAATTTCACAGATCATAAATATGAAACATAAAAGACAGGCCAAAAGAAGTGTGCGTTTCGTTGACGATGTATTGTTTACTAAAACCGGGCCATGACAATGCTTGCCTGAAAATAACGTGAGAAAAATTTTTTGTTAGCATGAGAAAAACTTAATAAGAGTAATGATGAAAAGAAAGAGACAAGTGAAATTAAATCAAATAGAATAAATATACAAATAAGATCTTAGCACTTGAAGATTGAATGATTCATGGAATTGCAGTCAAGTGTTAAGATAAACCAAGTATATCACTGTTATAAAGCTCTAAATAGATGGGTACTCCTGTGTGTGTGTGTAAGGTTTGTTGTTTTGATTCCATTCTGATTTTCACAGATATAAGAGAATATAATCAGAGGATTTGGGTTAAAATATTTCATTTCTCAGACAGCCGTTTCATCCATATTAAAATCATTTTTCCTTGTTCATACACATTTTTAACTGGCCTCATTAGTAATTGTTATTAAATAAAAACAAAAAAATAAGACATTTTTAAAATATATCAGAAAGGATGATTTTTCCAGATCAAAGAATTAAACACTCTACAAGCACAAAAGTTGGTACACAGAAACAAAAAAAAAAAAAACTCACATCAAAAGCATCAAGAAATATCAAAGTAACAAAAACAAAAAAGCATTAATATGTATGTTTCACAATTTAAATCATTAAATAAAGAGTGTGCACAAACATATTAAAGTTGCTTACAGCTGTTTTAAGACAATGTTTATTTCAAGTTTTATAATAAACAAACGGTTTTTTTTTTCAAAACATTGAATTTCTTTAGAATAGATTTTCCATAGTTACCCAGAAAATAGACCATAACAAAAATTCACTTCCCACAAGTATATATGTATATATATGATTTTTTTTTGTTTGTTTTAATCGTATTTTCCTCGATTTAGATTTGATGTGAGGAACGAAACCTGGTTAGCTAACCTTTATTTTCATTTTTTATTTTTTGAAATTCATTATGCTTTTTGGTTTGTATTTAGCCGTTATAAAATTCTGTACCCCTGGAAAATTTTCAAATATATATATATATATATATATATATATATATATTAGTATCGAGATAAATATCATTTCAGGTTCAATCTCCATGGAAATCCTTATTCAATATTAAACTATATTAAAATGTAAACATATATTAAAAGACATTTTCCGAATAGTGATGTCAATGTGCATAATGTACAGGGTAAACTTTTGTGGATCCGGGATAACAGATAGCTAATAAATTTATTACAATTCAAAATTTGAGAAAGCTGTTGATGGCAGAGATATATTTGTTGTCCTGTACCCATGTGTGAGCGGTTTTGGTATCAAAGGTGTTGCAAGTATCTTGGGTTGATACGAGTAGTCATACACACTCAATATCTTCCATGCACTTTCATGCCTGGAATATTCATGTGATATATTGAGTTGTAAACAATGCTATGGTGTACATAATCCAAACCTAAAATGTCAAGAGTGTAGGACATAAACACATTGACACACTGGTTCCCGCTGAATCACTGAAGTTACGCAATGTTGAACCTGGTCAGTACTAAATGAGTAACTATTTAGGACTTCCAGGTGCTGTATGTGCTCTCTGCTTTTTTTTTTTTTAATATAGGCGTCATCACTTATCAAGGCCGATAGGCCACTCAAGGATAAGGGGTTAAACAGTGTACAGTAGTCAAAAGGACAATATAGTAACCGATAGTAATGGAAGTTCGGTAAATTTGTTAACTTAAGTAGAACGGCTCATCAGAAACTTGTACACGTTGGACTTGAAGACAACTATATTATAGACGGCTGGAAAGCAGGAAAACGGAAGATAATTCTACAGGCGTGCAGTTCTAAGAAAGAAACTTTGATCATGGAATCTATGTTTAGGTTTAGGCACAGATAAAGAGTGTGAAAAATTATTGATAATGTTTTCAGCTAGTCTAGTGTTTCTTGTGAAAGTTTGGCAAGGACGGACCATAGATTGAAGCTCAGTCGAACACTTTCCATGAAAATAATGATAAAACAGAGACAAACTCGCAACATCTCTTCTGTGAGATAGAGGTTGCAGCGAAGAGAAAAGGACATCTCCCACCAGGCCACGAAGTCTATTTTGAACCCTATCAAGGAAGGATGAGTCTTTTCTAGCAGCTCCTGCCCATATCTGCCAACAGTATTCCATCCTTGGACGTATCTGGCTCTTCACATCTCGGTATTGTTTTCAGTCGTCCTGGACTTCTCCTTGCCACTGAACTCGAGCAGTGCCGATTCAGGAGAGGTGTGGTTAGAGATTGTGCAACCCTTGCCTCACAATTACATGCTCAGCTGTCGCTACAAGGGGTATCCTTTGTCTTTCAAGACTGAGCGGAGGCATAAAAAACGTAAAGTGGACATAAAAAGGTTTATTGAAAGAAACAGATACCTCACATAGTGTTGGGACAATTAAACAGAATTGCAATCAGGACTGTCAAAACTTTTCTGAGTATCATAATCGGCATCAAAATGTGAAAAATGTATCCCATTTTCCGATGTCAAAAAACAATTTTATTTTTAAACTTATTTTTCCATGGCTGGTACTAATGACAAAATAATGTTTATTGATTTCAAACTACCAGTAAAACTAAAATCTATAGATCACCATTTCTCCCCACAAGTGTTTTTTTACATTTCTGAAAATATACGCACATATTATGAAGAAAAAAAAAATAGATTCTATAACTAACTTAGAGATTTTAAAGAATGTGAATGAGAATCCCTAAGTAAAGAATGTGAATGAGAATCCCTAAGTGTATTGGATATATGAGAATCATCCCATCATTAACCTCATAAAATTAAGTTTTCTTTTCAACATTTCTGTGATTTTAATTTTTTATTTTTATTTCGGACTATTAGTCTCATCTTTATTAGTTGTTGTTTTTGGATCTTTTTATTGGTTCACAACGTTTCGGCCAACTTCCTCTGGCCTTCGTCAGGTGGTAACCGCGATGGATAGGAACTTTGAATCTCTTAACTGCATTCTCAGCCATCACTGCCATCCGTAGTTGTTGTTGTCTCACCACATTTTTGACCAATTAACCTCTGGCACGCTTTGGGTGGGATTGAAACCGCTATCTTCAGACAATGTTCATCTGGAACCGTAGAGATTCAACGTCTCTATCAACTGCGCCACGGGCCCCGAAGGGCGATCAAGGTTGGATTCTTTGATCTTATAAATCCACGTTATTTATTATCTGATCTTCCACAGTCGGATCCGTACCGATTGGTATATATATATATATTATTCCTTAATTGGAATTGGAATAAAAAAAAAAAAAAAAAATTAACATATAATGCTCATCTCAAAAAATGAATTCCAATTAAGGAATAATATATATATATTTCTGTGATTGTTCTTGATTCTTGATATAAAGAACCAAGGAAAGGTTCATTGTGCATTAATTTGTTGTTATTGATGCTTTCAACTGACAGCAGTCATTATTAGGGCACAGAATAACTTGGAAAGATTTGTCCTATTTGAAAGTTGAAATAATTCATTGATTTGAGTTTTCTAATATGGCTGCCAATTAACACGAGTCCTGATCTGAAATGGAACACATACATCAAATCTGTTGCCAAGGCCGCTGGAAAAATGGTGAGATCCTTCTATAGATTCAGCAGATATCTCACTGCTGATGCAATTCTCTATCTATATAAGAGCCAGGTACGTCCAAGGATGGAGTACTGTTCCCACATATGGGCAGGAGCAGCTAGAAAAGACTTGTCCTGCCTTGACAGAGTTCAAAATAGATTTTGTAATCTTGTAGGAGATGTCCTTTTCTCTTCCCTGCAACCTCTAACTCACAGAAGAGATGTTGCGAGTTTGTCTCTGCTTTATCATTATTTTCAAGGCAAGTGCTCGACTGAGCTTCAATCTATGGTCCCCCCCCTCGCCAAACTTTCACAAGAAACACTCGCCTAGCTGAAAACACTATCAATAATTTCCCCAATTCTTTATCTGTGCCTAAACCTAAACGTAGATTCCATGAACAAAGCTTCTTTCTTATAAGTGCACGCCTGTGGAACTGTCTTCCGTTTTCTTGCTTTCCAGTTGAATAAAATCTGATCGTCTTCAAGTCCAATGTAAACAAGTTTTTTATGAGCCGTTTTACTTAAGTTAACAAATTTACCGAATTTCCATTACTAACAATTACTATATTGTCCAATTGACTACTGTACACTCTTAACCCTAATCCTCGAATAGTCTCTGGGCCTTGATAAGTGATGATGCCTATGTACAAAATTTTTAAAAAATAACAATTCATATACAAAATAAGTCATATTATTGTTTAAAATAACATTAGTTCCAGAATTTTTTTTAGATGAGGATTAATAATTTTTATTATTCAGACTGCTGTGCTCATCTTGGTTGATATTTTCACATTTTGGCTAATGCAATCTCTAACCTTCTTCAAATGCATCTTTTTTAATTTGGGAATCTATATGGAATTTCAAACAGAACTCTTTATATATAATCCATGCCTGACCAAACGAGAACAATTTACACTCATGAATTAAATAAAGAGTTTGGTTTAAAATTACATAGATTCTCAAATTCAAAAAACGATACATCTGAAGAAAGTCCAAGATTACATCAGTCAAAATATGGAAAAAAAAAAAAAAAAAAAAAGAAACAAGTATAGTAATCCGATTAATCCAAATAACATTTATTTTTATTACTATTTGTTCCTTTTATTTATTTCTATTTTAATTATATTTTTTTCTATTTAGATTTTCAATTTTTGGTTGCAATTTTTTCTATGATCAAATCTTTCATTAATGCATTTGATAATCTAATTGCCACCACAAATCAATTCAATTATAGTGGATCATGCATCTAAAACAAAGTTCACTCTTTCCCTCTGGTATATGATGTGCTATATGTCAAAGACCTACCTTTTTACAGGTAATATTTCTGAGTTTTCCTGGACTAATTATCATACAAAGTTTTCAAAGTCTAGCCTACCCAACTATTTCATCCAAAGCTGAAGAGTGATAGATTAACATATGGATTCATAACTTACCAAATGTTTATTAATGAAACCAAAACAATCACTCCCACAGAACTTAACTTGAGCACACCATGCTCATGCCAGTAACCACGAGGGTTGCAGAATCAATGTTAGACTCATAAAAAAGTTAAGAGTCAGAGTTGGATAGTTTAATCTTTGAAGAATCAACAGACATCAGAATATTGGAAAACTTTAAAATAAGGAGCCAGACATTGCCGAAATTCTACGAGTCCGAGCCAGACATTGCCGAAATTCTATGAGTCCGAGTCAGACATTGCTGAAATTCTACGAGCCCGAGCCAGACATTGCTGAAATTCTACAAGACCGAGCCAGACATTGCCGAAATTCTACAAGCCCAAGCCAGACATTGCCGAAATTCTACGAGCCCGAGTTAAACATTGCCGAAATTCTACGAGCCCGAGCCAGACATTGCCGAAATTCTACGAGCCCGAGCCAGACATTACCGAAATTCTACGAGCCCGAGCCAGACATTTTTTAACTTCTTAGAGTCTGACATTTTTTAAATTCTAAGAGTCGGAGTCCAATGTTTTTAAATTCTAAGAGTCGGAGTCCAAATCATTGGAATCGTGGTAATTAGATCATGTACCTTTCATATTCAGCAACATTATTTCATACAAAGAGTTTTTTTTTTCAAAGTAATATTGCAAATGTGTAATCTAATATTTTTTGTTGCTCTATGTCAAAGTTTCTTTGAAATAATAAAAAAAAGACATTTTCCTTTCTAGAAAACATGATACAAAATTGTGTGTAAATAGGTATGTCAACATAGTGCTTACAAAGAAAAATCTTGTCCTCAGTGATAACTTTTTGTTGTGACCTTATAGTAGGTAGGGAAACAAAGCAGATGTTCAGCATTTCACCTTGAGATAACAGCATTTATAAATCAACAGTTTAAAAAAAAAAATGACTTGATTTGGGAATCTTAAGTAGGACAACCCCTGGTTTGAATGTGGAATTTTGACTGAGAATTCTAGCTAGGAATATGTAGACAAATGTAGACATAGGAATATGTTAGACAAATCAAAGGTACAGTGACAAGGATAACTAAAGCCCCCACCCTCCTCACTTTTTGATTGGCTTTGTGCCTAATTTTGTTTTGTAAAATTCTTGTTTGTCAAAATAAAATATATAAATCAACAGTTGATTGGCAACAATGAAGTGACTTGCATGACAACCAACAAAAAAGATGCTTGTTGCTTTATGAAATATCCAAATATTTCATTCATATTGTCTTACTATGTCCTGGCAAAATATAAAATACTGATTTTTATTTTAAAAATAAATAATAGAGCATCAATTCTGAACAAAAACCAGAAACTAACCCATTTCACTGTAAATAGTTTAGGTGATTAAAATAGGATGTAACATGCCTTTTTACATGAAAATAAACAAATAATCGTTAAAAAATTATTTTTTCACAAATAGGTTGGTTAGTTGTTTTTGTTTTACAGCATATCAACCCTTTTCAGGTTATTTAATGCTGAATCCAAAGGTTTTGAAGAAAATTGTTTTTAATAGAATATATTTGTTGTTTTCACGTCGGTTTCTATTTAACCCATAGTTGGAACCCTAACAGGTACTACCACTCCGGGTCAGAGTGGACCTGGGAGCAATGGTAATTAAAGGGTGGCTCCACACTCCCCAAAGCCCACAAGCTGGGGCCTCACCACTGGATATAGTTTAAGGTCATATCCAGGACCCCCATTGAGGGACTTTTATCCTCTGCAGGGGGGCAGTCAGCGTATTCTAATGCCCCACCGACAGAGCCTCACAAATAGGTAAAGAAAAGCAATTTATCTAAGTTTTCAATAGGGGTTAGACTACCTAAAACATAAAATTTTAAGTAGTAGCACCCCCATCCTGACCATCATATTAAAATAAATTTATTTATGTAAATGAGTATTGTTTTCAATCAAATATCAAATAAAATAGATTTTTGTGGGGGCAAATAGGAGCTCCCCCCGCTCCCCCCCCCCAAAAAAAAAGTAAAGATGATTGAATGCTAGTTCAATCATCTGAATTACAGCAAAATTTGTTCAGTTTCCAAATAGTAGAAACAATAAGCAAATATTAATCTGCATCTAAAATAAAATCTAATTAATTAACTGAAGGAAGATAAGAAATGAGTTTTAAAAAGTTGGATATTTTTTTTATTATGCAAATGTGATTGTTCATCTCATTCTAGCCCAGAATTTCCCCTATATTAAAAAACAAAATATATAAAAATCAGTACAATGTATGTACCCATGATGAAGCAGAAATTATCATATTCCAAAAACCACCTAAATTGATCCAGTAATTTTATTTTTTATAAAAACAATCATTTTTAAGCGATTAATGCCATTCGTAAGCATTACAATATAAATCTAATATGTGCGAATTATTGTAGAGTTAACTAGCTTGTCTTTTGAGATTTTTTCAACAAAACAGGTGAGACAGTTATTACTAGGATACCCCTAAAATTTGATTTTCTTATTTAAAAATAAAACTACTTGATCAATTGATTTTTTAAATATATTTTCATTTAGTTGCCGGTACATAAATCATACAGATTTTGCTCTTTCATTTTGTAATATAATGGGAATTTTGGACAGGTTATTTAATGCAGAATTCGGTCATTTTGGAAAAAAGGTTTTATGCTTCAAGTTCTTCAAATATTTATTTGTAGTGTTTCGTTTGCTTGTTTTGTTTTATGGCATATCAACCTTTATTAAGTTGAGTTATTTTGATAAAAGTTTGTACGCTTCAAGTTCTTTATATCTTCAAATATTCATTCATGGTGCTTAGTTTGGTTGTTTTATGGAGAAAATTGTTGTTTTTGGCTTTGCAGAACATGATTGAGTTTTGCAAAGGGTAAAGAAAAAGCAATATCAATGGTTTACATCAGGGAGGCAATATCTGGCAGCATTAGAGCCTTGCTTGGATCTTGTACCATTTTTTTCTGCAGCTTTGACAAATTTCATTGCACGAACAAAAGAACAGCTATAATGTTTCCTGTTAGACAATACTTTTTCCTCATCACAATTCTCCAGTTTGTCTCTTATCGCCTTTAAGAAGCACTAAAGTGCAGCTAACATTTCTGAAGTTTGGAATCCATCATGGATCCTTATAATGCAGGTCATTCTTCTGATATTCCAGTTATCTATTGTCCCCAGTTCTCAAAACTCACCAATAATACACAGAAACATTGCACTTTATCACTATTAAATACTTCAAATAGTTCTAAAATAATTTCTTTTAATTATAGCAATATCTGGATATACAAATGCACTAAGATACGTTTTTTTTTTTTTAAATACGATATATTGTATCTATATTTACATCCTAAGATTTTTTATAAAATCGCATGATGCCATCGGTAGGTTGAAGAGCGTTCATTCAGCTACCCGAGTCGATCTGAACATTAATTCGGCACAAAAATTTCTCTCTCTGAGTATGTTCACTTCACTATCATCATATGGAAAATGTGCTGTGTGTTTATGATTCTCGTGTTTTTCTTTATTTTATGAACATTTATTGTGTGAACCATGGGTCCTAAGTCTAACAATGGAGATAAGAAAAATACAAGAAAATGATCTCAATGGAAATAAAGCACGAGATAATAGGAAAGCATAAATGAGGTGTGAGAATCTGTGTGTATATTGTAAGCTAGGCTATGCTGTAATAGCCCTCTACCTTTACCTCCTCCTAGCTCATCTTTGTTAGCTGCTCATCCCTGTCTCCATAAGTTGGTTACAATTTTATTCTTTACATTTTATTCTTCCTTTCTGTTACATTAAGACTTAAATATTAAACATTTAGTAAGTTCATTCAATGTTTTTAGTTGTGCATAATCTTTCCCATTTTTAGTTACCATATTGTGTGTGTGTGTGTGTGTGTGTGTGTGTGTGTGTGTGTGTGTGTGTGTGTGTGTGTGTGTGTGTGTGTATGTATAGTAGCTTTGCTGCTCTCCCTCCTTCCTTGCATGCATCCCATATACTATAACACTCATTTACACGGTGAGTACAACTATTTTAAAAAAGTTTTTTTTTATTATTATTATTAACAATTATTATTATATATCAATTTCCATGTCATTACTTTCTTTCATGATTGTGTAATTTGAGCATAATTCAAGCTTGTTTTGAGTAAATTTTTTACCTTAGGAAAAGATTAATTTTATCTCTCTTAATTCAAATGGGAATAATTATTTTGAGATGCAATTTTCTTTTGAGATGCATTGGTGGTTATGGAACGAACTAAATTCTTATCTCAAGGTATTACTGTACTATTATTTTATTAATAATTGCCACATATATAGCCTTCTTGAAACCAACGAGTACTTTACAGTGGACAGCAACTCAGTATAACCATCTGATTGAGTAAAAGTTCTTTTTCAATATGACACGGTTTTCACCAGAAACATACCCAAAACCCGTCAGTTTTGGGCAATTCGTTCTTTATGCAGACTATAAATTAGCTACTTGTTATTTCGAGTTGTGCATCTGATTCTGGGAAGATTCATAAAACCGTTATCTTGCTCGTACATCTTTTTTTTTGCAGCTTCTTAATAAATTTTATTGTGCGGACACAGAACACCTGCTATCAATCCTTCTTGCTAGCCACTGTTTCCACATCTCCATTGCAATTCCTTAGCTTACATTTTTGTTGTGGACCGGTGAGGGTCCGGAAGAAAGACACAACTGGTTATTTAGTGAAAACAAAATATATCGGAAAGAAAAGATAAATAATAAAGAGAGTGGTTGTGCATCAGCAGAAGAGTTCATTGTTATCCATAAGGTGGACACCACAATAATTTTTAAGGTTTCAAGGAATTCACACTTCAGCTATGATTGCTAATCTTAATCCAGTTTACTATTTTCTAATATTTCAGTGCTTTTTAGTTTTCAGCTCTCAAACACAAACAGCTATCCATAGCACTTTATCACTATTAAATACTTCAAATGAATACATAAAAAAAAAATATCAAATTTGTCTAAAAGTACATTATGTATTCACCATCCTAAAAAAAAAACAAAAAAAAAAATCACTCTATACTAAAATTATACAATAAAATACTTTGCAGGTGATTGTTAGAATGTGAAGAAAAATGAAAAGAACGAGTGTACTCACTATTACTTGCGTCATCACTGTGAAAGGAACTGAAAAAAAGAATAACAAGATAATTAAATAATGAAAATAAAAAGCATTTCCAACAGTTTTTAATTTTTTTTAGTAATATTTAAAGACAAACATTATTTAAGGAAAAGATAATGAAATACAACATGAAAAGAAACTGGAATCTTACGAAGATCTCCATCATTCTAGTAATTATAGAAGCAACCAGATTCATGAAAAATAACTTTTTTTTAAATATCCGACAAATATACCAAGCAAACCAAGTACAAGAGAGATCTAAACAACTGCAGTTATGATTAGAATCTTAAAAAAAAAATCTCTCAGTTAGAATACACGAGATAACAAGTGAATGTCTGGTAGGATACCCCATCTCCAGCTAAAACAAGATAAGAAAATTAAAAAAAAAAAAAAAAAAAAAAAAAAAAAAATGCATACACTTTTTTTCTAAGAAAAGAAAAATGAAAGTCACATCAACATGACTAACATCCCAAATCAGTATTGATTATTTTGACCAATGTAACCTTAGACCTTTTTCAGGTGTATTTTGTCGAACTTGGGAATGTTTTTGTAGAACTAGGGAATTTGGACGGTATTTCGAGCTGAACTCTTTATTTACTTCACGGGGGGGGGGGGGATGCTCTTGTTCCGTCAGCCATGACTGGATAGAGGTCCTAAGTATATTACAATTGTATATCTGGTCGGCCATACTGAGGATTGAACCTTCAACCTTCAGGAGAATATCCCTTTTTTACAACTGATTTCTCTGTGTACTCTAACTACTGTGTCATGGGTCCTTGCAGACAATTCTAGTATGAATTTTAGGAGCTGTAAACCTATTTTTAAGCCCACCTCCCTCTTTAGGAAGGACTTTATGGCCTTCGGGCCAAGATCAAAGTGTAATATCTGTTCCGGCAGATGCTGCAATCAAAGACCATTGCCCTTGCAGCAATCTTCTGGTCCATGTAGGGGCAACCCTACATACCAGCTGGCAAATCACTATCCAGCTCCCATTTCCCACCTCTCGGAAGCTGGTCCCCTTTTCCCTTCCCCCTCCCCCTCTCTCTCCACATTAAAAAACGGCCTTGTGCCTAATTTGCTCAGTGGCGAAGCAAATAAATACAGCCTTACACCTATTTTATTTTTAGTTGTAAATATCACTAATCTATATACGAAGGGTGTGCAGTAAGTAATATCCCTGATCCACTTCCCATAGCAGTAGAGCAACAAAACTTTGCACAGTTATTAGTCTTTCTCTACATAGGAACCACCCAGACTTATGCATTTCTCCCATCGTTTGATGCCGCTCTGGAGACCATTTTTGTAGAACACCCCAGGTTGGTCCTCCAACCATGACGTGACTTCAGAAATCAAGGCTGCATCATCTGGGAAACGCTTTCCTTTCAAAAACAACTTGATGGCTGGAAAGAGGTGAAAGTCAGAGGGTCAAGGTCAGGAGAGTAGGGAGGATGGGGAAGAATTTCATAACCACACGCCTGTGCTTCTGATCTGGCAACATGCGAGTTGTGGACCAGAGCGTTGTCCTGCAGGAGGAGGGTACCTTTGCTGATCTTGCCCCGCCTCTTGATTTTGATAGCTTCCCTTAATTTCTTCCAAAGTGAAGCATAATAGGCTCCTGTAATTGTAGTACCCTTTACCAGGAAATCTGTCATCACTACTCCGTCATGGTCCCAGTAGACTGTGAGCATGACCTTGCCAGCGGAGGGCTGCACCCTTGCCTTCTTTGGAGGTGGCGAGTTCAAGTGCTTCCACTGCATTGAGTGGGTTTTGGTCTCTGGATCAGAGTGATGGACCCAGGTTTCATCCTGTGTAATCAGTCTTTTGAAAAACTTTGACTCCTCTTCTTGGCACATCTCCAAATTCATCCTTAAGCATTTGACGCATTCTCGCTTCTGGAATGGTGTGAGCAACCTGGGAATCCATCTGGCAGACACCTTATGCATATGCAAATGGTCATAAATGATAGTTTCCACAGACCCTGTACTAATCTTGACATCTTCGGCTATTTGGCGAATAGTAATGCGCCGATCTTCCAAAATGACAGCCTCAACTTGACAGACAGATGCCTCATCAATGGCAGAAGGCGGGGGGGGGGGGGAATGTGACCAGATCTGGGAGATGTTTCCACAGACTTCCGGCCATGTTTGAATTCACGATGCCAGCGTTTTACAAGGTCATATGATGGGGCATTATCACCATAAGTTTCTTTCATTTCATCAAAAGTCTCCTGTGGTGTGCGTCTTTTCAAATACAAAACCGGATCACTGCTCGACATTCAACAGGCTTCATTTCACAACTGACTCAGTTCAAACACCTGTAAAACAGAAACCACAATTAGTTCAGAGCTGTAATTTGCCACATAACTTGTATAGATATAAATAATTGCACATGCAAAATTTCAGCTAGATCAGACAACTGGAAGTGGGTCAGGGGCATTACTTATTGCACACTCCTCGTATAATTTTTTTTACTTATTACTTGTATATATATCATCTATTATTTATAATTAATGGTTCTTAATTATAGACAGAAGAATGGTGGAGAGTAAGACGACTCAAAGAAGCAGCACATATGCTGGGGAATAACCAATTACTAAGTATAACTAGTATAGAATTTAATACAATATGGGAATCATTAATTTAGATGAAAATATATTTGGTAGTAATTATTAAAGAAAACGTTATCATTAAATATTTTAATCCGTTGGGAATTACAGTGCAGTAAATGTATTTGTATAACAATTCTTCATTAGACAAAATCTCCATTTAACATTTTCTTTCAACTTTTTATACTACACACTGGCTTTCTTTGAATAGGTGAAAGAACTGCTGGAGATTTTACATTTACTATGCCATTATTTCCAGCAGCTTAAAAATATTTATTATTTATATAACAATCCAGTCAAGACCCCTTTGAAGCCAGAAAGACTCTCAGGAATATGCAAACAAACTGCTAAACAAACTCTTTATTTCAGTATTTTGTCCCTACTTGCCACGGTAGGTACATCCTTAAAAGTTTACTCCAACCCTGGGCAAAAAGCCTTGACAGTTGAACAAGAGACTTTTATAGACTTTTAAACACGTTTGGCAACCTCACCTCACTCAACGAATGCAAAAGTATACTTCATAGATGCATACATTATCTCTTTAATAAAACTTGGGGAGGGGGCACATATTTTCATGCCTATTCATTTACATATGTAAATGTATGTGGTGCCATCCAAAACCAACATATTTATGCAATTTCATCTCAAGCAAAAAACATCTATTTCACCTAGGAATATTCCTTGGATAGTTTGAACTTTCGTTTGTTACACACTTCCTTTTTCATTCTCTTAACGAGTTATTAAATTAAGTAATTTTACATGGATAGACTTTGTCATTCTTTCTTTTGATAATGCACGATACTATAGACTGGCCACCTCTAAAAAACTAAGACCACTAGAAAATGAAAGGGAAAAAAAAATTGCTGAGTCATTGAACTTCACAGACCAATGATGCCATAACAATTATTTTTTAACTTTCTGTGTGGTCCAATAAGGATGTAGAAAGCAGACTGGATGTATCCATTTTCAAAATAGTAAGCTGAAAAAAAAAGTCGAACGCATCTAATTTCCAACTGCAAATAAATATATTCTGGGGACACTGGTTGTTGAGGGGCAGATTGGCAAGGAACTCTAACAGTGAAAAATAGAAAAAGGATCTCGGTGTGAGACAAAGGTTTCATTGAGGCTGAGGTAGCCAGACAATGGTCAACAGACTGTGTTTGGATCCTAGCCATGGTGGCATCACACACACGAGCACAACTAATTTATACCTAGGATTAGTCTTGTACTGGTTTTATCATAATGTGACCACCAAAACGATCATAGGACCATACTGCATCCTCTTCAAAGCAGTTTGAACTTCAAATATTTTAATTACTTGGCCTATTTTTATTAATTTGATATTAATTATAAAAGATTATGTTATAATGAAGTAATTGTTTAATTATTTTTAATTCAAATAATTATTATACCAAATTTTGATAGTTAAACTATAATGATGAATTCATAATGGGTGATTTTTTTTTTTTTTACATAGGAGTCACAACTTATCAAGGCCCAGAGGTCACTAGGTCAATTGTTAGTAATGGAAATTTGGTAAATTAGATTACTTAAGGGGGTGGTCCATAAAGAATTTGTTTAAGTTGGACTTGAAGACAACCAAGTTGATGAATTAGTTTTTATTTAAAAAAAAAAAAAGAAAAAAAAAAGAAAAACTCTAGGCTAAAGTTTTAGCTATATTTTTATTATCTCTGTGATAAATGCATATATAGTGGGTAGCAAAAGTATTTGGTATATTGTTGTTGTTTTTTTTTTCGTATTTCTCCAGAAATATCAAGTTCATTTGAATTAAACTTACACTCAATCTTTGAACAGATATTATCTATTTAAAAATAAAACAAAGATGAAGATATAATTAGTTTACAAGTATTTATCAACAAAAAATGAAATTACTCATATGCAAAAGTATTTAACACACTGTTAAATTTCGTTCTTAAGCAGTCATTTAATCTTGCTACAATATTTCAACCAATCAGAAGGCACTCTAGGGTTTCGGCTCCTTACAGATCAGTTGAAAACAGCTCTCAAACATTGCTCAGGTTGCCTCTTGTATTACTGTTTTAAAATGGGTAAAACAAAGGAATTGACTAAGGATATGCACCAGGAAGTCATAGCAAGGCATAAAAATGGAAAGGGGTACAGGAAAATAGCATCAGAACTAAATTTGGTGGTGAGTACAATTTGGGCTGTTGTGAAAAAGTGGAAATTAACTGGTGGTAAAACTAAAAATCTAAGATGTCTTTGGACATGTAAATTAAATAATGTTCCAGTTTACAATGCCTCCCCATGGGACAGAGTTAGACACCAGGGTCGTTTTTTAACGTGGAGAAAAGGAACAAAAATAAAAATTGTCTCAGTCGTGAAGGATTCCTCCTCCACTGACAGAGAACAAGAAATTGAAGTGCAGCATCTGAAGAAAAGATACTACACTTTGATCTTGTCCCGAAGGCCAAAAAAAGTAAATTAAATAATGTTACTGTTCATTACAGTGCTCATAACCTGAAGAAATAACCATTTCTGACTTGTTCATAAATTCAGAAGGATTTGAAGGAAGCAGGATATACAACTAAAAATTAGCAAATGTGTTAAATACTTTTACATATGGGTAATTTGATTTTTTTGTTAATAAATATTTGTCAACTAAGTATATTTTCATTTCCCGTTTATTTTTAGAAAGATAATATATGTTCAAAGATCAAGTGTAAATTTAATTCAAATTAACTTGATATTTTTGGAGAAATGCGGAAAAAAACAAATGTACCAAATATTTTTGCTACCCACCGTATAAGACAGACACAAACAGACAGACATATAGACACACGCGCGCACGCACGCACGCACACACACACACACACACACACACACACACACACACACACACGTTCAAACTTTTTTTGTCAGAAGTTTTTAATTCCTATCTATATTTCAAAGTTGAAATGGGGGATGCCCATATTCAAACCTGCAACATAATCTCCATTGCCCAATAACAATATTAAAAACTTATCAACTGGTGCTGGTGGAATATCAACAACAATTTAGAAGTCATAGAAAAATGGAAGCACAGTCACACCTCAAATTCTTCCAACAGAAAGAAGCATATTATTAAAATAGATGGACACATGTATGAGGGGCGTGCAATAAGTAATGCCCCTAACCCACTTCCAGTTGTCTGATATAGCTGAAATTTTGCATGTGCAATGAATTATATCTCTATGGGTTATGTGGCAAATTACAGCTCTGAACTAATTGTGGTTTCTGTTTTACAGGTGTTTGAACTGAGTCAGGTGTGAAATGAAGCCTGTTGAATGTCGAGCAGTGATCCAGATTTGTATTTGAAAAGACGCACACCACAGGAGACTTTGGATGAAATGAAAGAAACTTATGGTGATAATGCCCCATCATATGACCTTGTAAAACGCTGGCATCATGAATTCAAACATGGCCGGAAGTCTGTGGAAACAGCTCCCAGACGTGGTCACCCCCTCTTCTGCCATTGATGAGGCATCTGTCCGTCAAGTTGAGGCTGTCATTTTGGAAGATGGCGCATAACTATTCGCCAAATAGCCAAAGATGTTAAGATTAGTACAAGGTTTGTGGAAACTATCATTTATGACCATTTGCATATGCATAAGGTGTCTGCCAGATGGATTCCCAGGTTGCTCACACCATTCCAGAAGCGAGAATACGTCAAATGCTTAAGGATGAATTTGGAGATGTGCCAAGAAGAGGAGTCAAAGTTTTTCAAAAGACTGATTAAACAGGATGAAACCTGGGTCCATCACTATGATCCAGAGACCAAAGCCCACTCAATGTAGTGGAAGCACTTGAACTCACCACCTCCAAAGAAGGCAAGGGTGCAGCCCTCCGCTGGCAAGGTCATGCTCACAGTCTTCTGGGACCATGACGGAGTAGTGATGACAGATTTCCTGACAAAGGGTACTACAATTACAGGAGCCTATTATGCTTCACTTTGGAAGAAATTAAGGGAAGCTATCAAAATCAAGAGGCGGGGCAAGATCAGCAAAGGTACCCTCCTCCTGCAGGACAACGCTCTGGTCCACAACTCGCATGTTGCCAGATCAGAAGCACGGGCATGTGGTTATGAAATTCTTCCCCATCCTCCCTACTCTCCTGACCTTGATCCTCTGACTTTCACCTCTTCCCAGCCATCAAGTTGTTTTTGAAAGGAAAGCGTTTCCCAGATGATGCAGCCTTGATTTCTGAAGTCATGTCGTGGTTGGAGGACCAACCTGGGGTGTTCTACAAAAACGGTCTCTAGAGCTGCATCAAACGATGGGAGAAATGCATAAGTCTGGGTGGTTCCTATGTAGAGAAAAACTAATAACTATGCCATGTTTCGTTGCTCTACTGCTATGGGAAGTGGGTCAGGGGCATTACTTATTGTACACCCCTCGTAAAAGAGCACAGAAAATAGTTAAGATTAATTCTTTGATTTTCTCATAATAGAGGAATTCAGAAATTATATCTAGACACAAAAGGAAAGGGCAGATTCAGCATAATCTCCAATTTGAATTTTATTGTATGCAAAATCGATAGGCAGGCCATATGCCTAGTCAGATGAACACCATTAATACGCTTGTAAAAAATTTTAACCTACATGGCAGAAATTGTCAAACAATAAATAACTGATTCACAAACGGGCAAATAAGAAAACCCATGACATGTCAATCCCATAGGAATAGGCAGCATACGGAGTCTAGAGACAAATCACAAAGTGCCTCGACTGTTAGCAGAAGAATATAAATCATTTATATCCAAGGGATATATCTCTCTGGATAATGATCTTACAAAAAGACATTGACAATTTTGACGGACATAGGTGTGTCACAATTCTTGCTATTAAACAAATGAATGACACAAAAGATGAAAAATGTCACTGATATTTATTAGGTGGATTTTTATCAGTATTTTTTTTTAGTTTTGAGCCATTATCGAGACTACAAAGATGAAAACTTCATTACCACCATTTTGTTGGCATTTTAACTAAGCAACTTGGACCTATTTGTGTTTCAAACTTAATAAGCACTTGAAAATAAGTTAAAACACATGAAATTTATCCAGGTAGGTTGACAAGTAACTTATCTTGCCTTTGGTAACATTTTTTTATATATTTGTTACTTGACCACTTTTTCGGTTTGTTGTCTATGATAATAAATGCTTGAAATTTATCTTTTAGACAGGAGTAGTAGAATTTTGAGGGCACAAATATTACACCCATCTATTACCTTTTGATTATATATCTATTATAAAACTCAAATGACGTTGTAACAAGTGATATAACCCATTTTCCGGTTTACGACATCCGGTTGCACATGCGCGCACAAACATTAACCCATAACAACGTAAACAAATAAACACAAATCGCTTCTTTTGCAGATTTTGACCTGCGCAATGAAATATTAACGTTATTATTTCAAAATTATTATTTAACATGAGAAGAGTGGGGGTGTTTTGCAACTATTCTTTATTACAACTATACTGTCGCTATTTTCTTACAACTAAACAACTTTAACCCGTTGACAAATATAAGAACAATTATAGTAAAGCCAAGACTACTACTACTACTACTCTCTATCCGTCCCTTTTCCTTCTTTTTTTTTATTTTTTGTTTACATTTCTAGACACAAAATAGTTGTGTGAAAACGGTGGATTTGTTGACACATTTACTAATCTGTTTCAATATTAGTTTTATTTTATTTTATTTATTTAGGTTTTATTTTTTTGCTTCAGGTTTTATTAATTATTTTTTTTAGATTTTAAGTTTCTATAACTTGGTTGAAGGATTCTAATATGGGTTTTTCATTCTTATATTTCTCATCAGTAGGTTCATGTGCGTTTTTGCTGTTAAATGACTTTCGTCAGCGTTCGATTCATAGGAAAATCATGTTTAATTTTCGATTTTTTGAGCGATTATTCGGAAAAATAGGTAACTTTACACGAATAGGGAGGATTTTTTTTTGTTCATGTTTGAGTGATCCGTCCGTGATTTTTCATTTTAATATACTTTCATAGAAATGTTTCTGTTATGTAAAAAAAAAAAACTATTTTCTTTACGTCACAAGTGTCATGCTCATACATGAATACCATAGCTAATATAACATACTGACCCAACGGGTCAAGAGTAGTCTAGTATATATATATAAGAAAACGGATAAAAAACAAAACCTAAGAGAAAGAAAAGATTAAAGAAAAAAAAAACAAGGCAAAAATTAAAGAAAATAGATACAGATTTCCATCCTCATTTCTTTTTCTCCAATTGATGACAATCCAGAAGTTTTATTTTATCATTGCAAATAAAATTATGTATATACACCCACATTCATTTTCCACAAAAAAAAAAATCCTGTTTATTCCATATTATTTCTTGCTTCTATTATTCAAATAAATCGCATTTATTATAAAGCCTTGTATTTGGCGTCAGGTTTATTTTGCTGCTACCTACATAAATCTTCAAATCCGAGTAAAACACACATCTTTAATGGGATTAAGTTTTGTTTCCATTTTCACAACACTGGTTTCACCATGCAATAAAGTATTCTGTCATCAATCATATGTAACAAAGTTCCAGTTTTATGGGTATCAGCTTTTATTACACAAACAACTTTCTACTCTAAAAGAAATTTAATACTTTTTCAACATGAAAGAAAATAGACCTATCCTAGCACGCATGCACACACACACACACACACACACACACACACAGTCAAGTGTGGTGGATTTCCTTCGTAAGCTTCATCTGATCCCTGAATATTTATTTTATGAAATTTAAAATATTGTCTAGTTTTTTTAAACATTGAAAATAACAATTTTCCTCCTAAATTCAAAGCAAAGCAAAAGATATTGGCATGACTGGAGATCAACACCACCCACCCCATCTCCTGTGTATTATCATATACAAAACCTTACCACTAATGAAAAAAATCAAAGATCTTTAACACCTCTTAATCTAAAATGGTGGTTCCTTATCCGAGCTTGAAAAATTAATGATAATGTTACCAGTCAAAAGAGACTCATCAAGAGAGAAAATTGTTTTTTCATAAGCAGAAGCAACATCCAGGGTCATCAAAAAGTGAGCAATCCGTTGCAAGGAACCCCCACTCAACCTTTGGTTTGGTTGTTTTGCTTTATAGCATATGAAATCTTCAGATTATTTAATGCCAAATCTAGTAAATTTACAAAAAAAAATTTTCTGCTTCAAATTCTTTATATCTCCAAATATTTATTCATGGTGTTTGATTTTGTTGCTTTGTTTTATGGCATATCAACCCTTTTCAGGTTCAATTATTCTCGCAAAAGGTTTTATGCTTCAAGTTCTTTATATCTTCAAATACTTATTCATGACATTTAGTTTTGTTGTTTTGTAGAGGAAAATTGTTGTTTTGATTTTAGGCGTTGAAGATTATGATAGAGTTTTGCAACAGAAAAACAAAACAATAACATCAATGTTGATGCATTTTAGTCCGGAAGCTAATATCTTCAGACAGTCTGATTTGGTAGGCACCAGACCAACCTTTGGAATCGGCCTTCAACACCATTAATTCAAATGTGCTCCATGTCAGCAAGCTAAAATTGAAATCAATCAGTAAAAAAGACTAACCATTGTATTGTTGCCTATTGGAGAATCCGATCTTTAACGGAGAGAAAATATTTATCTCCGGAAACAATTTCATTTTGAAAAACTGATGTATATAATATTATTCAGAGGTAAAACATCCAATGAATTTAACAAGGCATATACAAGAGTGCTTAATTACAACGTAAAAGCAAGATATACATTTTATTCTCACAAACATTTAGGTATTGCTACACATTCATGAGTATGTTTCAGTATATGTGCGTATATATATAAGCAAGATAAGACACAGATTAAAATCCGATGAAAATCCTAATAGATATTACTAGAGGAAACACTTTCAGGGTGATCCTAGCCAAAAAGGAAAAGCTCAATATTTAAGAATAGAGCAATATATAAATTTAGTTGTTAAATTTAAATTCTGAAATCAAAATATAGACACATATATTCAAGTTAAGAATTTATTGTTTGAGAAAAGGAATATATAGAAGGGGTTATATTAATTTTCTTAACCAATGGATTTTCAATAATGGCTCATATCATCAGAGGAAATGAATTGAAAATATATTCCTTTTGTCAAACAATAAATTCTTAACTTGAATATATGTGTCTATATTTTGATTTGAGAATTTAAATTTAACAACTAAATTTATATATATATATATATATATATATATAAAGTGAGATCTTTGACTTACTTGTAGTTTCATCAAATACTTTTATATGCAAAATCCGATCCCGCATTTTGGTAATTCCTACCCTCTGATGAGAAGGAAAGTATTTCTTCAAAACTCCGTGGATTAAGGACTATCCACTTATCAAGTGTTCCCTTTTCAGATTAAATATGTTTTTAACTCTTTTTCAAAGTGTTTTTTAACATGTTTTATTAACTGTTTGCTTTTATATATATATATATATATATATATATATATATATATATATATATATATATGGAGAGAGAGAGATATAGATAACTAGATATTTTTTTTACTTACAGAATCTAGTGTTATGCTTACACAATCATCAATGTAGAAAGTAAATAAAGTTATTGTTTTTTTAACTTTCTTGGCAACCATCTCAAGCATTTAACTGAAGATTTCACCTTTTTCCTGGCTGTAGGAATTAATTTCTCAAGGATCGGAATCCATTTTCTTCAAAATATAAATACTTTTAAATGATCTTTTCATCCAGAGATTTTGTCTAGTCCAAAACAAAACTATTATTAAATATTTCTCCCTTTTTATGTTTCCCTTGTCATATCACTGTTAAAGTATGATATCCAGGCCTCTTCTCCATATCAGAGAGGCGGTAGCACTCTCTATATAGGGATGGCCCGTACACGCCTATATACGCCTACAAAACAAAACTATCCAAATCTCAACTAAAATCAACTTATAAGTTTCAAAAAGCACATATTCTTACAGAGAAGCGTCTTACGAATCCAGCGAGTGTCAGAACGTCGGTTAAAATGTCAAAAGAGAGCCAAAAAAAAAAAGGGTACAAAAATGGCCAATTGTTCTTTCTTCTTCTGCTTTCTTTTTTCTTTTGAGATGATGTATCTCGGTGTACGAACGGTCTCTGACAACAGTTCAAGCATCAATCGACTGCTCTTTACACGAAGAAGTGCAGTGACCCATCGCTTTTTAGCTAACTCCATAATTAAATAAGATTACGTGTAATAACAAGTTTTAAACACTATATACCCAATGTAGACAGACCACTTCGAACACGGAACTTCTCTCAAAAGGGACAGCTCCAAATAATACACCGGATGCTCACAGACGTTCCAGTTTGCCAGTGGCTTATATTTCTTGGACGCTGAATATTTGAGGTGAACGTTAAGGTTTTTTCTTTAAACAGTAACCCACCAGCGTTAATGAAACCACAAAATCTTTATCTCAGTTGATCAAAATTGTTATAAGAGTAACCTATCAGCAAGTACGACGTCAAAAAACAATGTTATAAAAACAAATAATTCTTCAGATTTTGGACTGTAAAATATGTACAAAATGTCAATGCTGTGACCAGGATTCAAACCTAGGTTAGCACGGCCACAACGTGGGGTCCTAACCTCTAGACGATCACGGCTAACACTGACGTCTGTCGCTCTTGGCAGAAAGACACATGACTACTGTCAAACTATTGAAAAATAAGGAGGAAACTTGAAATTCTCACACATGCGCAAAAATACACTATAGCAACCATTGTTAAATGCAGCTGAATCTCTTCGCTCGCTAAGAAAAGTAGATCAGACCAGTTCTTCTAAGAACTCACCAAACGCCAAAGGAAATAAGTTAAATTAACCGCAAAAGAAACTGCAAGAAAGTCATCTTCTAAGAACTCACTGGAAGCTGACCAAAAAGAATCAAAATCCAAGCCCTAGCCACAAAAATAACTAGATATTGTGGCTACTATACACAATCTACTAATAAAAACAAGTAAGTTTTCTAAAATAAACTACAATAAATTAACCAAGTAACCTCACACTGTCACTGATTAGGACTTCATATAAAGATAACAACTACACTATTGGTGTATATACCGTTCCACACTTTAACTATTGGTGACGGAGCAGTATCTCAATTCTATGAGAGTTGTCTTGCTATAAGATAAGTGATATTATAGTTAGATACACATAAGTGTTATATGTTTACATTTAATAAAAAATGCCAAAGTCAGTACGTAGTAAAAAAGCTCAGAGAAATATAGACTATGAAAAAAACAAAGTCAAGGTATTATCTGAGCAAAAAGAATACTATCAGAAAAATGCTGAAATAATAAAAATTAAGTATCATGCAAATCCTGAGGCAAAGAAGGCTGCCTCATGTTCTGACTCAAAAGCACGGTATAACAGGGATCCCGAGGGGAAAAAAACTGCCTCACGTGCTCTTTATAACAAAGAACCAGAAAAAAAGAAGGCTGCCTCACATGCTGACTCAAAAGCACGGTATAACAGGGATTCTGAGGAGAAAAAAGCTGCCTCACGTGCTCTTTATAACAAAGAACCAGAAAAAAAGAAGGCTGCCTCACGTGCTCTTTATAACAAAGAACCAGAAAAAAAGAAGGCTGCCTCACGTGCTGACTCAAAAGCACGGTATAACAGGGATTCCGAGGGAAAAAAAGCTGCCTCACGTGCTCTTTATAACAAAGAACCAGAAAAAAAGAAGGCTGCCTCACGTGCTGACTCAAAAGCACGGTATAACAGGGATCCTAAGGGGAAAAAAGCTGACTCATGCACAAACTATTATAAATATAAATATCAAAAACTGCCAAATCTTTGCCAAAACGCCAAAGAATGAACCAAGAAAAATTTAATAGTGAAGGTATGAACATTTTAGAACTTTATAATACTCTAACTGTTTTATCAGAGAGGCGGTAGCACTCTATGTAATATAGAACCGATGGAGGACCAAGAGGCAACTCCTAAGGCCCAAAACCCAAAGACCTAAAACCCAGCAGGAAGCGACCTGCTACTAATGGAGGCGGCAATGAGCCGCCTCCTAAAAAAGACAATACTATCATGAATGTAAGTTTAAAAATAAGACTGTAAGTAAAAATACTAATTAACAAGAATAAAAAAGCATTGGAAATGCAAAAGGATATAGGGATGGTATGCCAAAAAGTATACAAACAAGATAGCTATGAATGGCTAGGCACATGGAAATAGAATTGCATCCAAAGTATAGCCCTATAGCTTTTTACAACCGTAATGATGGCACGGAATGAAGATTGGAGAAAAGCTATAGGGCTATACTTTGGATGCAATTCTATTTCCATGTGCCTAGCCATTCATAGCTATCTTGTTTGTATACTTTTTGGCATACCATCCCTATATCCTTTTGCATTTCCAATGCTTTTTTATTCTTGTCTAATATGAGATATCCATCATCTAAAGAGAGTTCAAAGATTGGCTACTCAAATGGCACAATGGATCTGTCCTATGATAGCCAACTCAAAAAGCTTAAACTTTTCTTCCTTGAATGCTGATGATTAAGCGATTATCTGATTTTGGCCTACAATCTCTTTAATGGGCATTATGATATGCCTCGGAACATATTATTCACTCTGGCACTAGAAATAAGACTACGCAAATACTAAATGAAACTTTTTCATTACAGATGGTGTACACTTATAGCGTCCAAATTTAGATTTGTTTTCTATTCAATTATCTCCCTTGTTGAACCTTATGTTCTTTAATAGCAAAATAATTTATCACTAATCAAAGAAATCTAAAAGAAACATCTTAACTGTACTTTTTGCAACGCAAATAAGGTGAAGATAACAAAATGTCAGGACCTAAAAAATGATTTAAAAACAAAATGGTCTCTGAAAGAAATAAACATTATACCGGTTGTGATAGGAGCAACTGGCTTAATAAAAAAGAATCTTCAGAAATACTTAGAAGCAATCCCTAGAAGACCAAGCTGGAATGAAATACAAATAGTAGCCATAAAGAGAACAGCATCTTAAAAGAGCCCTCGGATATAAATTTAAACCATAACAGAATCAAGTGTTCGCTCCAGGAAGGAGCCCCCCTGATCTCTTAAAACTTACTGAAGTTAAATTTAAAAAAAAAAAATGAAATAGACAGCATTGAGCCTTAAGAGTCCAAGAGTAGAATTGTCCTAACAAAACGGCAGATTCACCATATATCAGACAGATTTTTTTTATCATATTGCCACCTGGACTTAGGATTAGTGATAGGATTAAAAAAGGGTATATGTTTATGAATTATTAACTGCATAACTGACACAGAGAAAATTCACTGATAAAATTAGCAAGCTAAAATCTTTTTGATTTGAACAATAAAATTTAAATCATAAAAAAAAAATGGTAAATTATAAGATTAATACATCCAGTTACTCCTTCTCCAAATGAGCCTTTTTTCTTTTTGTTGTCATTGCATATCAACACCTGTAAAACTTAGCATCAACAACAAAAAAAAAGAAAAAAAAAAGGACTTTAGAATTTAGTGTAGGGGATCAGTTTGTAATGTAATGTAAATATTTCTTCTCTTTGCAATTCAACTGATATTATATGTCAGTAAATAAAGATATTACACAAACCTGTTTGAAGGTACGAACAGACTTTATTTTCGAGTATAAAAAAAAAAAAAATGTAAACAACTGAATTGGAAGGAGAGACGATAAGGATAAAATACTGTCATATTTAGTTATCTCCCTTGACTGATAAGTGGTCTTAATTCAATACTGGTTTAAAGCCTTTTTCTTTTCTCTTTTCTTAAGCTAAGGATCCAACTTGAGCTCTCGCTAGATGACTTGAACTGCTTTTTCAGCAACAGAGTTACTGTTGAGGTTTTTAGGGTTACCCGTCTCTATTGAGATATGGTGGATAAGCAGAAGCCCATCGTTTTTGAGGGAATTGAAGCTGGAGGCAGAGTCTGTCCTTACAGCTGCAAATGGATTATTAATAGGTTTAATAGGCAAGTAGGTCTTTAGAATGACCTCCTACAATGTGTCCTTTTTGCTCATCAGGTATAAGGAGTGCAACAGTATATGAACTAACGTCTTCCCGTAAGACTAAATCAGTTGTGTGTTCCTCTTGATGATATCAGCAGCAAACTAGTGCTTTCTGGGAAGGGAGGAGGCTTCACAGGATTGAGACACAGCTATGAGTGGGGACCTGCTCAATTAAATGCATTGGTGACACGAGGTTACAATTTTGGTTCACTGATTTAGTCAAGTCCTAAAAGTATCAGATCACTACCTGCTGCATCTGGTGTTTGGTAGGGTGTCCCAGCTTAATATGCAGTGCCATCAGTAAGACACGCAGAACATGTTATCGGACAATAATTGCATCTTATTGTGGGAGAAGAGTACCCTTCCGACAAACAACTACAAGGCCATTCTAGGCTAATATGGTAGTTTGACGATATCTCTTCACATCCATAGTCAAGCCATTTTGAAGGGCAAATCCCTTGCGTAAAGTGTGTCCGTATCCATCTAAGGTCTGAACATTCATTTTGGATTTTCTTCCATGCAGGACAGCTGGTATAAGGGAGGTATAAAATCCTGATTATCTCTATAAGTGAAGTCTTAAACACTCCTGCAAGGAGGAGTAGACTTGACACATTGGGTGCCTGCACACATGAGCATTACGGTTGGCAAAATCAGCAGGTATGTCTGCTCTGCCAACAAGATGGGTGACAGAAGCCTGGAAACGGCAGACAGTTAACAGGAACGATGTCAATTTGGGGCTGGTTGAGAACTGGCCTTGGCAAAGTTTTTCATAGGCTTGAACACATGGCTTGCTAACGGTGGGGACAGTGGGGTGGTGTTCTGACTGAATCAAGCATGGACCAGCAGAACAGGGAAATACACCAATGTGTTCTAACTCATCAAACTTAAGTTTGAAATCTTTTCATTATATAGGGGAAGTTTGCCTCGATGCTGGGGTGGTCGTGTAGAACCCATCTTAATGGAGACTTTGAAGTAAAGTGATCAAATAAACTATTATACCCAGGTAGATCCTCTCCAAACATATAGTAAAAGTAAGAACTGAGCTGTTGAAATTTAAACTTTTTCTGAAGAGGATAATGTGTTATCTGGATCAATGACTACACAGGAAGTGATGTTGTCTTGGTGTTTGAGATTCGTTAGGTACTTGCCTTGCAAGACAACGTTGTTGGAGTGAACGTGAACATAGCTTAATAGACGTGCTGTGATCTTTGTATTTGTCATGGTACACTGGTGGTATCGGCATCCTGCACTCTGCCTCCTACACTTTGTGATTATAGGTAATGGCCAAGGTTTGACTGATGTGTCCAGAATCCCAACGAGACTCCATGGCAAATTAGTTATTCTCATCATTAGGTATAGAGAGTTTTAAGTACTTGCCAGGCCAAACTGTGATTTAATGGGGAGAGGCATGCAAAACATGAGCATGTCTGACCTGTCTAATGTTGGGTGATGATACAGTTGAACTATACTCGAACTGTGTTGCCAATTCTTGTCTCAAACCTAGCAGGTCTCACAAACAGGTCATTCCTGCACATGAATGAGGCACCACCAAGTATCTTGGTATCAAGATTTTCAATAACCAACCCTTAAAAGTAACACATTATATCCCCACTCTCCAGACCGAGCCTGGTCTTTCCAACCACACTGAGTGGAGAGGATCCGTCTGCTTGTGTGGCAGAGTGGTAAGTTTTCATGATTTTGGCACCCAGGAGCTTTCTGTTGAATGTCGAATCCTATTTTCGAGGCATTGAATGTCGAATCCTATTTTCGAGGCATTTTCGAAGAATGTCGAATCCTATTTTCGAGGCTGTTGAATGTCGAATCCTATTTTCGAGGCATCCTATTTTCGAGTATACAGTGTCAATAGATAATTTATTACTACTGCATTTACTATAAATTATTTTTTTTACGAGTTCACGACTCTTAACTATTCTGTACTTTACCCGAAGAATGTTATATTCACATATTCTGTCCCACTTATATAAAAATTATAAGGGGAGACTTGCTAGCACATGTTCCTCTATTTTATGCTAAAACATCCAGTCTAATATGAAGAGCAGGAATTTCCTGACACAGAATATAAGATGTCTCATGAATCAGCACATCATTTTGAAGGGTGATGAATTGGCAGGCTAATCAAATCACAAAGTGCTAAGTGGAAAGGGACAACACTGAGGGTTAAAGAGTAAGAAAAAAAGGGGGAAGCGAGTCAGTTAAAACATAGCAGGAAAAAGAAAAAGGAATCCTCGCCAATACAGCAAGGTACCCTTCTAATCGAATCCCATTTTCTCCATGTTAACTGATAAGGTATGCAGTTTGAATCCTTATACCCTAAACGGGAACAATTTTCATACCCAATTAGTCACCTTCAAGGAAAGTTTATTTTAATCCTGACAAATTTTATCTCACAAGTTCAACAAAACAAATAATAACTGTTCTGTAATTTGACTAGTAGGTCAATTAATTTCAAGTCAATTCCACCTAGAAGTGACAAACATTTATTTTTGTTGTTTTGATAAGTCCATATCACTTCAAAAATTTAAAAAAAATGTCTCTTATCTTTTTTCTGCATTAATAAATGCATATTACTATATCATTTTCCTTCAAGTTTTCTTGTCTTAACATTTTGATTTTTTTTTTATTTGTTGTGCAGTGAAGATGAATTACCTTCTCCACCTCTGGATCATATCTACTCAAGTCATATCTACGTGCCCCCTCCTCTCCCAATGGGGCCAAAGTGATATGAATATTCTCAACAATAACCGAAGATATAACATTGATGTCAAAAAATGCGGACTCTCTTTAAAAGAGAAATGAACGCACAAAACTGATATACAAGGATAAAAGTAAAGAACTGCTACACTCAGAGCTTTTCAAACAATGGAGTACAAAAAAAAATTGTATTAAATAAATCTTGTCAGCAATAGATTATTCCTGACTTAACAAGGGACAATTGTTGAGCCTTATTAGGAACCAAAAGGCCACAATATTCAAATTCAAACAAGAGCCATCACAGATATCAGTCGCCATAATGCGGGAACTGATAGATAATGTTACTAGCTACGAGATCAGCAAACTCGTAAATACTGCGAGCAAACACTTCAGCAGACTATGTGTAACATCGCACCAACAAACAATAAATAAAAAAAATCTGAGTTGGCATTTTTTTATTTAATAACAAAAGCATTTATTACCATTACTCTCCCGTCTTGACACCACTTAAAGTCTCTCGCTGCCACATGTCCATCTAACCTGGTGAGTGTTTCTCTTTCTTCTGGCCACAGCTGGCCCATTCTTGCCTTCATTTTATGCATCCACCTCCTTTGGCGTTGATTTTTGTCTTTTTCTTCAGATGCAAGCTCGAGCACACTTGCCAATTTACATACACGTTCAAACGCTGCTGCTGCTAATAGAATTGCTTGCCATCCACCCTTCGGCTGCTGCTGATATTTTCATACGCACTCGTATGCGCTCTGTAACATATGGTTTGCTCTTAAAATAGCAATCTTTATGTAACTATGCGAGAAAGTCATTCATTCCAGCCAGGTAATGATATAAACAAATTTTTGTACATTTTCCTAGGCCGCCTGAAAACATCAGGGAATTTTTGTCAGAGTTTCCAGTTTAATTTTTTGGCGTTAGTAGTTGGGCTTTCTAATTTTGACAGAAATTGCTCATAGAGTAGTCCCAAAGGTTGAATTTTTCAATCCAATCCATACCAAATAGATTGTCAGTGTTAATTAGCACATGTTTTAGGTTTTTTTTGTAATCCCATTCAAAATTACATCGAGGACCACTTCACCCAGAATGTTTATATTGTCACCCGTTACGAAATGTGCTGTCTTCTTGTTTAGACGACGCAACATATGCAAATTTATTATCAAGAGGTCGGAACAAAAGTCAAACTTGAATTTTACTGTCTTGTTGAAAATTTTAATAATTACATGTTTGCATAAATTAATATCTTTATTATTACCTGACTGTGTTAGTCTTATTTTATTTCAGAGTTTTCTCAATTTTTCTGCATACCAACAATGTGTTATTTTATGGCCAACTTTACCACAGTTTTTATAGGTTTTCTTCTTTTTCACTGGGTTAAAACCTCATCCAGTGTGGCCTTGATAGTGAATTTTTCAGCCTATTTGTGATTTGTTTGTCATAAATATTTGGTCGTGTAATTTTACTTTTCTCTTTCTGTGGGGAATAGAGTGTTGGTTTGCTCTTGATCTTTTTAATATGAGCAACTCCCGATTCCTCAATCATGTTAGAGTCACTTTTAATGGATACTACTCTCTGGCAATCCTCAGCCAATTTTTTAAGACCTTGTCCGTTCTCCAGTTAAGTTAATGCACAGCATCTAATTTCAGGGTCTTCTGTCAAGACCAGACCTTACATGAAAATAAGACATTTTGAAGTCGTCTGTAAACTTTAAATAATTACAGTGTTTATTAACTATCATCAAAAATGTCAAATAATTTTATTGGTCATCCTTAAATTTATTAAAGTATTTCCATCTCTTTTGAAAAAGTGTGTTGGGCCCAAACAGTTCAAATAATAGTTGGGACTAGGAAAAGACAACTCAAAACACAGTATAAGTTATATTGAAAAAAAAAGGAACAAAATACAAAGTGGTGTCGTAAGCTAGGCTTACTTGTCAGTCAAATATCGGTTCCATATCCAATATACACACGACTACTTGGCTCTTGATAGGATTTGAAAGAGGCCATAAATGGATAGGTAATATTCCCACAATACCTCCCCACGAGGGCAACCGAGGATATAACAACATAATTTAAGAAAGGGTTCTTTAATTGCAAAATTCGAAAACCAAAGTATTGAATTTCAAGAAAAACCAATGATATTCACTTAATTGTCATGTCACAGGAATGAACATATCCAAAAATTATGAAAAACAAGGTAGAAAATTAATAATAAAATAGTTTTCGAAGACAATTAATGAAAAATAAGTTTTGCAAAAAAAAAAAAAAAAGAAAAAGAAAAAGAAACCAAAGAGTTTGAATCGTAACAAAAAAGGGGGTAATTATTTTCTGAAAACTGAAAATCTTTGGCCAATCTTAGCAAACTTAATTTTCGTTAATTATCTCCGACAATTGTTTTCATTAATAATTAATTTTCTACTTTATCGTTTTCCATAATTTTTGGATATGTTCACTACTGCGACATAAGTAAATACCATTACTTAAAATTCAATATTTCGAATTTCTCTATTATAATGAAGAACCTAAGACACGCTCGCAGTGTTACTGAATTTACACAAAAAGCAAACAAAGAATTGTAGAGCAATGTCCAAAGTTAACTTACTGTTTTTCTTTAAAAAAAATAAATTTTTGTAAAAATGTCATTCTATTGTCGGTGCTTGTTGAGATAAAGATGACATATCGATTTTCTTTAGTTTATGTCATTTTAAGCAAAAACATTACATTATGTCGAAAATAGTATAATATCCAAAAATTATGAAAATTATTGAGTAAAACTGATTTGTTTTTCGTAAAAAAAAAAAAAAAAAGTTTACAGCTATAGACAACAAATATTGCACACCATGAACATGTAATCTAAAATATGCGTTCCGAGTTATGTTCTCTGTGTGTGAACTCTTCACCGTCTACTTTATAACATCTAAGAAAAATGCAATTTTACCTAATTTTCTACTCATTGAATTTTCGTAATATTTGAATATATTACTATTTTCGACATGACAATTAAGTATGTAATATTGTATTTGCTTAAAACGTCATATTAAAAAAAATCGATTCGTCAACTACTTCAATAAGCACCCGATTGTCCAAATGTTTTTATCAAACTACAAAATTTAAGATTAAAAAAAAAAACATTAAAAAATCGGTGCTGCCTGCAGTGCAGTGCACTTACTGGTCCGCGCTATTTTTTTAAATCGCATTTCCAAGTTTAATTAAAGTTTTATGATATGTTTTTTTTATTCAATTGTAAGGTTAAAGTATGGAATAGGTACAAAACACCCTCGCCTCCACATGTTAAGAATGGCTTTTTAAATAATTATTTCAGCACGGATCAATAAGTGCACTAGTACCTAAAAATCAAAGACTTTTCGATTTCTTAAAATAAAAAGTTTAAATTTTCAATTTTTTATACTTTAAAAAGAATTTAAGTAGAAAAGTTAAAGTGCATTTAACAAAATAGCTTCTATATTATGCAAACAAAAATAAAAATTAAATTTCAAGTGAAACAAACGGTATCTATGCAATTCAGTTCCCTGTCAAAAGCTAAACACTATACAAGCCAACTGGCAATCCCTTGAAATCGGAATAATGATGGGTTGTGTGATTTCTCCACTCCTTTTCGTGATTGGCCATGGAAATTATCCTACAGGGTGTAACAGATACAAGGAAGGTTACTGAGAAACGACAAGTACTCCATCCTTCCAGAGCTTACATGGACGATATAACAATTCTGGTTCAATCTAAAGTAGGATCTGCTTGGACGTTATCACAGTTTCTTCTCTTGGGCAAGAAAGAAAGCTAAGCTTAAGAAAAGCCGGAGTCTGTCCGAGAGATACATTTTCGCATTGAAGGTGATCCCAATAGTAAAGAAGAAGTCAGTCAAAAATTGGGTGGGTTTCTAACATCATTTTGTTTTATTTCTTATTTTGAAGTGATTATCAAGTCTTTAAAGACATCACGGCCATCTTTTGTTCTCCGGCAGCCTTCAACAGTACTCCTTTTTCGGGCCGAATAAACATTTTACATTAAATAAAAACACTAAAAACTTATCCAGTTAGGTAGAAAAGTAACTTATCTTGCCTTTGATAACATTTGTTTATATATATATGTGTGTGTGTGTGTGTGTGTGTGTGTGTGTAATTTATTGACAACTTTTTCGAATCTATGTGTATAGTAAAACAAACCCATATTTTGTACTTAATCAGAAAGGGACCTTATTTTTGTCGTCACCGGCGTCATGTTTGCTCCGCAGAAACCGAAAATCCAGAACAGAATCTTGACTTTAACCTTAAATATTAACATTTCAGAATGGTCAGTAAACTGCAAGTTAACTTATACAGAATACGGATCGTGCCGAAATAAATACCGTTATTATTTAGAAATCCATTTTTAACACGAGGGGACGTTGTGTATCTATTCTGCACTTTCACCTTTACAATAAACAAAAGATACCGTCAACAAGAAGCATTGAATTTAATTTGAAAATCATATCTAGAAAAAAAATAAACAAAGGCACAGTTCGTATTCTGCAGAAGTATCAAATTAAAAATAGATAGGAAACTAATACCAATTAAAAAAAAATCCTATTAGAAACAAAAATAGAGTGATGGTACAACAGCTCTCGTTTGTAAGAATAGGTTCCTAAATAATAACGTTATTTAGAAACCCATTCTAAAATTGAAGAGGCGGGGGATTTTGTTAACTATTCTGCACCATTTATCTCAGCTAGACTAAAATAAAACATTAAAAAATAAATAAATAAAACTTACTCTGCTTCAATTAGTCTGTATTTTGTCGAAGATATTACATCGCCATTCGAAGCTTGCGTCATCTTAACTTATTTTGTCCTCTTTCGAATAAAATGAACGTTTCCACCCTTTTCTTCTTTTTTTTATTTTGTGACTACCTTTTAGTTGGACGTTTTAACGACTGAGATAATAGCAAATAAAATAAATAAAAACGTTTGATTAGCCTTTATATTTGGCACACGGCACGAAACCTAAACGAACCATGATTTGTTTTTGTTTTTTTGAACACGGTTTCCTTTTAACCTCTGACCTCGATGTCATTCTCGAGAAGTTAGTTTTTTTTTTTTTTTTTTTTTTTTCTTGGGCGAGGATTACCAAATATTATTACAAGTGCTTTGAAAAATTAAACATGTATTAAAATTATGAAAGATCATAATAAATCGAATTTGGAAAAAAAAGAAGATATTATTAAAGATTAATACCCCCCCAATTCCCTCCCAAGAAAAAATTAGATTCTACTTCTTTTAGGCGATTATGCGTGAACTGAACACTATTAAAACCAGGCGAAAAGTTTTTGGTAAAACTTGGGGAGAACGCTCTGTTTTACGGTTGTTTAAAAAAGGGAACGAAAATTTAAATTTTGTTCCGTTTTATTCTTTTTGTTTTTGTTTTTTTTTCTACATGACCCCCAAAAATCGAAATTAATTGATAAAACAATAAAAATTAAGTTAAAAAATATATATATATATGGATAAGCACGACGACCATCCGAAAACCTATAAAAGTCGACATTTCCAATGTAAAAACAATTAGTTAGACTTATGTAAAAAAAAAAAAAAGTATACCAAATTTACTTTTTTCCTTTAAAAATGTAATTATTTTTTTATTACTATTTTTTTTTTGTAATATATATATACATAAAAAGTAGGTAAAACTTGCGGAGAACGCTCTGTTTTACGATTGTTTTAAAAACGGAACGAAATTTCAATTTCCGTTCCATTTTTAAAACAACTGTAAAACAGAGCGTTCTCCGTAAGTTTTACCAAGAAAATTTTTAATTTACAGTGGGGGATCAGTTTCGCCTGTAAATTTAATGTAAAATGATCTGCCATTTCCAGGCTGGTAATTCTTTTTTGGCACGCCAGCAGTCCAGTACGCTCAAAAGTACGTCACATGCCAAAATTCATTCCGTCATAAAACAACTTTCTACAGAAAAAAAAAAAAAAAAACTTACATTTTTATCTAGCAAATAAACATAAAATTATATATGAAAAACCATGTTTATTATTTTTAAACTCCAACAACGGAGCTGAAGTCGATGTTTTCGATTGTAAAACAAAACTAATTTTTTTATCAATTTCTGTGTGGTGTGTACTAGGTGTATCAGAATTTTTTTTGGGGGGGGGGAATTTTTTACACCCTTAACACAAAACTGCGAATAAAATATTAAAAGCTCGTAATTTCTCTTTTTAAAGTGCGTTGTTTATTTTCTTTATGGAATATACTTCCAAAATAGACTATTAAAGTTGTTTAAAAAATAATAGAAATATTATTTTTTATTTAAAAAAAAAAACAGTGTTTACAAAGTGCCGGCGTGCGTTCATGAAGCCATTTTTTTACATAATGAAATCAGTTGAATTTTACGAGTAAAATTTTTTTCAATTTTTAAACTTTAAAAATCTATCAAAATTTTTCTATTGGTTCAATTTTTAATATATTCTCAGGTTCAATGTGAAATTTTATGCTCTTTCCAATAAAATGAATATAATATTCTAGACAAGCGTTTTTTTTTTTTAATTCACCCCACCCCCATTTTGAAATGTCTATTAAAATGAAAATAATTAATTTTCTCACCTCAAATTTATAATCATAAATTGAAGATAAAAGATCAATAAATAAAATAAGCTAATTTAAAAAAAAAAGAAGTCATCTGCAAATTTACCTGTAATGTCCAAGGTTTAAAACCTTTTTTTTTTTAAACACGTTGAATTTTTTTTAAGTTAAAACGTTATAATCTTGTTATATTGTTCAGAAATTTTACGACAGTTTTTTCTATTTCATTCAATTTTTGTTTTTTAGATATTAAAAAAAAAAAAGATTCACTCCATAAAGAAGTAATAAAATATATTAAATCAAAAACTCATGTATTTCTTTAAGAGAATAAAAAAAAATAAAAAATAAATCGACTGGTTTTTTTATTGGCAAAAACTGATAAGTGAAATGGGATTATTTTTCACCTATGGTGGCCCATATTTACTATCTTTTGTTTACAGCATGCAATAGAAAGCGACATTAATCATTAAGAAAAGCAGACATTTGTCTCCCTTTATTTCAACTGAAAAATATCTGATGTCGCGTTTTTTTTAATCTTTGCTTTAAAAAGTATTTTATTTAAAAAGGACATGGAATATAAAATATAAATATGGATAAATTCTTAACAATGAAGAATGGAAGTACCCATTGATTAGTATTTTTATAGGTAAGTGATTTTTTGGAATTTATATATACGTATATTTTATCAAAGTAAGTTAAAATTCGATGATTTTCTTTAAATCTTTTTTAAAGAAAACCGATTTAAAAAACACATATTGCATAATTTGCTATTAAACCTGTTATTTTATTTTTAAATGTGGTCTTTGCACCTTTAATTAAAAAATAAATTAGGTGGTTAATTACATTTTTCAAGTAGTTATAAGCTTTGAAAGATAGGAGGTCGAATTATTCAATTTTTTATCACGCATTTTTAATGGCGTTTTCTGACACTGCTAGTGGTGTACTACCACTGAATTATTTTTTCTGAAGAATAAAATTGAATAAAGTTTATTTTTACAAGAATGTTTATACATTTATCTAGCTAATAAACATAAAAATATATATGAAAAAAAAATATGATTATTACTGACTTGGTTTGATAAAATTGTGTTTGGCGTACTGCTAAATTATTTTTTCTAAAGAATAAAAATTCATAACATTAATTTTTACAATGATCTTTATACATTTATCTAGATCTAACATAAAAATATATATGAAAAACACGTTTATTGTTTTAAAAAACTAAAAATTATGCAACAGGGATAAAGTTAGCTTTTTTTCTTAAACGTTTGATTTTTTTTAAATAATGAACATGTTTTTTTCAGATATATTTTTATGTTTATTCGCTGGATAAACATATAAAAAAAATAAATTTTATTCATTTTTATTCTTTATAAAAAATATTTCAGCGGTACGCCATACAGAGATTTATCAAAAAAGTTAGTTTTGTTTTACAATCGAAAACATTGACTTCAGCTCCATTGTTGGATTTTAAAAATAATAAACGCGTTTTTTTCATATATAATTTTATGTTTATTCGCTAGATAAAAATGTAAAAAAAAGGTGTTTTTTTTTTGTACAAACTTGTTTTCATGACGGAATGAAATTTGCTGCACGGGCGTACTTTTTGGCGCACTGACGTTCCAAAAATGAATTACCCATTTCCAGGCCATTCTAGCATTTCAATAATCTAAACAATTAATCTTTTTTTTTTTTTTTATAGCTATGGAAGATAAATCGTGTGTACTTTTAGATGGTAGTAGTGGATTACATTTTTAGGCAATTACATGTGTTTTACAACCTTGGCACTCGGTTAGTGGTATTTTTTTAATTTATTTATTTTATTTTATTTATTTTTATTTAACTGTGCTAGAATGGCCCGGACGTGAATGATAATTTTTTTCTGGTGTATTTGAGTAGTTCTAAATTTCTGGCCTTGGAAAATCTAAGCCTTTAAGCCGCATGATATTTTTTGTATATAGTGTAATCTCATCTGTAATTACTATTCGCATAGAAAGCAAAACTTGTTTTTTTTTTAAACATACACACCCCTACTGGAATTAAACCAGACCTGGATAGTGTGTGACATCAGGCAAATGCCAAACCCACAAACAAAGGGGAACTACAACGTTTTCTAGGTATTCTAAATTACCTTTCCCCATACATTCTAAACTTCAATGAAAAGGCTCACCCATTGTGCAGTCTTCTTATATCCCAATTACCATGTATTTGGGACCTTGACCATCAAAAATGCTATGACCAGCTCAAGAAAATGATTACTGATAACACATGCTTTTCAGACAATGATCAGATCAAACGCACATCACTGGAGGTGGACGCCTCAAAGTAGGGAGAGACACTGATCCAAGATGGCAAACCAGTTTCATTTGGATCCAAAACATTAATTGATACATTAACTGTTGTGAAGGAACATAACTGGCTATACACCGGTTACAAACTGTATATATATATTGGACTGTTTGGCAGACAGCGGCAGACAGCGGCAGACAAGCAGTCGCAGTAAGACGGATAGTCTTACGTGTTGATTATCAGACTTTCTTCCCCATACTTGTTACTATGTACTTCTATTTACCTTAGGCGAGCAGCCTTACGTTTCTGTATTATAAATAAACCCCATTACACATACCACTCGGTGTAACTCACGTTTGTCTTTATTTCCTAAGTATTTAGGAATATAACAATGGCGACGAAAGGATGTTCTTTCTCTTAACAGAGATAAATTACCGTACCAAGGACTGTGTACAATGCAAGGATTTTTTGTTTTACGAAAAAAACAAACTACACAAGGATTTTTGACCACGTGCGTCAATGAATTAAAAAATTTTTCCTACCTAAAGTAGCGAAAAGTACGGATTTTTCTTCGTAAAGAACTCACAAGAAATTATAGAAACATGTTCAAGGTAAAGTGGAATTTATATTTATTTTGACAAGTAAAAAAAAAAAAAAAAAAAAAAATGGTCGCAAGTTGAATTCGAAACTACACTAAAGGATTACGAGTTTCGAAAGAAAAAATATAAATACAACGACTATTGTACCATTTTATGCCACGTGGGAACGGCAGCCATATATTTTTTTTTTTTTTTTTGGAAAATTAATTGTTTGTTATTGCCTTTATATAAATAATTGGAACTATTTGTCGTGGGAAGTAAGAAATATTTTGTGTATGAACTTACGTTGTTGAAAAAAAAAAAAAAAAAAAAAAAAAGAATTATTTTACAAAGCCTGTTGAATTACTATGGATGAACTTTGTTGAAACGTGTTGTGTCTGCATATTGCTACTAATTTACGATATACGTAAATTTACGATTTTTCTTTGGAATTATTGTGTAGAATTCGAAAAGACATTTTTGTACTAGAAGCTAACATGGAACAATTAGCAGAGTTAACTAAGGCTCTAGCCCTTAGCATCCAGGAACAGACAAAAATGACTCAACAATTTTTAGCGCAACAACAACAACAACAACAAATTCAACAACAACAGGTACAGCAACAGCTGCAACAACAACAAGAAAGAACACAAAAAACTTTAGAGGCACAACAAGAACAAACAAACATACTACAACGACAAATGTCGACACAGCAAAAGAATTTAGAAAAGCTAATTCTAACGTCGACCGGGAAGAAGACTAATTTTTCTGCCGAGGGTATTTCAAATTCACTAACGGAATTTCGTTACTCCCCGGATACTGGTGTTACTTTCCCTGCATACTACAGAAGATACGAAACAATTTTTACGAAAAGATGTTTAGACTGGACCGATGAGGAAAAAGTTACCCTGCTACTACAAAAACTGGGTACTGATGAAAACACCAAGTATGCAAATCTAATTCTACCAAAAAAACCGGAGGAGGTTTCGTTCGAGGAAACAATTAGTACCTTGTCGAAAATATTTGATAAAAGGGATAGCCTATTTCACTCTAGATACAAATGTTTGAACATTCAGAAGGCAGAAGCTGAAGACTATCTAGAATATGCTTGCACTGTGAACTGTTTATGCGAATCATTTAAATTGAATGAAATTTCCGCAGACCAATTTAAATGTTTAATCTTTGTACAAGGTCTCACAGCACCAAGGGACAAAGATATACGTTCACGGATCCTAACAATTATGGAGGCGGATCCTAACATAACATTGCAAAAAGTCACTGAAGAGTGTCAACGTCTGATTAACATAAAGAAAGACAACACTCGCATTGAAGAGAAAAATATTTTTAAGGTGCAGCAAGTAAAAAGGCAAGGGACCACAAGAAAGTCCAGGTTCCAAGAACACAGGATCCTTAAAGGATACAAAGACCCAAAGCTAAAGTGTAAATGTTGTGGTAGTTTAAGACACAACAATAAGACCTGCTGGTTTAGGAACAAAATATGTTATGAATGTGGTCTCAGAGGTCACAAGGGAACATACTGTGCCCAGAAGAAAAGACAAGGGACCGATAATGTAAATACGCTTCGCATGAATAAAGAAAAAAGCTGCGAAAGACGGAAATATGTTGATGTTCGGATAAATGGACATCTGGTTACATTGCTTCTGGATAGCGGTGCAGATATTAGTATTATAAATGAAGATATATGGAAAAGGATAGGTCGACCTGAATTAACGAAAACCAGAAAGACGGCGAGAAGTGTGTGCGGCAAAAGATTAGAGTTCAAGGGAGAATTAAAATGCAAAGTGACATTCGCTAACCAGACTCATAAATCCAAAGTGTACGTCGTACCAGGAAAGAATACATGCCTGTTTGGGGTAGATTGGATTGTCCTGTTTAATTTATGGGAGAAACCCATAAATTCGTTTTGTAACGTTTTAACTGCAGAAAAAGCAAACCAAAGGGAAGACTTCCTGAAGGATTTGAAAACTGAATTTCCCAATGTTTTTGCCGAAGGACTAGGACTCTGTATTAAGACAGAGGCAAAATTTGAATTAAAGAAAAATGCCACTCCAGTATTCAAACCTAAAAGGAATGTGCCTTTTTCAGCGATGGACGCAATCGAAAAAGAGTTGGATAGACTTCAACAACTGGAAGTCATTGAAAAAGTTAACCACACAGATTGGGCAAGTCCAACCGTGTATGTAAAGAAAAAAAATAACAGAATAAGGGTCTGTGGAGATTTTTCAACGGGTTTAAATGACTGTCTATTGGACCATAATTATCCCCTTCCGTCCGCAGAAGATCTGTTCTCTAAGCTTAACGGAGGAAAAAATTTTTCTAAGATAGACCTCTCAGATGCTTACTTGCAAATTAAGATCAGCGATGAATGCTCCAAATACTTAGGCATAAATACTCATAAGGGCATTTTTAAGCTAAAGAGGCTTCCTTTTGGATTAAAGGTTGCTCCTGCTATTTTCCAGCAAATTATGGACACGATGCTGGCAGGGTTGGAATTTTCAATGGCCTACCTTGACGATATCCTAATTAAAAGTGAAAATTTGCAAGATCATAAGAAGCATGTAAAAGAAGTATTCAAAAGAATACAGGAATTTGGTTTTAAATTGAGCCCAGAAAAATGCGATTTTTTTATGAAAAAAATTAAATATCTAGGTCAAATAATCGACAAAGAGGGTCGAAGACCGGATCCACAAAGGACTGAAGCAATTGAAAAGATGCCTGCTCCAGATTCAGTGACAAAATTAAAATCGTTTTTGGGATTAGTTCAATACTATGCAATTTACATCCCTAACATACATAATTTAAGAGCTCCTCTTAACGAGTTACTGAAAAAGGGTGTTAAATGGAACTGGAATAAGGAATGTGAATCTGCTTTCCAAAATATCAAAAGATGTCTACTGTCAGACTTAGCATTGGCACATTTCAATCCAGAAAAGGAACTAATACTAGCAACGGACGCCAGTGATTACGGTGTTGGCGCTGTATTACTTCACAAGTATGAGGATGGTAGGACAAAAGCTATCGCCCATGCTTCAAGAACGTTGGTTGCAGCGGAGAAAAATTACAGCCAAATTGAAAAAGAGGTGCTGTCGATAATATTTGGAATTACAAAGTACAATCGATTTCTCCATGGACGATCTTTTATTTTGCAAACCGACCATAAACCCCTACTTACCATATTTGGATCAAAGAAAGGCATTCCCACACATACTGCGAATCGATTACAGCGATGGGCTGTAACCCTCTTAAACTATCAGTTTAAGATGGAACATGTATCCTCAAAAAAAGTTAGGACACGCAGATGCATTATCACGGTTGATCCCTAAAAGAAGCGAAAGTTTCGAAGAAACGGTAATTGCTGCGCTTAAAGACGAAAGTGAATGTACAAGTTCAATGTGTAATATGATACGTGAACTTCCGGTAACTTTCGAAAAAATAAAAAAAGAGGCAGTAAATGACATTTTCATTAAGAAAATGAAAAATCAATTGGGATGGATAAAAAAAAATAAAAAGGTAGATCAAACAACGCCTTTTTCCATCTGTGAAGATGTGCTCATGTATGGTGAGAGGATCGTAATTCCACTAACGTTACAGAGGAAAATTCTGAAGGAATTTCATACAGGTCATCCGGGCATTTCGAGAATGAAATCCCTTATGAGAGGATATGTGTACTGGCCTGGTATGGACAAGGAAGTTGAAAAATGTGTCAAGACATGCAGAGGATGTCAATTAGCAGCTCGAGATCCTCCAGTAAAAACGACGCCATGGCCAAAGACGGACCTACCCTGGTCACGTCTGCATATTGATTATGCGGGACCTATAAATGGTTATTTTTACTTGATTATTGTAGATTCTTTTTCAAAATGGCCAGAAATATTTAAGTTTAGACATCCAACAGCAAAAAACACTGTGAGTGCGCTTAATGAAATTTTTAGCCGTTTTGGAGTGCCAAAAACCTTAGTGAGCGATAATGGAACAGCATTTACTGCTCATGAATTCAAAGAATTCTGTGACTCACTAAATATTCTACATATGACAACACCTGTGTACCATCCACGATCGAATGGGTTGGCCGAAAAATTTGTAGATACGTTTAAAAGGGCACTTAAGAAAAATCTTACTACGGACACAGACGAACAATGTATTCAAACATTTTTAGCAATTTACAGGGTGACACCAAATCCTAATAATAATGTCAATTCTTCCCCGGCTGAGCTAATGTTTGCAAGAAAGATAAGATCTGTCTTCGATAGGCTGCTACCAGAGAAAAAGAAAGTTTTCAAAAAAGAAAACCTTAATACCAAGTGCTTCTCCCCAGGTGAAAATGTATATTTCAAAAATTTTCAAAATGGACGAAATCAGTGGGTTGAAGGTATTATCAAAAAAAGGATTGGGAGCATGGTCTATACCATCCAAGGATTAAGTTTTGTCTGCAAAAGACACAGAAATCAAATACGTCCCAGACTGTCTCCAAATGTGGAAGAGACACCAATGGAAACATTGTGCGATATTTTTGATATACCAAAACCAGCGTGTGTACCGCAAACAATGAATATTTCGCCTGAACCGACCATACGGGCTGGACAGAAACCTTTACCCCGGGTAACGCTGACCAGAAGGAAAAGCGCAAGAAAGAGAAAAGTTACCAGGAGATTAAGCCCTGACCCTAAAAGGAAGAGGTATTTAAGCTAAAATCAGGAAGATTTCAGCTTCAGGGGGAGGTGTTGTGAAGGAACATAACTGGCTATACACCGGTTACAAACTGTATATATATATTGGACTGTTTGGCAGACAGCGGCAGACAAGCAGTCGCAGTAAGACGGATAGTCTTACGTGTTGATTATCAGACTTTCTTCCCCATACTTGTTACTATGTACTTCTATTTACCTTAGGCGAGCAGCCTTACGTTTCTGTATTATAAATAAACCCCATTACACATACCACTCGGTGTAACTCACGTTTGTCTTTATTTCCTAAGTATTTAGGAATATAACATTAACTAAATACAGTAACATCGAACGAGAGACATTGGTAATTGTGTATTGTATTCAGTGATACCATACCTACAGGAAAGCTTTTTCCATCATTACAGACCATAAGTCATGAGTTACAATATGTGCTAAACCATTCAGCACCACACTGGCTACAGCAAATGCTCTTGAAGATTCAGGGCTATATATATTGCAAGAGAAAGTGTGTACTGTGTAAATATCAACAAAGATATTTACAACTCGTGCACAGTTCACTAGGAACACCAAGATGTACGTAGGCATGAACCACTGCTCCCACACAGGACATTCCATCTCAGCCTTTGATGAACTTCCATTAAATCAGCCCTATTTGAGATTGATGGGTAGCAATTCCTGCTCACCCTCAACAGGTATTCAAAGTACCCAATCGTTAATGAAATGCCAACGTCAGCAACCAGCAAAACAGTGGCAGATAAAAATAAATATTATACCTCACTTTTTGTCGTCCAGATAAAATCATGATGGACAATCGTTCATAGTACTCTGGATAGGCTTTCAAGCCTCATCAATTCCTAGGGCATCAGGCATGTCACAAGCTAACCTCACTACACCAGAAGTAATGACTTCATAGAGAGACAAATGAGACATATTAAATCAACAATAAAAAAAATGCAAACAAAGAAAAAAAGAAAAAAAAGAGAACTGACATCCAGCTTGCTCTGCTACAGATTAGGGCAACACTGATAGACAGCAAACTACCATCACCAGTTGAAATACTTTTTGGATGACTTATACCAACCACCTTACCCAACCAATCAGAACCAGGAAAGGAAGAACATCGTGAACAATTACATGAGGGATTAGTAACCATGAAAATCCATAATAACCATTATAGCGGAACCAGAAAATTATCACCATTATTTCCAGATCAGTGTGTACAGGTACTAAATCAACTCGATAACACATAGCACCCTGACACCATTGTCAAGAATGATGAAGAACCTAGAAGCTATATAGTAGAGTCATCCAATGAAATTTCATTTTTTCACAATCACACCTATTTGCACGCTATATTAATTCCGGTGACAAAAAAAGGTTCATTTTGATATCCCCGTACCTGCCACCATACATGACATGATATGACTAAGGAAGATGTTGGAGACGAAATTGCCAAACCCAACATCACCAAAACTACATAAAACAAAAAAATATATCCCACTTCAAACTAAATCGGGCAGAACTATAAGAACACTCTCACAGTACAAAAACTGATCTTATTCCATAGGTCATAACATCATCACATGCTATAAATCAAAGACAAAGCAGACAACAAATATACACATACAACTAAACAAGCGAATGTTATAGTACTGCACATACTATTTGCCTCGGATTGCCTGGGACTGGATGTAACCTTGACTGGTCTAGGTGCTCTCCAAAACAAAGCTGATTTTTTTAAGTCGTACATTTTCATATAATGACAGCTTTCATTCATTTTAAATTGTGTTTTCTCTTAGAAAGACTGTTCATTAAAAATATTCATTTTCATATAATGCCCACTACTTTCATTTTTCAATTTATTTCGAAATTCTATTTTGTAAAACCTTAAAATATTTATTTTAATTCAATAAATGTTCAGATAATTAATGTTATTTTATTTTGATTCAGTTTTTATGTTTTACTTTTACCTAGAAGTTACTAGAAACAATTCAAGAAGAAATTCCCAGAATTTCTTCCCAAATTGTCTCCCCCTGTTCCGAGTGGAGCTTTTCATAAATGAAAACGAAAAATTATCCACAATAACTAATATGCATAAATGCTGTCTTTTTTGTTTTTTCTCGCACTATCGCTTTCTTTAAAATTCGGATTTTCAAAATCGTCTTTCTTCTCTCTCTCTCTCTCTCTCTCTCTCTCTCTCTCTCTCTCTCTCTCTCTCTCTCTCTTTCTCGTTTTATTTTGTTGTTTTAAAAAACAAAAAATCTTTATAGACTTAAAAAATGACTCTTCTCGTTTTGAGTCTATACACAACCGTAACATTACAAATGGCGGTCTGAATGAGTGCATATTCTTAAAGATTATTGAAAACTAAAAAGAATATTCTAAATTCCTATTTAAAAACAGGTATTTTCTTATTTTTTCTTATTTATGTATTTTTATTTTTTGTTACTATAAACCAACAATATGTCTGTTGCAATATTTTTGATTCATAATGGGATTTGATCCCACACAGTCGGGCGATTCTATTTATAAACGATGCTGCTAGGAACTGACAAATCAAATTAATTCACGTTATGTTACCAACCAATCAAAAACCAGAATTGCTCCATAAATATCAAACCTTTTCTGTAGCAATTTTGCATGTCTTTTTCGTCTCGACACAGTAAGAATCTTTTGCTCTGTGGAATTGTCTACTGTAAACCAGTCACCTCTCACGACTTGTGTGGAACAATGAACCATTGGAAACTGTTCTGTCTATTGCAAACCAGTCACCTCTCAGGACCTGTGTAGAACAACGCACCATCGGAAACTGTTCTGAAACTAAACATGGCTTACACTTCTAGAGGTTATGGGCCAGCGTACGTCTTTATTTCGATGGATTCAAATCAAAATTTGAATTGTGGTAAGTTAAATTTCTAGGATATCTATGAATCCAAAAGCTACACAAAATACTTCAAACACAACCTGAAAACAGAAACGACCCCGACTTCATTGAAAAGAATGCAACTGTCTTTGCGGAATTAATACAGTGTTTCAATGACCGAAGTCTATCACTAGCAATGAGAGAAGCCCTGGATGATGGTTGCAAAGCATTGAATATATTGAGAGAGCATTATTTATCGAAAGGAAAACCCAAAATTATTTCTTTATATACTGAACTGACCTCTCTAAAACGAATGGAAGCCGAAACTATTATTGACTATATTATTTAAATAGCGTAGTCCCATCGAAAACCGCCTGCCATGATCTACAGACATGGCATAAAATTCTTGGACAATGCAATATTCCTGATATCAAAAAGTTGCCGCCTGTAGTTGATGGAATGAAAATACAAACATCAAAAAACTTCAACTGCGACGTCTGTAAGCAAGGGAAAATGACAAACTATCAAAGCAAGATACTAGACAAGAAGGCCAAAAAATCCTATCAATGGTGCATTGTGACTTGAACGGCCACATGGAACCGAAGGCCAGAGAACATTATAGATATGTGTTGAATTTTGTAGATGACCATTCAGGGTTAATAATGGTTTACTTTTTAAAGAACAAATCTGATACCCTGCTAGCAACTAAAAAATATTTAGCCGACATGGCTCCCTACAGTGAAGTATTCACCAATAAAGACTTTGAACTTTTACTAATTAACCATCATATCAAGCATGAAAAATCAAGTCCTAGATCGCCACACCAAAACAGGACTGCTGAAAGAGCGTGGCTGACACTTTTTGAAATAGCAAGATGCCAACTCATTGAATCAAAACTCCCCAAAAACCTCTGGACGTACGCACTTATGGCGGCAGCTTATACACGCAACAGGTGCTTTAACAAAACACTATCAAAACTCCATATGAATCTTTCTGTGGTAAAAAAAACAAATTTAAGCAGAATGCATATGTTTGGTTCAACTTGCTTTGCATATATAGATAAAAAGAGTACATTGAACATTAAAGCTGACAGAGGTATATTTCTTGGATACGATAAAAACAGTCCAGCCAATTTAGTATTTTTTCCAGAGAAAAGTAAAATAAAAAGAATCCGATGTGTAAAATTCATGGACACATTTAATTTTAAAGACGAAAACCCGTCATATGAAGAGGATGAAATTATATTACCTCAAATTATTAAAACAAACGAAGACAATAAAAATGACGAAGACAAGAGTATCCATGATGATGATGATGATAATGATGATGATGATAAAGTCGAAAGATATCCCAAAAGAAATAGAAGGCGACCCGATGTTTTTGTGGTTGACAATATAAAAAATTATCAAATTGACTATTGCTATTCAATGGAAAATGCGCCAAAAAGCTTCAACGAAGCAATTAATTCAGAACATTGTGATGAATGGAAAATTGCCATGAAAAAAGAAATAGATGCCTTAACCGAAAATGATACCTATACGGTAGTGCCTCTCCCAAAAGATAAACATGTTATTTCTACAAGATGGGTCTTTACAAAAAAGGCTACAGCATCAGGCGTAAAACAGTACAAAGCAAGATTTGTTGCTAAGGAGTGCTCTCAGATTTACGGTAAAGAATACTTTTCTACGTTTTCACCGACCACAAACCTAACGACAATCAGAATTTTACTGCAAATCGCATCGCAATATGACCTAAACATCCATCAAATGGATGTAAAAAATGCTTATTTGAATGCCCCAATAGACTGTGAAATTTATATTACTCCTCCAGGGGGATTTATAACGAAAAATAAAAATAGCGTGTGGCGACTTAACAAGTCATTATATGGTCTAAAGCAGAGTGCTCAGTGTTGGAACACAGTATTTCATGATTATATTATTAAACAACAATTTAGACAATGCATTGTAGACCCCTGTTTATATACCCAACACAAAGACGATAAACTACTGATTTTGGTTTTGTGGGTCGATGATATTTTAATCGCATCAAATTGTGACATAATGCTGACCGATGTTAAGAACAAATTAAGTAAAAGATTCAAAATGACCGATCTTGACAAAATATCCTGGTTTTTGGGGATAGAATTTACTCAAAGCAAAGGACTTATTACAATGAATCAATCGAGATACATCGACAAAATACTATTAAAATTCGGAATGGGAGAGTGCAAGAAACGCTCTACACCGGTCAAAAATGATATTAATAAAAATATACACACAGAATCTGAAATAATAAATGATAAATTATATCGAGAAATTATAGGTAGTCTTGTATATTTAATGACTGCAACCAGACCCGACATATGCTATACAGTAACAAAACTGTCACAAAAATTATCACAACCGACAATGAAGGATTTAAACAGAGCTAAACAAGTCCTTAATTATTTAAAAGGAACTAAAGAACAGAAGTTAGTATTTAGAAAATCAAGAAATCCCCTAAAATTAGAAGGATTTTCAGATTCCCTATCACAAATTGTTACGTTTCCAACCCGCTTCCCTGACCAGGAAGAACAACACGCATCACTTCTAGATCTGTTTTTGACCACAGTTCCCGATGACTGCATAACGAAGGCCCACAGCCCACTCGGGAACGCTGACCATGCAGTGATAATGGTTGAAATCGCCCTAAACTCTAGACCCAAAACTGAAGAGCCAGTGTCCAAAACAACGAGATATTATAATAAGGCTGACTGGGAAGCCATCAGGGAACTAATTAGAGATGCTCCATGGAAAAATATTTTCTCTCTCCCTGCTGAACAATGTGCAAACGAGACCACTGACTGGTTCAAAACTGCAATCGAAGCGCATGTTCCCATGCGGAAATTTTATAGTAAGCCCCACTCTCCCCAATGGTTTACGTCGACTTGTGCAACTGCCATTACTCAAAAGCAGCATGCATACCGTAGGTTTAACCGACATAAGTCCAGTTCAAACAGACTGAAGTATATAGAAGCTAGAAATAACGTTAAGAAAGAAATAGCGACAGCTAAGAGAGAATTTACGGAAACCACTAAAAAGCGCATCGAAGCACAAAAACTAGGAACTCGAGACTTCTGGAAAATCTACAACAGTGTAGTAAATAATGGGCAATCAACAATTCCCCCACTAACCAACAATCACGAGGTTGTCTCCTCAGCAACCGACAAGGCTAACATGCTTGCCAGTCGGTTTGCCTCAAACTCCACACTGGACCCTTCCAACCACCCCCTACCTGACTTTCCTATGCGGACAGACGCCACACTAGACGATCTGAAAACCACCCCTGCTCAGGTGCATGCTATCATAAAAAACCTTGACACCTCAAAAGCATGTGGACCCGATCTTATCCCAGCTGTGCTATTAAAAAAGTGCTCAGCCGAAGTAGCTCCAGTTCTCTCCAAACTCTACAACAAATGTCTTAATGAAGCTTGCTTTCCGGGCTGTTGGAAAACTGCTTCTGTTGTACCAGTATTCAAGAATTCTGGCGAAAGGACAGACCCATCAAATTATCGCCCCATTAGCCTCCTCCCACTTTTTGCCAAAATATTTGAGACCATAATTAACCATGCTCTAGTCCATCATCTTACAGATGCTAAACGACTGACTGACAAACAATATGGATTTAGACGAGCCCGTTCCACAGCAGACATCCTCACTGTGATCTCTGAACGTATATACCATTCACTGGACAAAGCGGGGGAAGGCAGAGCGGTAGCTCTAGATATATCTAAGGCTTTTGACAGGGTATGGCATGAGGGTCTCCTCAGTAAAATCAGATCATACGGTATCACTGGTAGAATACTTAACATAATTAAATCCTTCTTAGATAAGAGAAAAATCCAGGTAGTCCTCGACGGTCACACATCTAAACAATATGATATAAATGCGGGAGTGCCCCAGGGTTCTATCCTTGGACCTCTATTGTTCCTGATATTCATAAATGACCTCCCCGATAAAATTGCCTCTGAGATGGGTATATATGCTGATGACACTACACTCTATGGCAGACACGACAGGAAGACGAATGAACACATTTCTAAAGAAATGGCAGAAACACTAGAGGAAGACCTCCAATCTGTAGTGGAATGGGGACAAAAGTGGTTGGTCGCATTCAATGCTGCCAAGACTAAACTAGTTTCATTCAATAATTACAAGAAACCCTCTCTACCACCCATAGCAATGGCCAACGACTCTTTATCTGAGAGTCCATCTTTCAAACTCCTTGGCCTAACGTTCACAGGAAACATGAGTTGGAACAATTACATTGAAGGCATTGCCAGGGCCGCTGCAAGAAAGGTAGGCTCTCTCTACCGTGCTAGAAAACTACTAACACCCGAAAGTATCCTGTACCTCTATAAGGCCACCATTCGCCCATGTATGGAGTATTGCTGCCACATCTGGGCTGGTGCATCTGCTACTAGTCTCTCGCTCCTTGACAAGGTTCAAAAGAGAGTCGCAAACCTGATAGGCCCTGAACTGGCATCTAAGCTTCAGCCTCTGTCCCATCGACGAAATGTTGCATCCCTCTGCCTTTTCTACAAGTATTTTAGTGGTGAATGCTCTGACGAACTGCAATCACTTGTGCCCCCACGATGCGAGCACCCTCGACAAACCCGACAGGCTACTAGATCCCACCCCCACACTGTAGAGGTCCCTAGATGTAAAAGATCTTTTTACTCCAATAGTTTCTTCCCCAGAACCGCAAGACTCTGGAATTCCATTCCAGGATCATGCTTCCCCAACAGTACTGACGTGCAGAAGTTCAAGTGTAACGTGAACCGACACCTTGCTGCCCAAATCCCTACATAGTACCCCAGTAGTTGTTGCCCCTGATAGTAGCCCCCTACACCAAAGTGGCAATTTGCCTTGTTTGGGGTGAAAATGTAATAAAAAAAAAAAAAAAAAAAAAAAAAAAAGATTCAGATTGGGGAAACGATGAAGATCGAAAAAGTATATCTGGATAATGTTTCAGACTCTTAGAAAATGGGTCTATTATTTCATGGAAATCTAAAAAGCAACAGATTGTATCTCTCTCTACGTGTGAAGCAGAATTTATCGCGATCACACACACGACCCAGGAAGCACTTTACCTTAAAAATATCCTAAAGACTATTTTAGAGCCAGAATTAACTAAAAGCCCCGTAGTAATTAATTGTGATAATCAAGCCAGTATAGCCTTAGCACAGAACACAATAATCAACCAAAGCATATAGATACAAAATACAATTTCATAAAAAAGCGAGGTGAAAAAGGAATCAATTGTTTTGAATTACATATCATCAGAACAAAATATCGCTGACGTATTCACAAAACCTGCAATAAGAATAAAGTAAAAGCGTTTTTCTTCAAAACTTGTTGGGAGATTCGACTGAATAACTTTTTCACAGACCTGTATGTATGTATATAAATTTCTATATATCAAAACAAAACAAAAAAAAATTAGTCCTGGACAAGACGTTAAACTGTATCAATTTTGTTTGTATTAACACTTTAACCTACTAATGCGTAACTAATACTTTTGCTGAAATAAAAAAAAAAATTTTTTTTAAATCCCCTCAAAAAAAGTCACTTTTTTTAAAACTTTTTCTTTGTAAATTTGCTTTTGTCAAATAATTTTTTGCATAATTTTTTTTTTTGCAAACATTTTCTGTGCGATTTTTCTTTTGCATGCTTATTTTAAGGCGCACATTGACTTCTTTTTTTTCTACATTAGTTTTCTTTCTTATTTTTCAAAAATGTCCTATTTTTGCATTGTTTTAATTAACAAAATTAAAAAAAGAAAGAAACAAACAAACAAAAAACCCTCTCATTAAACGGGTACATATTGCATGTATGTTTATTTTTATGTATATTTATTTATATGCATGCGTTTTTGAACAAAACTGCATAATCAAATTTAAAAATGGTTTCTTTTTCACATATCTTTTTAAGATAAAAATACGTTCCATTTCTTTTATTTCTCCCCTCTGTATACATATGTTTCCCATTTAAACACAATTAAAAATGGCATCTTTTACATGCATAAGATCCAAATACTTTCTAATTTTTGTTATGTATAATTGAATATAAAAACATATATTTATTTTTGAGCAGAATGAACACAAGGGACTTCCCCATTATAAAAAATAGGGGGGATGTTGCAATAATTTTGATTCATAATGGGATTTGATCCCACACAGTCGGGCGATTCTATTTATAAACGATGTTGCTAGGAACTGACGAATCAAATTAATTCACGTTATGCTACCAACCAATCAGAAACCAGAATTGCTCCATAAATATTAAACCTTTTCTGTAGCAATTTCGCATGTTTTTTCCATCTCGACACTGTAAGAATCTTTTGCTCTGTGGAACTGTCTACTGCAAACCAGTCACCTCTCAGGACTTGTGTGGAACAATGAACCATTGGAAACTGTTCTGAAACTAAACATGGCTTACACTTCAGACCATGCTGGATAAATGCTGTTACATCATGGGGTTCTTCAGATAGGATGGCTGTGATAATAAGTGGATAAAATGAGAGCTTTATTTAAGACGCCATTATATGAAGTACAATAACAACAAAGGGCAATAACTTTTTCAACTTTAGAGTTATAACAAGGGGATATAACTATCACAACATCTCACTTCTTCAATTGAGAGTGAACTCATCTAATTACTTAACAAAATTTTATCTCATTTTTATTTTTATTTATTTATTTTTGTTAATAGGAGAGTACAGAGTCTATTTGTATAAGGGTATGGAGAACTTTATAGATCTAGTCTCTTTGAGACCTTTATACATCTTCAGGATCTTCTTGACTCAGGGATAGGTCTGCTGGATCCACTGATATGAGATTCAGTCGTCGACTGCTTTATCTTTGTAGATGATGCCCAATTCTCAGACATCCTCCTCTGGCTAAGGTTTGGTGATGACCTGTTCGGACGTGTATGTGATGTGGGAACATTGTTGATGTGCAGTTCCCTTTGTGATGCTAATTCTTTAAATGTTGTGTGGTTTGTCAAATCTACCTTCAAGTATCGAGTTTCTTTTAGCTTGTCTGATAATTTGCCTACTCCTTCGGCAGATGTCACTACTTTCAAACTCAACTATGTATCATCTTGGCGCCACAGCAGAATGATTCCGGGCTCCCATAGCTTTGTTTTCCCATGCTGGACATAGACTTTCTACCTCACATGTAGAAGTGGGTGTTGTCTGTTATGCTGCTTGTTATAACAGTTCTTTGATCTCTCCTTGTAATGCTGTAATGCTGTTCTTGTCTGCTCATTGCTAAGTTGCTGCTTGGATACTAGTGGTATCCATATTTGTCGACCATTGAGCAATTCTGCTGTAGAGTTTATGTTCGCAGACATTAACGTGGCTCTGTATGCTATTATCGCTAGATAACTGCTTTGTCCACCTTTTTAAGTTGTTTTTTGTTTTTATTTTTGTTTTTTTGCCTTACAAGGCCTTAACAAGGGGACATAACTCCCACAACAAATATGGCTGGCTGTAATTAAACCCAAGTAAGCAACTAAAATAATTGACACATTCTTGTATTCAAGGGAGTGTTAACAATTTTGAAAGAAAAATTCCGTTTTTTTTTTTCAATGAATTTTGTAATTGAAAAGTGAAATCACAAGTAATAAATTCAAATCACTTCAGCTAAATAAAAAGATCAAAGTATTATTTGCTGTGTTTCTTGTTTGTACACAACAAATTGGTTTTGCATTTTAGTTGTTGCTGTTGTTGTTGTTGTTTTTTTTTTTTTTTTTTTTTTGTGGTTTTGTCTTCTTTCTTTCTTTCTTTCCTTTCTTCGAAAAATGTGACATTCGAAATTTGATGGGGATTAAATTCGAGGCACATGACAATATTTTGTTTTGAACGTGGGAACCCAGAAGTCAGACACATTTGTTTGTCAATCTAGGACAAGAAAAATATTACATAATTCCGTTTTCTTACTTTTTTTTTTTTTTGTCTCTATTGCTGTGAATATCAGAGATGTACTCTATGGGTTATTTATCTCCCTCCCTCTGCGAGGAAGATGTGACAGTACACAAAGTCGGTAGGTGAAGATTAAAACGTCAGTGAGTGCAAGTGCAGAGTTCAACCTATATATATATATATATATATATGTGTGTATGTGTGTGTGTGCTTTTGTTTACAGAAAGTTTTTAGATGATACAAGTCATTGGTACTGTCGGTTTCAAACCCGATAATTAAGACCCTTTTAGATACCTATATCAAGCTCTCGTCAGCCAATACTCATCCCTTGATATATATATATATATATATATATATATATATATATATATATATATATATATATATATATATACAGAAAAATCTTTATGATGTACATACTCGTCACAGAATGCACAGAATGGAAATGTCATACTCTAAAATTAACGTAAATTGATAAAGTATGTTTTAAAAGGAGACAACTCAATTCGAACTACCGAGATCAAAATCAACCTTGTAATGGCTACGATTTATTATTAAAATCCTTAAAAATCGTTAAAAACTGATTTTCTCTCTCTCTCTTTCTCTCTCTCTCTCTCTCTCTATATATATATATATATATACATATATATATAAAAATACATAAATTTATGTAAATTTTTGAATATGCCATTTTCATTCCATAAATATTTTTTTGTATTTTTGTCTTTAATTAGATTGAACTCTGAACTTGCACCAGTCAGCATACAAAGGCAGAGAACTTCAGCCTACAAAAATGCCTGTGCATCTCTGTTGGCATCCTCCAGTAGGGGCCCCTCAGGCGATTAGCAATCAACTAACTCCTTCTCAAAGCATGAAAAGGTAAAGCCTGTGTGAGCAAAGCTCCTAGAAGTGCACAAAAGCATACCTCAGCTTGACAGAGCAGAGCCAGAAGATGTGAAAATACTACTAAAGATGAGAACAGTAATCTGAAAAATTAAAATAATACAAATAATCAATCCTCATCTCAAAAATTCAAAACAGAAAAGTTTGAAGTTTCTTATAAACAGGAAAAGCCTTTCTGTGTATGTTTAGTTTGCTTATGTAACAGTTAAACAGTATTGTCATGGAACCATCTGATAAGAACTTGTATGGAACCTTTATGCTGCCTGAGCACACAGCATGCGAAAATAGTGAGTTTGCAAATGTTTCTTGCGTCATCTGCTGAGAATCATATGGCCTAGTAACTAAGATTAGATCTTTGTGCACTCACAAGGAGTTTTGCAGTAGTTGATTACACTGGACTGTGACTGACAAGGGTTCATGTGGCAAATTGAATTCATTTGCTGAATGGAGTATGGATCATGTAGTAGATTCTGGTGGGACCTCTCGATGTCATATTAATGGGAACTGTTATAGTTTTTCCTTTTCATTGGTTTACAAAAGTCTACCTTCTTCACTTTCTCTTTCATTCCTATTCTCTCTCTCTCTCTCTCTCTCTCTCTCTCTCCCTCTCTCTCTCTCTCTCTCTCTCTCTACTCTAAACAGCTCTGCTGTCCACTTCCATAAACTCCCCAACTTAATTATGAATAATTACAACAAACAAAATAAGAGAAACCCTAGAGCCACAACTTCCAACAAAGACTCTCACTACAAGGTCTCCTTCTCTAACATTCCAACCATCCAGAGGTGGAAATCCAATGACAGGAGATCAAATCAGACCTGTTGTTCTTGTATGAAACTGTCATAACTTAACTGCTTCTGGAGCCGATTTCCCCATCAAAGGTAATTCTAAGGTCACATGTAAACTCAATCTTCAAGATTGTCATGAACATAGATTCCCTGTGGCAGAAACATCTCCAAAAAAGACTCCAAACAATGACCTTACTCACAGAACAGTTATTTTTATTTACTCTCTATTGTCTTCACAATGATGGAGTTGTTATCCTTGAGAGTATCTTTAAGCAGATTGATCATACGCTGTCTGCTCATCCCTCAGCCAACATCCACATCTGTGAAGATTTCAATATTTACAATGTTGAATGGCTAGTCCACTCAAACAAAACAGATAACAAAGGAAGGTTTTGTCACGATTTCTTTCTTGCTTATGACCTAACATAGATTGTCAACAAATTCACTCAAGTACCTGCAAGTTTTCTAAATCTTTTTCTAACAACATGTCCTGAACTAACCCTAACCCTAACCCATCCTCAGTTCTGTCTTTGCTAGGATCTTCTGATAACTCGGTTGTCTTAATAAAGATAAAAACAAAGTATTAGAAAACTTTAAATAAATATCCCTCTTCATTGAACAGTGCATTGATACTCGATGGCTGTTTCCAAAGGTTCATGTTTAAAAAGAATGGATCTTCTATAATATCCAACTTAACTGATTGGTTAACCATCAACATAGAAGACTGCTACATACCCTTCAAAAAGTTCCAAGAGAAACCAAACAGCCAGCTGTAGTACACTTTTGAATGTGCTGTTGCCATTGCATATAGAAACCATTACTTCAGTTGCTTTAAATGAAATGCATTTTTTAAAAACTAAAATCACCTTTAAGACTGCTAGTAATCACTGCAAAATGATTGTTATATAATTCAAGAGCATCATATGCTCAGTTCGTCAAGTCCAAAGTAAAAACAAAGGCTTGATTCCCATGAGTTTTGGCAAACAACAAACAAGATTCTGAACAAATGTGCATCCTCTATCCCAACCATCAAGTATTTTGCATCAAATTCAACCCTGCATGATCAGGGCCCTCTACCTCCTGAATTTTCTCCCAAGATCAAAAATACTCTGAGTGACATCCGCATATCAAAGTATCAAAACTCTTTTACTTATCTTCACCAATGGTCTCCAAAATCATACTCTAAGTTCATTCGTCAATATAAACGCAGACAGCACCATCATTCATGGCAACATTTCAGAGGCCAGCAATGATCAAAATCTCACTGAGTTCTTCTCCTCTGACCTTGAGTAGGTGGTGCAATGGGGAAAAAGGTACCGGGTTAATTTTAATACTTCCAAAACCACGCTTCTATCTTTTCACTGCCAATGCTCTGATCCATACTTAGCCTCAATTGATATGAATGGCTCTTGCCTCAAAGAAGCACTCAGCTTTGATAAGCTTCTGGGATTGACCTTTACTCCTGACAAATGGAAGACTTACCTCAAATCTGTTGCTAAGGTCACTGGAAAATGGTTGTGTCGTTCTACACCTCCAGAGGGTATTTCACTTCTTCTACCTGTATAAGAGCCAAATGCATACTAAAATGGAGCACTGTTGCCACATCTGGGCAGGAGCTGCTCGGAGACCTTATCCTGCTTGACAGAGTTCAAAACTGGCTTTGAAACCTAGTAAGTGATGTCCTTTTCTCCTTTTTTGCAACCTTTCCCACAGAAGAGACATTACAAACCTGTCTCTGCTCTATTGTTATTTTCATGGCAAGTGCTTGTCTGAGCTTTAGTCTATGGTCATCCTCTTCCCCACCAAATTTCACACAAAATAAAAAAACACTTGTCTTCCTACAATCACTACAAATAATTGACCCCACTCTCTATCCTGTGCCTAAACCTAAATGCAAATTCCATGAACAAAGCTTCTTTTCTGGAAGAGTCCATCTGTGAAACTCTGTTCCGTTTGCCTGCTTTCTAATTAACTACATGGTCATCTTCAAGTACAATGTAAACAAGTTCTTGTTGAGCTGTCCCCTTAAATAATCAAATTTTACCCAATTTTCATCACTAATGATTTCTACATTGTTGTCTCAGTGACCACCTTACACTCATTAATCCTTATGCTCAAGTGGGCTTCGGACCTTGATAATTTTTTTTTTTACATAGGAGTCACCACTTATCAAGGCCCAGAGGCCACTCAAGGATAAGGGTTATTGAGTGTACAGTAGTTGATGGGACAATATCGTAGTAACCGTTAGTAGTGGAGATTTGGTAAATTAGATTACTTAAGGGGACGGTTCATCAAGAATTTGTTTATGTTGGACTTGAAGATTACCAAATTGTAATCAGCTGGAAAACAGGCAATCGGAAGACAGTTCCACAGGCGTGCAGTTCTAAAAAAGAAGCTTTGTTCATGGAATCTACGTTTAGGTTTAGGCACAGATAAAGAGTGGGGGAAATTATTGATAGTGTTTTCAGCTAGACGAGTGTTTGTCGTGAAAGTTTGGCGAGGGGGGGGACCATAGATTGGAGCTCAGTGGAGTACTTGTAAAAAAAATAAATCACGGATTATTACCATACATAGATGTTTTTGCATCTTTCACATAAATATGTTATAGATTAAGAATTTTGAAGTTCTTTGTTTTAGCAATAGAGATAGGTGATAGTTATTTGCCATTTTGTCAACCAACTGTATCAGTTTTTTGTTTTTTTACCTTGGAGAATATAATTAATATATGTGTTACAAACTGAGGTAATTTCTCAAATCACGTAATGGATTCATCCATGTTATAAAATTAGAATATTCGATATTGTATTTCAGCAAGATTAATAACACGTGGTTAGAAAGAATTAATATAAATTCTCTAACCACGTTGCTGTCGGCTGTTGCTAAAATTCACATTCTATTATGTTGGTTATGTACACATGTAAAAAGTAAGATAATAAGAGAAAAATCCAGGTTGTCCTTGATGGTCGCACTTTAAAAACAACATGATATAAATGCGGGTGTGCCTCAAGGGTCAACCCTTGGACCTTTAATATTCCTCTTATTTATAAATAACCTCCCTGATAAAATTGAATCCGAGATGGGTATATTTGCTGATGACACCATGCTCTATAACATATACGAAGGGAAAATCAATAAACAAATATCTAAGGAAATGGCTGAAACCTTAGAGGAAGACCTCCAGTCTGTAGTGGAATGGGGGCATAAATAGATGGTAGCATTCAATGCTGCTAAGACTAAGCTCCTTTCCTTTAATAATTACAAGAAATCTTCTCAACCACTGATAACCATGAGTAGTGATACTCTTTTTGAAAACTCTTTGTTCAAACTTCTCAGCTTAACGTTCACAGCGAACATAAATTGGTACAAATATATCGAGGGCATTGTGAAGACATTTATGAAGAAGGTGGGCTCTGTTTACCATGCTAAAAAGTTATATACACCTGAGAGTATAATTCGCCATGCATAAAGTATTGTCCCCACATTTGGTGCATCTGCTACCAGTCTCTCACTCATAGACAGATTCAAAAAAGAGAGGCCAACCTAATAGGTCCCACACCATCAACCAAACTCCAACCTCTGTCCTATCAACGAAATGTTGCATCCTTGTACCTGTTTTACAAGTATTTTAATGGAAGGTGCTTCACCAAACTCCAAACTCTTGTACCCCTTCGATGTAAATACCCCTGATTAACTGGACAAACAGCAAAATCCCACCCGTACAATGGACAGATCCCTAGATGCTGGAAAGCCTTCTACTCAAATAGTTTCTTCCCTTGAACTGCTAGACTTAGGAATTCCCTTTCGGGCCCCTGCTTCCCTAACTGTACTGACATACAGAAGTTCAAGTGTAATGTGAACAGACATCTTCTGCTCAACTCCCTACATAGTATCCTTGCAAATGTTATCCCAAATAGTAGCCTCTTACATCCAAGTGATACTGTGTTGTTTATGGTAAAAAAAGCAATAAAAAATAATAGATAAATAAACTTTTTTAAACCTACAGTGATAAAAATAGACATTTCATTTATTAATAGTTTGCCTATAATAAACTATAAAGACAAGTGAGACAAATAAGAACTATAATTAAAAAAATAATACATTGTTCCCATACAATTAAAAAAAATGCACAAATCGTTCATGTGCTATATATACCTCCCCTCTTAGGATGGCCTAATTTCTTAAAAGGCAGGATCAATTAAAATACATAAATGTTCATAACATATCTTACTGTCCGTTTACTCCTTACAGTGATTTTACCCTGCAAACAAGTTCGATCATACTCTGAAAATAAGGACGAAGAAGTGAAGACAAGAAGAGGTAGGATCATCTGTTCTCAACCACTGAACACTTGAGCGGGCGAAGGAGGGGGAGACAGAGAGAGGTCAATAATTGCTGCTTAATCATATCTTATTTGGAATCTCTAAACCCCAAGTTCACATGTGTGTGCTTCAAAGTGAATTAACGACACCTCTCTCTCCCCCTCTCTCTCTCTCTCTCTTTCTCTCTCTCTCTCTTTTGGCTATGTGATATCACATCCACTTCTAGCACACAGGAAGTTGAGCTGATTTTTAAGTACACTAACCTGACTCCAACTGGAGCCTGTTATCCTCAATTGACAAAATTATGCAGATGTAAAAAGATAAAGTGAAGACTTACATTTTCTTTTCTGTTAGAGAAAATGCCCAGATGCCGATGTTGCTTCAAGCACATTTAGTAAAGGAGAAAGAAATCTAATCTAAAAGACATTGTAACATGATGACAGGTGCGCCCTTTTGAAATCTCTGAAATGACATTCAAATTCTTTATCGCATTAAAATGTGAATTTACCTCAATACTAGCACACAAATACATGTATTTGGTGACTTCAATGTCCACCACAGTAACTGGCTAGGATTCTCTAATCACACAGACGTAGCTGGTAGCAAAACACATAGCTTCTCTATATCCCATTCGCTATCTCAGTTAGTTACATTTCCGACATGTTTCCAAGACCAGCAAGATCAACATGCCTCACTTCTAGATCTCTTTCTGACAACGGTTCCCAATGACTGTACAACAAATGCCCACAGCCCACTCAGGAATGCTGATCACGCTGTGATAATGGTAGAAATCAGCCTAAATTCTCGCCCTAAAACTGAAGACCCACTACTCAAAACAACGAGGTATTACAAAAAGGCTGATTGGGAAGCCATCAGGGAACTCATCAGAGATGCCCCATGGCAAAATATCTTTACTCTTCCAGCGGAACAGTGTGCAAATGAGACCACTGAATGGTTCAAAACTGCAATTGAAGCACATGTTCCCGCACGGAAATTCTATAGCAAGCCCCACTCTCCCCAATGGTTTACTTGTGCTTGTGCAGCTGCCATTTGTCAAAGGTAGCATGCGTTCCGCAGATTCAACCGACATAAGTCCAGTTCAAATAAACAGAAGTTTATAGAAGCTAGAAGTAATTGTAAGAAAGTGATAGAGACAGCTAAGACAGATTACTCTGAAACCACCAGAAAACGCATCGAAGCACAAAAATTAGGAACCCGGGATTTTTGGAAAATCTACAACAGCGTAGTAAATAATGGGCAGTCAACTATTCCCCCACTATCAAACAATCATGAGGTTGCTTGCACGGCAACTGACAAGGCTAATCTGCTTGCCAGTCAGTTTGTCTCAAACTCCACGCTGAACTCGGTACACCACTCCCTCCCTGATTTTCCTCTGCGAACAGACGCCACACTAGACGATTTGAAAATCACCCCTTCTCAGGTACATGCTATTATAAAAAACCTAGATACCTCAAAAGCATACGGACCAGATCTCATCCCGGCTGTGCTATTAAAAAAATGCTCTGCCGAGGTTGCTCCAGTTCTCTCTAAACTTTACAATAAATGCCTTAATGAATCTTGCTTTCCCGACTGCTGGAAAACCGCCTCTGTGGTACCAGTCTTCAAGAATTCTGGTGAAAGAACTGACCCACTAAATTATCGCCCCATTAGCCTCCTCCTGCTTTTCGCCAAAATATTGAAGTCCTTTTAAGGAAAATTAGATCATATGGAATCACTGGAAGAATTCATAATGTAATTAAATCCTTCTTAAGTAAGAGAAAAATCAAAGTTGTCCTCGACGGTCGTACATCTAAACAATATGACATAAATGCGGGAGTACCTCAGGTGTCTATCCTTGGACCTCTATCATTCCTGATATTCATAAATGACCTCCCTGATAAAATTGTTTCGGAGATGGGTATATTTGCCGATGACATCACTCTCTATAACAGATATGAGGGGAAAACAAATGAACACATATCCAAGGAAATGGCAGAAACACTAGAGGATGACCTCCAATCTGTAGTGAAATGAGGACAAAAATGGATGGTCAAATTCAATGCTGCTAAGACTAAGCTTGTTTCCTTCAATAACTACAAGAAACCTTCTCTACCACCAATAGCAATGGCCAAGAACACATTGCCTCAAAGTACTTCTTTTAAACTCCTCGGCCTAACGTTTACAGGTTATATGAACTGGAATAGATACATTGAGAGCATTGCCAAGGCTGCTGCAAGGAAGGTTGGCTCCCTCTACCATGCTAGAAAACTACTTACGCCTGCCAGTATCCTATACCTCTATAAGGCCACCATTCACCCATGTATGGAGTACTGTTGTCACATCTGGGCTGGTGCATCTGCTTCTTGTCTCTCGCTCCTGGACAGGGTTCAAAAGAGAGTCACCAACCTGATAGGTTCTGAACTGTCATGTAGGCTTCAGCCTCTGTCCCATCGACGAGATGTTGCATCCCTCTGCCTGTTCTACAAATACTTTAACGGCAAATGCTCTGGCGAACTGCAAACACTTGTACCTCCCCGACATAACTACCCCCGACAAACCTTACAAGCTACTAAGTCTCATCCCTTTACAGTAGAGATCCCTAGGTGCAAGAAAGCCTTTTACTCCAATAGTTTCTTCCCTAGAACTGCGGGTCTTTGGAACTCCCTTCCGGGATTCTGCTTTCCCAACTGCACTGATATGCAGAAGTTCAAGTGTAATGTTAACAAAGATCTTTCTACTCATCTCCCTTCATAATGACCCTGTTAATTAAGTCCCTGATAGTAGCCCCCTGCTTCAAAGTGGCACTGTGCCTTGTTTGGGGTGAAAACTGAATGAAAAAAAAATTAAAAAAAATAAAAAAATCTAAAATCTTTGACCCAATACTTTTAATTCTTGTTAATTCTTATTTTAATTTTCAGACATATCCACATGTTCGAAGTGAATTTTTTTTTTTATTTTTTATTTTTTTGTACCTTTATTAAAGATATGACAATAAAGATGAAAATTTACCATAGGATAGTGAGAAAATAGAGCAAAGAATGTTTTTTAATATTAAAGAAATTTAGGTTTATGGAAGGTAGTATGCAGTTTCACTTTGTTCTACCTTCTTTAAACCTAAATTTATTTTATATACACACTAGTCTGGGTGCCCAGCATTGCCCGGGTGCTTGCAAGTGTGTGTTGAGCAAAAAAAAAAAAAATGCTAGTAGGCACTGTACTGCGAAAGAGGAAAAGAATGTGAAAAGAAAAAAGAATGTGACATGTTTGCTGTTGCGTCCATCACAAAACCGGAAGTGACGAATGTCAAAATTAAGGCTAGTTAATCGAAAAGAATGGATGACTTTCAAAAATATCTGCAAAAAAAGCGACCCCTCCTTGTAGAAAACTGCCCCATTGAGGGTGAAGGAATTAATGTTTTTGGCCAATTTTTCGATATTTTTCATCCGAAAGTTTGAGGTTTAAAACGATACCAGTTTCGTCACATTCTGACGTGTCTGTCCAAAGTTTTAGGCAAACATACAAACATACATGCATACATACATTTAAACAGACAGGTGAGATTTATATATTAGACTAGCAGGGCTACCCGGCGTTGCTCGGGACCGTATAAACAATGAAAAAACAAAAGCAGATATTGAACATATGTTTTATTCTTAGGGGAGAGGAATCTTTCATCTCAAGTTTTAGCGTTACAAACAAACATTTGTCTTTTATATATATAGATAATGACAGGTTTTTTGGGGCCCCCCCCCTCGAAGATAACTGATCAGTTGACCAACTTCTAGTGGTCCGTTTGACGTGAAATTTCGATATTTGTCATCCGGGTGATGGGGCTTCGATATGATACCAAATTTGTCAAGTTTGGTTCCGTCTTTCAAAAGTTTTAGCGTTACAAACAAACATACATACATACACACAGACGTTTGGCTTTTATATATATAGATTAAGCAATACTTCAAGCAAACTACGTTAGCCACTTAATGTTTTTTAATTATCTTATTTAATAGGCTGAAGTATAAGGTTAATGTGACTCTCTTTTCCTTTTATAACCTATCAAGTTGTGATTCCTGCCAATAATTCAGTGTCACATGTGACAATTGACAAGCTGTTTCTTGATCAATTCGTCATCTTCCAAAGAATGTTGTGTAAAACAAATTGGCTACAAGACACCAGCCAGCTGTTTGACCAAACAATGGATATTTTTTTTTTTTACACAGTGATCACCACTTATCAAGGCCCGGAAGCCATTCAGGGATAAGGGTTATTGCAAGTACATTACGTTAGTATGTTTATAAGCAGCAAAAATGAGCCTGATCCTGCTACTTATCCTTTCTGATTTTAATCATCTACATAAGCATTTAAAAAAATATTTGTCATGCCTTATCAAGGCCAAAAGCCACTTGTGGATAAGGGTTAATGAGATGAGATATCAGTTCAAATGATGATAGGATTGAAGGTGGTGAATGGGTCCTTGACATAATGGATAAAGTACTTTGTAAAATTCAGTTGTAAGCTACATTCTACTAGCGGTTGAAGGTTCAGTCAGCAATGGGACAACACTCAAAGTACAAGTGTGAATTATTTAAGATTTCTAGCCAGTTATGGCTGATGGAACGAGAGCATGCTATCCCCATGGATTAAATAAATGGATCCGTTTGAATTCCATGTAGATTCCCTAGTTTGCCAGAAAGATTTCCGAGTTCAGCAAGATACATCTGAAGATGGTCGAAGGTTACGTTAATCGGTGCATGAAAATGATACTCAAGATAAGAGCAGTAGTTTGAATAATCCAAATAATACGAATGGTCAATCCTCATTAAAAAAATCCATAAAGGGAATAATAAAACTTTCATTACTTATGAAGACTTTTTTTTTTTTAACTTGGGTAGTGGTGGTGGAGGAGGTCAGCTTATCAAGGCCCAGAAGCCACTCAATGATAAGGGCAAGGCAGATGGTGAGACAACATGATCAGTAATGGTGGAACTTGGGTAGGGCTATATTACTTAAGAGGATAGCTCAACAGGAACTTATTCACATTAGCTTTGAAGATGATCATGCTATAATCAGTTGAGAAACAGCTCCATGTTATTGTGTTCCACGGACGGACAGTTCTAGGAAAAAAAACTCTGCTCATGGAATTTTCGTTTAGTTTTTGGCACAGATAGAGAGTGAGGGAAGCTGTTGATGGTTGTTGTTGTAGCTAAACAAGTATTTGTTGCGAATGTTTTACGGGAGAGGAGACCATAGATTGGAGCTCTGTCGAGCACCTATCATAAAAGTAACGACAGAGTTTATGAAAAGTTGATTGCTTTTAAGATGATGTCTGTCCTCATCATTTTGTTTTCTGAAACAAACATGTGAAATGTCCATCTCCGGCAATAGGTACACTGGCTCTGGAAGGTCAAGCAGGACATTGATCCTCGTTCATATGGGTATTCTCCGTTGCAATTCTTACACTGTTTGTTTTGGGGATGATCGTGTAGCTGCCACTGTTCATGCATGACTTTGTTTGATCTTGTAGCAGCGTTGGAGTCTTCTAGTTGCATTTGTTCCAGGAGTATTGTCATGCTTTCAAGTGTCCTCACATAATTCATGAGTTCGTGTGACGCCATGTTTGAGTTCATAAGTCCTTTCTGCAGACTTTTTCCGATAGGCAGCCTGTTTTTTGGTTTGTTTTTTTTTTTAGAAAAGAGTCACCAATTATCAAAACCCAGAGGCCACTTGAGGATAAGGGCTATTGAGTGTAAGGTAGTCAATGGGAAAATGTCATAGTAATCGTTTGTAGTGAAAATGTAATAAATTGGATTACTTAAGGGGATAGCTCATCAAGAACTTGTTCATGTTGAACTTGAAGACGACCATATTGTAGTCAGTTGCAAAGCAGGAAAATGGAAGAGAGTTACACAAGCGTGCAATTTTAAGAAAGAAGATTTGTTCATGGCATCTGCATTTAAGTTTAGGCACAGATAAAGAGTGGGGAAAATTATTGATAGTGGTTTCAGCTAGATATGTGCTTTTTGTGAAATTCAGGATAAGGGGGCACCATAGATTGAAGCTCAGCTGAGCACTTGCCATGAAAATAACGATAAAGCAGAGACAGGCTCACAATGTCTCTTCTGTGGGAAAGAGGTTACAGGGAAGAGGAAAGGGCATCCCCCACTAGGCTACAAAGTCTATTTTAAACTCTTTCAAGGCAGAATAAGCTACTTCTAGAAGCTCCTGCTCAGTTGTGACAACAGTACTCCATCCTTGGACATACTTTGCTCTTATACAGGTAGAGAATTGCATCAGCAGTGAGATATCTACTGGAGTGGTAGAACGATCCCACCATTTTTCCAGCAGCCTTGGTAACATACTTGATGTACGTGTTCCATCTTAGATCAGGAGTAAAGGTCAGACCCAGAAGCTTGTCAAAACTAAGACGAGAGCCATTCATTTCAATTGATGTCAGATGGGGATCAGAGCATTGATGATAGAAAGATAGAAGCTTGGTTTTAGATGCATTAAAATTAACTAGCCACCTCTTCCCCCATTGCACAACATGTTCAAGATCAGAGGAGAGAGAATCAGAGAGAACTTGGTCTTTTATGGCCTTTGAAGTGTTGCCATAGACAGTAGTGTCGTCAACATAAATGTCTACAAATGATCTTAGGATGTGATTTGGGAGATCATTGATGTAGATCAAAAAGAGAGTTGGGCCCAAGATGGACCTCTGAGGGACTCCAGCATTAATACTGTGAGCTTCTGATTTCTACCCATCAACCACTACTTTTATAAACCTATCAGGGAGAAATGATTTAATAATTGAAAAGACATTTCCAGCTATACTGTAGCTGGAGATCTTGTAGAGTTGACTTTTATGCCATACTCTATTAACTGTGACCTTATTCTGGCGTTTGTGTTTGCAAAATGGCACACAGCTGTTGCCTCTTTTAATTTCTAATAAAACTCCTCTATGTTAGGAGTGGTCTGTTTCGTTTTATGAAATACGAATTTGCTGTATTCCATATTATTTTGTGGATTGAAGTGACTCTGCACAGCCGATATGAGTTCATTGAAGTGCATTTCATTCTCTCTTGGTGCAATTTGTCCGGGTGGTAGTTCATTGATAAAGTCATTCATAAGTTAGCAGAATCGCCTTTTGTCTTTTATCATCAGCCATGTTTTTTAGTCTGCTGATGTATTTTGCTCACCTTGATGTTTTGGGTTCCGAATTGAAGTCGAATTCGGAATACTGTGACAAAGCGGCCATGTTTATTTTTTTTTTTTTTAGCACGCAGCTTTTTTTTTTCATTCTGTCGTTTTTTTGTTTTGTTTCTGAATAAGCAACTCTGTCCTCGTTTGCCAATGTGATGTTTGGCAGAGAGGTAATCGATATTGGCTAAATATCGATTATTACCACGGTGGGTATTTTGAGATGAATATTGATTACCGACAGCGAGAAAACAAAAACAGGCTTCAAGCTATGGTAAAATACAGAATGATTCAGAACCCGGATGCCTCAGGGGCCGTAACTCCTGTGAACTTCAATTATCTCCCTTTTATTAACATAATGTTTACAAGAAGGACATTACAATATCCTAAATCTTTACAAAGCCACTATTCAGCCATGTAGGGAGTATTGGTTACACCTGAGCAAGTGTGCCAGTAATTAATCTCTCCTTTTCAGATGGTTCAAAACCAGACATCCAATTACTGGCTTTTCCAACTTACTATCGTGGGGATGAAATTTACAAAGATGTGATATACCCCCCCCCACCTCTTCTGTAAAAATCGTTTATTAGCTGTTCTTGATTCCTTTTCAGAATTGTCAAAATAAAAAGTTATTATCTGTTAACCTTCAATATTGTCTATTTTTTTCTATGAGTTGGGAGTCAGATGAATTTTCTATCATAATCAAACTTTAATTATGAAGATGGACATCCAATTATCTCACTTCATCATTTTTATGATTATATCTTCGATTCTGTTGTATCTGTAAGTTCTTCAAGACACAAACTAAACAAATGAAACACAGCTCTGAAAACATTAAACGCAAGAACAAATTAAATTCAAATAACATTTTAGGACCAATCGAAAGATCAGTTCTCTCGATACAATAATAAAAAAAAAAGCAGTCCTTTCAGGCCCATTATGTTTGATTATGCATGAATGAACCTGGAATGATGTATAAGAAAAATAAATAAAATAAAAATAAAAAATATTTATTCAAACTCCTTCTTGCCAACTCCTTACTTCAACTGTATTTTTCACTATTCTTTGTCCGTTCTCTATCTCTCTCAGCTGTCCAAAACTCATCTAGGTCCTGGATATGACCTTAAATTATATCCGATGGTGAGGCCCCAGCTTGCGGGCTTTGGGGAGTGTGGAGCCAACCTTTAATTGCCATTGCTCCCAGGTCCACTCTGACCTCAAGTGGTAGTACCTGTTAGGGTCGCAACTATGGGTTAAATAGAAACCGACTTGAAAAAAATAAACAAATACATTCTATTAAAAAAATTGTCTTCAAAATCTTTGGATTTGGCATTAAATAACCCGAAAAGGGTTGATATGGCGTAAAACAAAAACAACCAACTAACCAAAACTCATCTATGCTTTCCCATTCGTCCTTTTCACAATCACTATCCTCATATGCAAATTAATGCCATATGTCTATAGAGAAAAGTTTTTCCTTTCTCTTTCCTTCCTTCATCCGTCATTTGGATAGGATAAAGGCACCAGTGCTTGTGTAAGTCACATTTTGGATTATTTTTTGCCACAAATGAGGTATTAACTCATATCCCAATTATGAGTGAAATAACTTGTGGTGTGCTTAATCATATGTAATGAACTGTTTACATAACAAAAAAATGGTTTATTAATTTATTTATTGCAGAGTATTATCCTCATCTTTCTTAGTTGTTGTTTAATAATGTTTCGGCCAACTATTCCTCTGGCCTTCGTTAGGTAATAACCGCAACAAGATAGGAACTCCAAATCTCCTAACTGCATTCTCAGAAATACTGCCATCCATACTTGTTGTCGTCTCACCACGTTTTGGCCAAGTAAGCCTCTGGCCAGCTTTGGGTAGGATTGAAACCGCTATCTTCAGACAATTCTCACCTGGAACTGTAGAGAGTCAATGTCTGTATCCACTGTGTCATGGGCCCCAAAGTGACTCTGCACAGCCAACACAAATTTATTCCCTCCTAGCGTCGTTTGTCTGGTTCTTCAGTAAACACTAAATCATTAGTCATCTCTTTTGAACAACCTGTATAAAACTTCCTGGACAATTCTTCTAAGACACAATTGAAAAGAAACAAATTCAGTACAACTCTTAACATCAAAACTATCACTAATTGTACTGTTATTTCTAATATGACTTTGATTTCTGTAAATTGCTATGACAACCTACATTAACCATTCACTAGCTCCTAGTTTACACAAAGCTCACCCGGACTCTATCAAGCGTTCTCCGAATCCACAAAAGCTAGATACAAATTCTTCTTACCAAGATATTTCCCTTGCAATTGTCTCAGGATAAATATAGCATCAGTGGTACTTTGCTCAGGCATGAAACCAAATTGCATTTAATCTATGCTTATCTGACTTTGGTAATTTATAAAGATTGCACCCATGGAAGAATGTGAGGAAAAAATCTGTTTAGGTATTAAAAGTAGATTTATGTTGTTTTCGTATATATCACTAAATGAGGAATCATTTCCATTTCAAATCTAGTTAGTATTATGCATTTAAAATTGAAAAAAAAAAAGCATGCTTGAAAAGTGTCAATGTTATGTGAAAGAAGCTGAAGCAAAACAAAATGGCTACCGAATTTGAACGGATGTTGTGTTTATCTAATGACAAAACTCAAATTTTTACTTTAAATGATACCTTATTTAATATTTATTAATAATAATATAAATTACGAATATATAATGAAAACAACATAAAACTAGTTTTATTGCTGAAACAGATTTTTTCTTGTGTTATTTTGTTTGCCGTGATCTTTATAGATTACCCTGACTTATTATCTGCTGCTTAATTATTCTCTTTTCAGGACATGATCCATCAATTTTAAGCCTGTGTAGTCACCTCTATCCAGAACTCATCCTTGTAACAGTTCATAATTGTATCAAGATTCCAGTAATTTGGAACAGATTCTTCTTTTATTATCTGATTTTTCAAGTCTATGACAATCTCATGTTCACTAAATATGACGTTATAAGTGAGCATTCCTTCACCAATAACCTGTTTGCTTGTAATTTACGTAAGGCCAACCAGACAGCATTTCTCAGTACTCTATCTTTTTTTTTTTTCCACTGGGGTCACCACTTATCAAGTCTCAGAGGCCACTCGAGGATAAGGGTTAGAGAGTGTACAGTAGTTAATGGGACAATATGATAGTAATCGTTAGTAGTGGAAATTTGGTAAATTAGATTACTTAAGGCTCATCAAGAACTTGTTTATGTTGGACTTGAAGATCACCATACTGTAGTCAGCTGAAAAGCAGGCAAATGGAAGAGAGTTCCACAAATGTGCAGTTCTAAGAAAAAAACTTTGTCCATGGAATCTACGTTTAGGTTTAGGTACAGATAAAGAGTGGGGGAAATTATTGATAGTGTTTTCAGCTAGACAAGTGTTTCTCGTGAAAGTTTGGCAAGGGGTGGGGACCATATCAAGATAAACTCACATTAAACAAAACAAAAAAAACATCATTTTGTAATATTTTCTTTATTTTTATAAGAATTTGTATATATATATTTTTTTTTTAATTTTCTCCAAGAAAAAATAGTGACATTGTTATCATTTTTAAATAATATATACTTGAAAGAAAATTACCAGGATTTTCAAATGATATTGCAAGAAAAAAATTGCATAAATAATTATACTTTGGCATGAATGATTTTTTTTTAAAGCATTTTATTTTATTTTTTTGTTGTTAAACAAATCTCAATGTGAAACATCAACAGTATAATCAAGTTAATTCTAGAAGAATATTAGGTGTTTCTTTATAATCAGACCATCATCAAAAAAAGTGCCTTATTTTTTTAATGGGCTAGTTTTGTTTCAAACTTTTACAATCGTTTGCATTTTATTTATTTACATACATCATGTATTTTATACATCATACACCCTATACAGCTCATACATCATATATTTTATATTTCATGCATTATACATGGTATATTTTATACGTATGTTATAAATATAAAGATACACGTAAAGCATATTATGACTGACATTTTTGTGGTTGGGACGTACCCAGAGTGATGAAAACAAAGTTTCCAGCCGCTGTTATGGTCTTTGGTGTGGTTTCATGTGAGGGCCACATCATGCCACCTCACATCTTCGAAGTTAGCTTGAAACTCAACACCAAAATGTATCCGGATGTGCTGAAGAGTGTGGTGATCCCCTGGTACAATCAGGTGGCGGCTGGCAGATCCTGGGTGTGGCAGCAGGACTCGGCGCCGGCTCACAAGTCCAAAGAGACCCAGGTTTAGTTTCAGTCATTAACTGATGTCTTGAGTGACAATGGATATTCTGACCGGATATCTACATGATGTTTATTGTGTGAAGCAAGGGTGGCACAATCCATAACCTCATTTCTCCTGATCTACCAATCGAGTATTTCAAGACAACATGCATTCAATAACGAGTAGTTATTGTGTTTTGTATATATTACATGATATTACTATGAGTGTTGTCATCTGGCATGCCCCCACCCCATATGAGACAATGGTAGCCTCCACCATCCCCACTAAAGTTCAACCCAGCTTCATTATGATAGAGATGGTGGCAAAGTGGTAGTGATAAAGTTATATCGTTTGGAACTCCGGATCCTGGTAGGGCTGCCCATGGTAGACAGTTTTGACATCAAGCATTATTAGGACTGCAATGTGGCTAACAGGGCTTTAGTGATAATCCAGGAGTCAGTATTAGGATCTGTTTGGTTACCCCTCATTTAAGTAGATTAAAAAGACAAAATGTTTTTGTTTGATCGGTGGCTGTGTGAATTAAATGCTTTTTTTTTTTTTTATGGCGGTATAATTTGTAAAGGACCACCTAATATTTTTAGTATAGATACAATACAGATTTTCTAGCACCATTGGTTCTAGAGTTTTGCAGGATCCACCATTTTGCCAGATGATCAACTTCCACTTTAATAATAATTCATCAACATAACCTCAACCTCATTAATTATACACTTACAATGTCCCTAAACTACCAGGAATAACTAAAATAAACTTAAACAGCAGTTCAACTTTTTCTTTGATGGAAATAGACCATTGTTTACATTTAAGCAAAATAAGATGTAATCTCAAAATAAAGGGAGACTACCACCAGCAGGTGCAGTGTAAACAAATTGATGGTGCACTACACACACAGCCATCTGTTGGATTTCAGTAAACTATTATGGTAGCAGTGGGATTATCAAATTCCCTTTTTGTGATTTTGTTCAGATTAAAAAGAGTGTTGGACCATTAGTTGCCAGAAAATCAGTGTTGCACGTTTATTGTGTTTTTCTTAAGTAGTGAGTATGCATCATATTTTTCTAACAACAAAAAATTACATTGAAATGAACAAGCTTTTCCGTTGTACACAATGCAATACAAGATAAACAAATAACAAGGCTAAGCAGGAATTCAGTAAATGAGAGGAGATTATTTTCATTTCTTACCAAAAATGTGGGAAAATGATGGCCATCCATAAAGAATATAGCCATGGACATAAGATTAACTTTATTAAGTGTTTTTTTTTTCTTCTCACATAATTTGGAAGCATGAAAAGCGGATGGTGATAAAAAAAAAATTGATTAGAAAACAAACAATGATTTGTTCATTAAATTCATAACGAGTTATATTTTTTTTATGTATTCTTTTAATTAATATTTGTTGTTGACATGTAACAGGAAAGAAATATTTTCTATTATTCAGATTATTATCCTAATCTTGATCATCATTTTCAAACAAGATAAGAACAGTAGTTCAAATAATCTGAATTATACAAATTATCAATCCTCACCTCAAAATTTCCAAAACGTAATGATATTAATCTTCAAAACTGCTGACTAAAGTAAACATAAGCGCACAAAAATAAAATTTAACTATCATATATATATTTCTGTAGAAATATATTTTCTTATGATATATACCAATCCTTATTTAAGAAGCTCAATGTAATTACAGAGCAATATAGAGAATAAATGACAAAAAACTATATTCCAAAATTCATGATGTTGACCATCTTATAAATTATTCCTCATAAGAAATAGCAACAATCAATCTGTCAAAAGGAAATTAAGTGTGATTTGACATGATTAAAATCCGAAAATTGGAAGAGAAGCTGCATATACCTTTAATGTTTCCATTATACCATTTTGAGTTAAGGGCATAATAGATTCACTGATTGATATAATTGATTGATTTTTGCGTGACAAAACAGATACTGTCAATCAATTGTATAAGTCAACTGAATTCAAGGAATAAATTATAACATGGTCAACATCATTAATTTTGGAATATAGTTTTTTGTCATTTATTCTATACATATATATAACTTGGGTGACATCACCTAGAATCGAAACCAAAACATTTAGCGCTCCATTTGAACTAAGAACAGATGGATATCAGAACTTTAAAAATTAACCGACTTTAACAAATAAATGTATATTTGTGCATGTGTAGAAGATACACACTTAGTCAACTTATGCTTACCAAGTTCTAATTTTTTTCAATTATGACCCCATAACTGTTATTTTAACTGTCTAAAAACCAAATTGAATTTATTTCACAAGTCCGAATCCTCTATATATCGAGTTTCAAACCTGTAGATCAAAAATTGACAGAGTAATTTGGGAGAAACCATTCTTCACACAGACAAAATCACTTTTATATATATATATATATATATATATATATATATATATATATATATAAGTTTAAAAGATCTAGTGAAAACACAATGGAATATTAACACATGAAATAGCTGATAAACATAGGAAATGAGGATGGCTGTATGAATCGATTGAAATATTTTGTTTCTGCTTTAAAGATGTGTTTGTATCCTTATTTGTATCCACTATTCCATATATAAATGGATGGATAGAGAAAATTGCCAGTCTTGCCCTATGGGCCTTCACGAGAAAGTGCACTGTATAACGTCTCAATTGATACAGCCACATCATTCACCATCTGTAACTCAAAATGACTCCAAACGTGGCCCTACATTAACGTTGATAACCCAAATCTATATGGTATGCCACTAAAGACATAGATGAATCAGTTGATGATCTTGGCAAACGACATAAGTGAAATGGCAGCAGACAGGAAAAGTTGGAAGTCATTCATAAAGTGTCTAATTCCAGCAATGAAACAACGACAAAAAATGAAAATAATATTCAGAATAATAATGAGCGTGCACATTTATACAGATATTTGCATGAACTGAAAAAAATTTTCAATGTTGCAGCAACAAATTGCATAAATATGTTAAAAATCGATGTATGGATACTAGTGTTGGGATAATTAATCAGAATCAAGGAAAATTAGAACTTTTTAGCGCGTCGGAATCAGTATTGGAAAAAGTTAAGACAAATTGTTTATTCCAAAAGCAATTCTTAAAAATGTTTTTTGTTTGTTTACAACTTATTTTTTCATTGCTGGTACTAATGATAAAATCATAAATATTCATTGATTTTAAACTACTAGTAAAACTAAAATCTACAGAGCATAATAATGGATTTAGGTAAAAATAGCATGGTAAAAATGACACAAAAGAATAAATACGAAAAATGGCACAAGTGAAAAATATAGATAAAAATCTTGCAATTAGTTTATCAAAATTCTTGCACACAGTACATAAAGTGAAAACATTAAGTTTGTCGAATCAAAAACAAAGGTATCTTCATATTTAAAAGTAAATGAGGACCCTCAACTAACCCCCCCCCTCCAAAAAAAGATGAGATCCTATTTTTGTTTTTTAGGTTATTATAGATGCACAGCTTGAAAAACCCGGGGGAAAGAAGTCTCCAACTATTTTAAAATTAAAAAAGGGAGGACCATTTTTGCACATAAATTTATTATAAAATGATCACCCATTTCAAGCCCAATTAAAGTTTTAAGAGCATATAACCAGATTCCTTTTTTTGGCAATGGGAAGGGGATATGGTAGATAAATATTGTGCGTGTATTTTTTTTTGGAGGGATAAAAATTCCTTAACCCTACAACTAGCCTAAATTCAGAATGTAATAGACCCCCTCCTCAATAAACAACAACCCCTCCTTAACCCTACTGCTAACCTATACAGGTATAGTTCTACCTGCAAAGCCCTTCAATCACTATCATTAATCCTAAGTCAAGGTGAGAGCAGTCCTCTTCCCCCAAAAGACTCGCTTAATTCTATTACTAACTTTAAATCCAAGTGGCAACAGAATCTCTTTTAAAAAGAAAAAAAAAAAACATGGAGATATCTAAGTGAGTGACTATATTTTTACACATATTTATTTATTTATTTATAGACTAAAATTAGAAATGCACTTACATGTTCAATACATTTACAAGATCCAATAGCGACGCTTCAATCTATACTGAATCAAACATTATCCTACCTTGTAAAAATGACCATATTTTTCAGACACTAAAAACGTTAAGATTATAAAAAAAAAATTTGAAAAACTTTTAATATTTAGATGAGACGGAGAGATCAGTTTGTTGAGTAAGTTTGGAGTAAATTGACTGCCAGGTGCAAGGAGATGACATTCTCTCATGTGGATGTTCAATTTACGTGAAATTAAACAAAGTAAATTAGACCCACCCTGAGACCTCTTTATAAATTAAATCAGTAATTTTTAAAAACATTTTTTATAATCTTAAAAGTCATTACTGAATTAAGTGTACCGTAAAAAAAATCATGTAATGTGTGCACCTGTGCAATGTGTTTGGAGAGGTAGAAGAATTCCTTAACACCACACCTAGCTTAAATTCGGGTTGTAATAGTCCCCTCTCCCCAATAAACAACGACCCTTCCTTAACCATACTGCTAACCTAAGTACAGATTAGAAAGGCCTAGTTATGTAAAATGTATGCCTATCTTCCCCACAAGTATATTTTTACTTTTGCGAAAATATATGACCATACTAAACAGCTTTTTATGGTAATTTGATTTTCAGCATTAAATTTGTAAAAAAAAAACAAACAAAAAAAACATTACCCATGTAAAATTAATACTCTAAACGTATCAGACTTACAATTGTAAGTGGGTTTCATTTTGAAGAATTTAACTCATGTGATTACATTTTTATTAACCGATTTAACAGCTTAATTTAATTTTATAGGACATTCGTTTCAACATTATCTTATAAAGTACTAGCGGGGGTACCCGGCGTTGCCCGAGTGTTTGTTTCCGGGACGGGGGGGGGGAGTTTTAAAAAATGTTATGGTAGGTAAGTAGGAAGGATCAAACCCGGAGTCATGAGTAAAAGTAGGAAAATAAAGTGTGAAAAAAAAAAAAAAAAAAATCTGCAACATTAACAGTTCGGCCACCAAGAAAAGTCCATTCCAGTTGTTTAGAAAAAAAAAAAAAAAACGACTACGGTAGGTCGGCGCGAACGTGAAAATATAATGTGAATTGTCCAGCACGCTAACCACTACGCCACAGAGCACTGCAGCTTAGCTTAGTGATTTTAAATAACTTCACATGAAAGAACTACGAAGCCAAACCGGTGTTCTCTTCTCAACTGTTCCTTGTGAACGATCCCCAAACGGTGTTAAGTGGTGGCAGGGGGAGGAGGAATTTATTAGAGAGAAAATATTTTACCACTTCCATTGATCTTAACCGATTTTGGCCGTGACTTCTCAGCAGAAAAAGTATAGAAATCTAAGATTATCGAGGAATTTGAGAAATAATAAGCCTATAACACACCTCAGATATTGTTCTGCCGTTTGTGCATATTATATTTGCATGAAATATCTTGATTTTTAATCCTATTAATGTCAAAATCAGACGGGGAAAAATGAGTTCATTTTATTTATATAGAGATGACACCAGTTAGATGTGTCCTTAATGTGGACATGCTATCACACTTACAAGTTGTTTGTTAGAATGGAACATCAAAAGAGTATACTTTGTAATCTTTGAAGAGAACAAAAAAAAATGGAGCTTTCAGCCCTTTTTTTTTTCTTTTCTCTTTGTAGTATTTTCACTTTTTTTTTTTTGCTATTATTTTTGAAATGCTAAAGTGGTCTTAGTCAATTACGTTCAAATGTTTATGAAAAAATTCAAATAACATTTTGTCGACTTACAACTGCAAATCTTTAATTGCCTCACTATTTTCAATCGATTACAGGGAGATATTTGACGAGTTAGAAAAGTTTAGTCATGTAATGTACGCCTATCTCTACCACAAGTACATTCTTAATGTTACAAAAATATATGAACACAGTAAAAAAGGTTTTTATGGTAATAAAAAAAATTTAAAAAAACTATAACTAAATATTCAAAAATTTTACAAGAATTGGAATAGGTAATTGTATTGGAATTGGGAATTTTGGATGGAATCTGCAAGTGTAAGAGAATCGGGAACATTATTGGAATCATTCAAAGAGTAGCAGATACAAAATTCAAATTAATACTTTGACATGTCAAGATCTTTCTTTTTTTTTTTTTTTTTTTTAGAAATAATGTTATTTTTTTATTTAATTAATTCACAATTTATTCTGCAATCCAACCATATTTAGTACAATTAAATTTCAATCTATGCCTGACTTGTCCACCAAGTTTCAGTCATGAATGTCCATCATTGTTCAATACTAAACATCTGGATACAATGTACAAAATTGTCAATAACTGATACACTCCTCTCTTGGCAGTGTCCTGATTTGGACTATAATTGCCCTCGTCGTGTCTATTTTATAATAATTGTAGTAGACTATCAGTTCTTTATAAATTGGATGCTGCTTGTTAAGATATAGTCGACAAATCAATTTTTTAAATATATCGCTTTAAGCAAAAACTATTATGTACTTAATTGTCATGTCGAAAGTAGTAATATATCCAAAAAGTATGAAAAGTCATTGTGTAAAACAACTGTCATTGTGGTTTTAGTAAAAAAAAAAAAAGAAGTTTATTGCTATAGATAACAAATATTGCAGCCATGAATAAGTAATCTGAAATATTCGTTTCGGAGTTATGTCCCCTGTGTGTAGACTCCTACTGTCTACTTTTATAACGCCGTTATGAAAAATGCGATTTTATCCAATTTTCTGTAAAAATTACTCTTAACTATAAATAACTGTATGTTAACAAGCACCAATTGGATCAGTGAACAAAACTGAAAACGGCAATGAATGAGGAAAAAGAAAAGGGAGAGAAATAAATCAGAAAGAGAGATATATAAGTAGGAGAGGCCGACATCATATGCTTTTATCCTAGTTCTTATAAGAGTAATGAATCTGAATAACTACAAGTCTAATACGTGGGAGCATTACTGTTTAAAGTGAGGTGTAAATTTTGTTTAAAGAGGGTGTTTAAAAAAGTCTGATTGGTGTTACATAGGAGTTATATCAGAATGGATGACGTATGTATTATATATTGTAGTTGACTGTTCGTATTAGAGTGTTCCTATTGTGGCAAGATAGTGTACATTTTAAAGGAGCTGATGGGAACATGTAATACACTTTGGATGGGGGAAGATATAGATATATAGATAGATAGACTGAGAAATTGATAGTGATATTGACAGTTCTGTGAATGGGAGTGTTTCTATAACATTAACATATATTTCTTTACCTATTTTTGAGATGATGATTTTCACAAAGTTCTTATAATATAAATTGACAATACCTTTCTGTTGAATAACATAACATGAAGACGCAGATACAAAAAGATGGTGATGTTCATTTATTCCATACGACCGGTCAATGGCTTTGCATCAAGGAATTCAAAGTCTTTACATGATTTTCTTCTTCTAACCTTCGTTTCCAAGGTTCGATGTCAGCTCTGTCTCTGACTTACTGACTTCTCTCTTCTTCCCTGACTGACTGACTGACTTACTCCTAAAGCTCTGTATATTGAGAACTCATGACGTCATTGCGTGACCAAACATGTGCATACCTGACTCCTCGCCTGACATGCTTCCGTGTTTAAGCATGCATCGCTCTTCACATGTTTTAACTCACTTTACAAATATGTTTAATATTTTCTATTGCTCGGATCTAGATCCCTTATTTTAATTTCATTTCATTTACAGAAACAAAATTCATCATTACATTCCTTTTTCAATAAACAGATATCCAACTATTTTATGTGACCTAAACAATGGTTAATTCTACATTCCATTTTCAATAACATTCTGTATTATTTATTTTAACTTATGATTGGAATTCTCAATTCCACTCTAGCTTCGCAGGTTCGAATCCTCGGCTATCCTATCTCATATTTACTCACTTACAAGAACAGACTTGTTCTTGTAATAATTGGAAAATAAAATAATGATGGTGTTAGTAATGAATAATTTGTCAGAAGATAAAAAAAAAGAAGAAATTATTAGGAATAAATTTGAGGTGGGTGAATTTTATTTTGTTTTCATCGAGAGATCTTTCAAAGATAATTTTCTTGATTTCAACATGATTGGAGATTTTGTATGAGGAAGGGTTAAGCCTTGGAAACGGGCCTTTATTAAATATAAAAGAGAAAAATAGAAAGACAAGCTCCTCTTATTTAGCAAAAGAGAAAAAAAAGAAATGTGAATTTTTCAAGTTCAAACATTAAGAAAATACCAAAGAACAAATAATTTTTGTGTTCTTGTTATTACAAAGCATCACTTTTTAGATTTCTTCTGTCCCTGTAAAAAGAAAAAAAAGAATAAATCTTTAAAAAAATACAAACAAAATAATAACTAAAGAAACAAAGTTATCTGAGTTCTGAAATTAGATAAATAAAAATATAGAGAAGTGGATTTAATCCTTCATTCTATATAATAAAGAGCAATATGTATTTATTTGTAAATATATATATCTGTCCTATCAAAAAAAAAGTCGGCCTGATAAATAAGGAAAGGAATAATGCAAATCTATTTCTAAAATGAGACGATTTCTTTTTATTTTCTGTACCGCTTTATACACTTTTTTATTTTCCTTTTTTTCTTTTTTAAACAGATTTTTTAATTTTAAAAACTTTTTTTTTTAATGATTCTATTTCTGCTAATGTTTTTTTTTATTTTAAAATGTCCGTCATTATTTTTTTATAAATATTTAACCCCCAATAAGCAACGAAAAAAAAGGCAAAGTCAACAGGTTTTTCTTTAAGTCATCAGAAATGACCTAAGTTTTTTTTTTTTCAAGCAATATCTAATTGTAATATTGTAATAATAATAAAAAAAAACATTAGAAAGACTTACACATTGAAAGCAAATCAAAAGCCAATGGCAAAAAAGGTAAAATCAAGATAAATTTACCTCCACTACAACCCCCCCCCCTCCACTAATTTCCCAAACTGGAGGCCATGCTGTCCCCTGTCTGTGTGTAGAGGAAGAGGGGAGTTGCCAGTAGCATTAGAAATAGAAATCTTTTTTAAAGCAATTTCATCTAAATTTGTTATTTACAACAGCATCTATTTACTGCAATTTAGCCTAATTTACAATCCCTATTTAGACATATAGTCGGTTTTTAATGTGGGGAAAAATTTAGCTCCCTAAAAAGAAGCAGTCAGGATTGAGACATAAATAAAAGTTGCCTCAGTTTAGAAGGATCCTCTTTTCATTGATCGAGGACAGAAAAGATGACATGTAGTAGGAGAACAGACACTACACTTTAACACTAGTAAATAAAAAAATAAAAAGCTCCAATCAGTTTCAACTGAGAAAGTCAAAAGAGACCAGTGTGTGGGGAGACAAAGAAAGGAAGTCATTCTTTGATGAAAGACTTCATTTAATTCTCTTATCCCCATGATTTGAAGTCTTAGTTCTCCTGGCAAAATTTACATTTTAACTTTTCATAAATTCTCATGAGGAAAGAAAAGCACGAAAAGATGGAGAGAAGAAGAGAGAAAAATAGGGGAAAAAAAGAGGAGGTGTTGTTTGGAGAAATGTGACATCAGAATCACTGGATATTATACTAACAAGTATATAGGCTTATTTGTATTTTAACTCATTTTTTTTTTTTTTTTTCACAGTAGAAACATTAAATAATTTACATGACGATATTGAATATCTGGCATGATACCATCTTGCTAGTCTTTCTCTCTCTCTGGAACTCCTTAGTCGTCAAGGGCCGTAATTCAGAGCAAAGGGCGATCACTCTTAACTTTCTTTATTTAGAATTATGTCCCTTTTTTATTGCTATAGCAGGAGGAAAAGGGAAAGAAAAATAAACAATAAAATCTATCAAAATAAATAAATAAATAAGGATGTAAGGCTCTAGTAATTTGGTAGGGAAAAAGAATTTCAACCATACAGCAATTTAAGCAAACATCCGCTTTTTTCTGGATTTGAGAAGAAAAAAAAATGCAGCATAATTTCACTAAAAAGCAGATTTCATGTTGCTAGCAAATAGCAAGTCAAATAATTCACACCGTCTGAAATGGATTCGACAAGAAATCCACGATTCTAAATAAAAATGAACGTTTTGTTTCTTTAGGTCATCAGAAATGATAATTTATATATGAAATATTAAATTACTAACATAATTCTATGAAGTTATATGAACATTAAATGTGAACACTGGAAAAGCATAACTACTTTGTTCTAACAAATAAGTGTACATAATTTACATATGATATGTATATTTTATGGAGACTAAAAAAAATAGGGCTTGGGTTTAATTTCAACAATTTTGTAACACGCATACTCCCTCCTCCCCTCCCCTTTATTTTGTCTAATCCTTATATTGCATAAGTAATACTTAATCTTACTAAAGGGGAAAGAATTACTGTCTTCAGAGTCAGCAGTTATTTTTTTTAGCATGACATGTGGATATTTTCAATCTTCTCATAGTATTCACCATCATTCACTTGTTAATTCATCCATCTCATTATTGCTTATCTTTAAGTGTTTTTAGCCTTGTAAGGTGGCCACTCAGCAGAAAGAAATATCAGAAGAGACCATTTTGTTTTTGGGGGGAGCCTCATATAAAAAAAAAAAATAACCTTGGGCTTATTTGCATACATAGTGCATTATTTTTGATGGAAGGTATATACTAGTAATAATAATAATAATAATAATAACTAGCAGAACCTGTGAAAATTCTAGGGTAATTGAAAAATTTTAAACACATAAATAAAATGAATAAAAAAGGGCGAATTTAAAACAATTCTCTAGTAAATTATTTTTAACCTTTTAAAGTAAAAAAAAAATTCATTTAAAAATTTACATTTTTCTCAAGGAAAATTCAACACACAACCCATTGTTCTTTTTTTCTTAATTTTTAATACAAATTATAAAGAAACAGACGTCAATTCACTTCCACATATTTTTTGAATAAAAAAAAAATTCTATGATAAAAAAATCTTACAGCCTCCTCTTAACATGACCATTTTTTTAATGAAATTATAAAATAGCCAATTTGAAATCGTAAACAGACAGCCATGTTTTTTAAAGGGGAGAGGGGGGGGGAGAAAATCGTTTTAATGATTTTTAATGGATAAAGAACGACTATAAATGGGTGGGTGGGTAATCCATTTCTCATTAATTAATGTTTGCGATGATGATATTTTTTGTGACATCGGACAAGTAAATTAATATTTAGATAATAATAATAATGAATAATAATAATGGTAGTAGTATTAATAATAGTAATAATAACATTAATAATGATTAATAATAATAGTAGTAATAATAATAACTAGCCGCCACTTATTATTCATTTACCTGATTTTTGGAATCAGCAGTACATCCATGTAATTTTTGGAATATGACATCTGATGTCAATGTTGTACATCATAAATATATTATATGCATCTTTTTTAACAGAAAATAATGACATTCATTAACTCAGATTTAGTATAATCTATATATTAATATGATAGCGTGTGTTCTTAAATCTCAGCCAATTAAATTTGCCAAAAAGCGTGACACATAAAAGAACACACACGCTATCGTATTAATATATAGATAATAATAATAATAATTAATAGTAATAATACTAAAATGTAATAATTTAAAATTATGCTTTGTTACATGTGAGTGAATAATATATATATAACACAATCTAATGTACTGCTATATATAAGATGCAATATAACGTTTACCTTAACCATGGATATCTGCATAGTTAATTCATCAATCTCATCTTTTTGACTGGTCAATTTTTCATTCATACTGGCCAAATGTTCACTCATCATGCTTAGCTGACCTTCATAACTCCGAGTTGTGGTGGTCAATTCATCCTAAACAAAAAAAAAAGAATAAATAAAACATTAATTATTCACTGACTGCAATTTTTATAAAATATTTAAAGATTAAAACTTACCCGTACAAATGTTCAGTCAATTTCACATTAGACATCATTAATTATTAAGTAACAAAATAAACTTAAAGAATAAATAGTAATAGATCCATGACTGCGGGTAATGGAGAGGAGTCATGAATTGTATGAGAAAAGGGTGGTCACATAGATATCCATTTTCCAGGCCTTGCTGTGTGGAAAAAAAAATAAATTACCATAGTTTGGTAATAAGGACAAATTTCTTCATTAACAATTTAAATCAATTTCGTTTATATGGCTTCATCAACACAACATGGCCAGGAAAGAATAATGCAAATAAGAGTACAAAAATATGTTGAGTCAGTGGATGTGCATGTACTAGAAACGTGTGGTTGAGTCTGAGTCTGTTCATCTCCAACCTAGCCACAATCGGGGCTTGGGGGTGATACAGAAACATGCCACTTTGTCACGTTGATGCTTAAATGCTTAATGTAAAAAGAGAGAATGAGAAAATGGAAATTAAAAAGTTCAGAAGTGCTTATCAAACAAAAGCTCTGCCCAGACAATGTATCAATCACCCCTGTGTATATTAATTTCATCTGAATTAGTGAATTATATACCAGTCAGAAGGAGCTTCCAGACACCAACAAAGAAACATGTCTCTTTTGCTCTAGTCAGCTTGACACCAGACACCAATCTATTCACCAGACTTTTGGCAGCCAATCTTTTTTTTATTTTCTTCACTGTAACATTATTTTAACCTTCGACAAGCTACACATAATGGTGTAAGTAACTTAAATATATTATTTGTTATTTATAAAACAGCTTCATTTTTCCTTTCACTTGATAACCCTTTTGTTATAAAACATTATAGGGGTTGGTTTTCTAGTCTATGCACTTGTAGCCTCTCAACCTAAACACCTCCAACCAACTATACTAGTAGTAAAATCACAACCCTTCACTATAGAGATCCCCAAATGCCGGAAAACCTACTCTAATAATTTCTTTGTTTCTTTTTTTTTTTTTTTTAACTCACGTTCACCCCCTAACAAGGCATATTGCCACTTGGATGTAAATGGGTACTATTTGGGACCATACCTAAGAAAGATTAACAAGACATTAGTTTATGTTGCATTTAAACTTCTGCATATCAGTACAGTCAAAGAAGCAGGCAGTAGGAAGGAAATGCCAAAGTTTAGCTGTTTGAGGGAAGAAATTATTTGAGTAGAAAGTTTTCTCGCATTTAGGTACCTCAACAGTGAAGGGGTGTGATTTTGTTGCTAAGTGGGTTTATCAAGGATATCTACGTTTAGAGGCACAAGTACAATGAGTTTATCAGAGAATATTACACTAAAAAATTTGTAAAACAGGTACAGAGATGCAACATTGCAGCAATAAAACAAGGGTTGGAGCTTAGTTGACAAATTGGGATCTATTAAATTGAATATTTTTTTAGACCCTATCTAAGAGGGAAAGACTAGTGGTAGATGCATCAGCCCAGATGTGGCAATACTTCATGCATGGTACAGGATACATTCAGGTATGAATAGTCTTCTAACTTGATAGAGAGAACCCACCTTCTTTGCAGCAGCCTTTGCAATGCCCTCTATATATTTGTTCCAGTTCATATTGCCCACAAATGTTCGGTCGAGGAGTTTGAAGGAAGAATTCTTAGGTAGGATGTTATTTGTCATGGATATCGGTGGTTGGAAAGGTGTCTTGTAATTGTTAAAGGAGAGCAACTTAGTTTTACTAGCATTAAATGTTACCATCCATTTGCGGCCCCATTCCACTACAGTGTGGAGGTCATTTTCTAACAATTTTGCCATTGTCTTAGATTTGTGAACATCTGTTCTTCCCTCTTGCATGCTATAGGCCATTGTATCATCAACAAATATACCCATGTCCCTCCTTGCTCTCTGTTTCCCCCTGAATGTACCATTGTGCAGAAATTTAAATGTAATGAGAACAGACCTTCTGGTTACACAACTCCTCAGGATTCTCCTTATAAATATGGCCATTAATTCACAATAGCCCATTACATTTCAGTGGTTATATACCTTCTTTATAATGTGTGTGTGTGTGTGTGTGTATATATATATATATATATATATATATATATATATTCGAATCTTAATAATACTCTCTTTTTTCTTATTAAAAATTACAGATAAAAAATATTAATACTTTGAGCTGAGCTTGTGTCAAAGATGCTTGCTTTAATTCTTCAATTGCAGATTCTTTATTCTGTTCAGCAATTGCAAGGCGTCTGTGCAAAGATCGAACCTGAAGAAAAAAAAATACAGAAGTAATGATATTTGATAATAGTTAAAAATCTATACATTAATTTAGTTTTGGTGCTAATCCAGAATCCCTCTCCCATAAAAATAAAAAAATAAAGATGTACATACTCGTGATGAAAAGGGTACTTGTACAGTTTAATCAAGACATTAAAAAATGAAAATATCGAAAAAAAAAAAAAAAAAAAAAGGTTATATTGTCTGTATCCGTTATGGAATGAAGTTCTCAAAAAAATTTCACTTAATTTCATCAAGTAGTTTTTTTTTACAGCGCAAAAACACTTTTTTATAAGATTTGATTTTTAGGGGAAAAAAGCTAGTATTAAAGATGGGGAGGGAGTGTCGATGCTTTAAACTGAGTTATCTCCCTGTGGCGTGTTCAAAAAATTCAAAGATGGTTACCTTCAATGCATTGTTATAAAAACGTGTTTTTCCGCTGTAAAAAAACAAAACAAAAAAAAAACTACTCAATCAAATTAAGTGAAATTTTTTTCCGGAGATCTTCAGTCCAGAACGGATACGTACAATATAACCTTTTTTTTGATATTTTCATTTCTTAATGCCTTGATTAAACTGTACAAGTACCACTAAAAGAAAATATCATACACCAAAAATTATGTAAATTGATCAAGTAATTTTATTTATAAACAAGAAAATAAAATTTTATGGTTACACTGTGAGCGACAATTTCATGATGCCATTTTGAAAACACTCTGAATGAACAAGGGAGATAACTAAAAAAAATTCAAATTTGCGAGATTTTAGGAAGTCATTCTCAACATTGGGAGGGGAGAGAAGCATTAGAAGCACTTCAATTCGCTTCAAAATGATTTTCCTTATAAAAATGTAATTGCTTGATCAATGTACATGATTTTTGATGTATGATATTTTCTTTCCATCATAGGTACAGGCATCGTACAGATTTTCCTTTATCTTTTGTTTTTTTAGAAGAGGAAAAATCTGGGCAAGCGCCAATCTTTGGAATTACATGCCAATCAAATATATTTTTATTAAATAACTAGCAAAAAGGAGTGCGCCTGATCTTGCCAGTCATAAAATATGCTTAAATATATTTGAATTCATACAGATTTGTAATTATTATTACAGAGCCAATTCTCTATTGAATATCATATTGTACCTAATATATAGTATTGATTTCAAATATTATGGCAACACTGACTTGAGTGTTATCAGCTAGAATCAAAGCCAAAACATTTAGCACTCCAGACGTGTTGAATTTTTTTCAAAGTACTCTAATCATTTGGTGATTGAGTTTACAAATATAATCAAGGTATGAATGCATTTAATTAAAATTACAATATTAACAAAGTAATTACCATAAGTTAAAATGTTCTGATGTCACATTAAGTATAGCACAGAAAAATAAAACTCAGTTATGATTTTAATGAACAAAACTTATGTACATAATGCATTCAGCTAATATAATAATTACAATACTTTTTTAAATATACATTTTTTTATACAGAAATTTCTTCTGGGTAATCATGTGTATCAGTTGAATATTTGTACAAATAAAAATAATTAGTAATTGAACTTTGACTGGAGCTATTTCGTTTTGGTTATTCTCCATTTTGTATTGTCTCCTCTTGTCGATGTTTGTACCCAATATTAAGTCTTTCATGATATAGTTGCATTTCACCATCTCCAATAAATCTTTGGCCACTTTACTTTATTCAAAACATTTGTTGAAGCCTTTTAACTTATCCCTAGCTAGTAGCCATTTAGACTTAGGGTTAGTGATAAAAAAAATTGTGTTAGCTGCCCTAAAACAATAGAAGGACCAGGAAATTAAGTATCATTTCCTGTAAAATTAATATACAAAATAGTCTCTACTCTAAATTCTTTTCTTTTTTTTTTTTTTGGATTCACCAATTATCAAGGCCCAATGGCCACTTGGGGATAAGGGTTATTGTGTGTACAGTACTCAATGGGATAGTGTAGCAATAGTATTGGAGAATTGATAAGGTGTCATTACTTAGGGGGGGGTGTTCATCAGGAATTTGTTTGTGTTGGACTTGAAGACATCCAGGTTGAAGTCGGGAGGGAAACAGGCAAGCGGAACAGAGTTCCACAGGCGTGCAGTTCTAAGAAAGAAGCTTTGTTCATGGAATCTACGTTTTGATTTAGGCACAGATAAGGAGTTCAAACATAATCGCCTACAAAAAGTAGATTAAAATTTTTGTGAGGTGTGAGTGGATTTAGCAGAGAATATAAAACTACAAATGTACAAAATAGAAGACATATCTTTCTTATTACAGTATCACTATATATTTTTTTAATGTAGAAAAAGTTATGTAACACTGTAGTGACAGACAATTCAAAAACTCAAATTGACCAAAACAAAATTATTCCAGTCAAGAAAGTTCAAAAGTGCTGATTATTTTTGTGATTTTGATGTAAATAAATAGAGACCTCTGCGTGGAAACTAATGGCTTTGCTCTCAGCCAGTTGAAGGTTCAATGTGAGTTGGTTTATCCTGTTCGTCAGATGATCTTTTATGAGCTGTTCACGTGTGTCTGCATCGGCTGCCAATACACTTTCTCCTCTAGACTCAGATAATACACAACTCTGAAATGAAAGAGGAAAAGAAAAGTCATGTTACATATAAAGTTCACCCACAAAACTTAAAACTTCTATTCAATGTGTATATATATATATATATTAACACCAGTGCTATTAATTTCTATTCAATATATATATTAACATTAGTATTATTAATTTCTATTCTCTCTCTTTCTCTCTATATATATATATATCTCAAATCAAATTTTAGTCATTCAATGAATTTTAAAATTTATAGTGTGAAATGGTTAAATTTCAAATCAAAAGATTTTTATTATTCTATGTAAGACAAAGAATACATTTGAAATATCATAACTCCTTATTCTATAGAATTTCGATGTCTACCATCTCTTCAGAGAAGAAAATATTAGCAAATAGTTATAATGGTTTACATCTTATTTGCTAAAGTCAGTGAGACATGGAAAATCACAATTAAAAGTTTTTTTTAAGTATTTAAATATCATAGAGTAAGGGAAGTTAATGAAAAGGATATAAAAATTCACATCCAAATTGTATGATAAAATCCGAAGTGAATGTCTTTGATAGCAGTGTGGTAAAGTGATCCAAACTGTATTTTGAGTAATCCACATCACAAGATAATGGTTTGAAGTAGGCATTTTCCTGGAGCAATTTTCTTTGTTTATATAATGAGTTTATAATTTTTTCTTTGTTTATATAATGAGTTTATAATTTTTTTTTACGTCATAAATTTTAAAATTTATTGAATGACTAAAATTTGATTTATTTGCTCTATCTTGTATATCGAGCAATTCTTATTTAGGTGGGATAGTACATATAGAATATTACTGTCAGTAATATTTTGTAAGACTTATAATCACAGGTTTCTACACTAGTTGATTGTTAGATAATTTTATTCTGAAGTATATATATACATACATATTATATTTAAAAAAAACAAAACAATATGTATGCCGCTCCCCTTTTGGGGGTACCAAGTTGGTTAAAGGGAAAATTATTCCCAACTCGCATTTAGGTAAAAATGCACTTTCGTAAATAATTGAATTCATTCAAAACGTATCATGGAAACAAAAACAAATAACATCTAAATAAATCGCAATACATCCTGACAGTTGAGCGGGATGGACGCACACATAAAGGGTTTAGGTTCATTACCGCAGAGTCCCAATTTTGAATCTCGCTAGATTCAGCCAATCTGATGAGTCGTAGATAACGAAACATGTGTCAGTGGATAATTATATTTAAAAAAAAAAAAAAACTATATATATATATATATAAACACCAGTGCCATTAATTTCTATTCAATGTATATATACATTAACACCAGTGTCATTCAAATCATTACTCTTAGAAGGAATTTTTACAGTGAGAGCGGTGATATTACCTTTAAAAACATTACTTTTAGAAGGAATTTTATAGAGAAAAACATTACTCTCAAAAGGAAATTTTATAGCGAGAACATTACTCTCAGAAAATATTACTCCTAGAAGGAAATGTAACACTGAGAGTGGGAGCATTACTCTTAGAAAACATTTTCGGTACTAAAAATCTTTTTTGTTCCTAACATGATTAACGCCTTCCTGCATCTATTTAGGACTAAAATAAAAAGGTGAAATAAGGTTTCGATTTTTTGGAGAAGCAGATTGAATAATACAGATGAGGGATGAACTTATAGGTACTAAGGCGTGGCTAGCTGAAGTAACGGGCATCACGGATCGTCACCCGTGATCTACATATGACCTCGTCTTCATTTTGTTTTACCTCTCTGATTGGAGTTGCAGTCACCAAATTTGTAGCCACTCAAACAGGGTATTTTTTCTCTCTATCTCTCTCTCTTACTCTCTCTAAGTACCAACTTAAAAGTTTTGAGCAATTTTTTTATCATGTATTTCTTACTTTCTCTTTTTTTTTTTTTTTTAAACTCATGTTCACCCCTAACAAGGCATATCACCACTTTGACATAAGGAGTCACTAATTGGGACTATGCCTAAGAAAGATTAAGAAGATTTTGGTTTATGTTACATTTAAACTTCTGCATATCAGTACAGTCAGGGAATTCCAAATCTAGATGTTAAAGGGAAGACGCTAGAAAACTTTCTAGCATTTAGGGACCTCAACAGTGAAGGAGTGTGATTTTCTTGCTAAGTGAGTTTGTTGGGAATATGTACGTCAAGAGGGCACAAGTGCAAAGAATTCATCAGAGCACATTCTATTAAAATATTTGTAAAACAGGCACAGAGATGCAACATTGCGGCAATGGGACAGGAGTCGAAGCTTAGTTGACAAAGTGGGACCTATTAGATTCAAGACTCTTTTTTTGGACCCTACTAAAGAGGAAGAGACTAGTGGTAGATCTTTATTCCATTTTTGTTTGCTTCAGGGTCTTATTATTAAGTTATTTAAAAACGCGTTTCCCTCCAAGGGTTTGCTTTCCTATGAGGAATAAACAAAAAGAGATTCCTTTTTCTACAAGGAATTTTTGGAGAAAGTCATTTTTAGGAAAGTTATTTATTTCTTAGTTGACATTTTGATTCATCGCAAACATTTACAAAAAGAGAAAAAAAAAACATAGGATATAAGGTTCGTTCTTCAATTCTGGATTTCTTTTGCTAGTTTTAGTTTAAATATTGAAAATATGTTATTTCTATGAAATGCTGAATTGTGATATTGGCATGGATGGTCATTTCCACTATAAATAAAAATGGTGGTGATGAAAAAAAGACGAGAAAGATGAAAAGGATGAAGAAAAAAACAAAAGTAAAATAATAAGAAAAATGTTAATGTTCCATATTTGCTAATGTTTAAAAGTTGCAGTCAGAGAAGACAAGAAAAAAATTCTGCTTTTTTTTTTTTTTTTACATGGGGGTCACCACTTATCAAGGCCCGAAGGCCACTTAGGGATAAGGGTTATTGCGTGTACAGTAATCAATGAGATTGTATCGTAGTAATCATTAGTATTGGGGGTTTTGATAGAGTGTCTTACTTAAGGGGGCAGTCTGTCAGGAGTTTGTTCATGTTGGACTTGAAGACGTCCAAGTTGTAGTCAGGTGGGACACAGGCAAGCGGCAGAGAGTTCCACTGGCGTGCAGTTCTAAGAAAGAAACTTTGCTCATCGAATCTATGTTTGAATCTATGTTTGGATTTAGGCACAGATAAAGAGTGGGGAAAATTATTGACAGTAGTTTCAGCCAGACAGGTGTTTCTCGTGAAAGATTGGTGAGGGGGGACAAGAGATTGGAGCTCAGACGAGCACGTGCCATGGAAATAACGATAAAACAAAGACAGGCTCGCAACGTCTCTTCTGTAGGAGAGAGGTTGCAGGGAAGAAAAAAGGGCATCCCCCACTAAACCACGAAGTCTATTTTGTACACTGTCAAGGCAGGATAGGCTGTTTTTAGCAGCTCCTGCCCAGATGTGGCAGCAGTACTCCATCCTTGGACATATTTGGCTTTTATAAAGATAGAGAATTGCATTAGTAGTGAGATATCCTCTGGAGCGGTAGAAGGGTCCCACCATTTTCCCAGTGTCCCTGGCAATAGATTTGATGTACGTGTTCTATTTCAGATCAGGAGTAAAGGTCAAACCCAGAAGCTTGTCAAAACATGGAGCCTCCCCAAGACGAGAGCCATCCATGCTACAAATGGTTTCATGATGTTGTTTTTGCTATACATTATTAAATGAGAAATCATTTCCATTTAAAAGCCATTTTGTATTATGCATATAAAATTGAGATAAGCACACTTGAAATGTGTAAACATTATGTGAATAAGCTAAATAAAAACAAAATGGTCACCGAATTTGACCTGATGTCATGTTTATTTGAAAACAATATTCGAATTCTCACTTGAAATAATTCCTCATTTAATAATATTTATTAATAATAACATAAATTAATAATATTTAACAAAAACAACATAAAACCATTTTTAATAGCTATACAGAATTTTTTTTTGCATTCTTCTCTGACTGCGATCTTTAAGCATTACCTCATATTTTATATTAAAAACTAAATCATGTTTTTTTAAGTCTGAGAGAGAATTTGAGGCGTATGACATTTTGATTGTCTATTTTAAAAGAAAATAAAAACCTTGGATTCGGTCTCTGATGTGATTTCTGCGGTTGTAGTGGCCGTACTTGTTACGTCTACCAGATTTGTTGAATTGCCTTCAACTCTTTTCGTTTCCTCAAGAGTTTTTTCCAGTTGCTTTACTTTCTATGAAAAGGAAAAAAGGTTAAATTCATGAATTTTGTTGAAATATGCAGAATACAAACAATTTATCTAAGACTAGCAGGCCACCCAGCACTGCCTGGTCATAAAATATGCTTAAATGATATTTTGATTAATGCAGATTTCGTATTTATTATTATACTATCGTGGCTGCCCGGCATTGCCCGGGTGTTTGGAGGTGTGTGTTGAGCAAATATATATACGCATACATAAATATACATAAAAAAGGTTTGTGTTTACTATAATCTTTTTACGCAAACATTGCATAGAATATTCAAGTAGAATATCTGCCTGAATATAATCACACAAACTAAACTAAAGATGATTATCCTATAAGAAAAAAAAGCAAAAAAAAAAAACAGTACTTGTACAGTTTAAGACATTAAAAAAAATGAAAATATCGAAAAAAAGGTTATATTGTACGTATCCGTTTTGGACTGAACATCTCTGAAAAAAAATTTCATTTAATTTGATTGAGTAGTTTTTTTGTTTTTTTTTACAGCGGAAAAACATGTTTTTATGAGAGCGCGTTGAAGTCAGCCATTATGGAAATTTTTAACACGCCACAGGGAGATAACTATGTAAAGCACTGAGACTCCCTCCACATTTTTATTACTAGCTTTTCTTCCTAAAAATCGAAGTTTTTGCTCGGTATCATAACAAATTGTTTTTTTTTTTTGCTGTAAAAAAAAAAAAAAAAAAAAAAAAAAAAAACTACTTGATGAAATTAAGTCAAATTTTTTTTTGGAGAACTTTGTTCCATAACAGATATGTACAATATAACCTTTTTTTTCAATATTTTCATTGTTTAATGTCTTGATTAAACTGTACAAGTACCAAAAAAAACTATTAGGGAATTGATTAAAATGAATTTTTAAAAGAATATGCAAATTAACCAGATTTTTGCAGATGAATGCAATTCCACGATAGATACATAACAAATTTGTACATTCTTTTTAAATAAAAACAAAAAAGGCTTGCCTTTTTTCTTTCTTGGCCTTTTGGTAAAGATCAAAGTGTAGTTTGTTCATGTTAATTGTTAGTCTGAATAAAGGATTTAATATCTCAAAGTGTAGTATCTGTTCTGATGCTACACTTGAGATAATTTGTCTCAGTCAATGGAAGGAAAACCCTCTATACTGAGACAATTATTATTTTTGGTCCCCTACCAGAGTGCCCCTTTTGCCTTTTTTTGGGGAGCTGGTTTTCTCCCATATTAAAAACGACCTTGTGTCACATTTTGCTTTCGTGGGAAAGCAAATAAATACTAATAAATAAATAAAGGGTTTTTAATATGAATATCAATACACAAAAAAAAAAAGAAAGAAATTCATAGGAGTATAGAATATTTAGATTTTTTGTTTAACACATTTCACAACAATTAATAGAAATGTAATATTTTAATTATTTGTACAACTACTTTAATGTTCATATTATTTGAATTATCTTTTCTCATCTTGAATTTTCACAATGTTTTGGTCAATATAAACTTTGAACTTCTTATAGCGTATCTTGTCACACTCATGAATCTTTCTATTTAATCCATGGGAATAGCAGGCTCTCATTCCAGCAACCGTGGATGGGTAGAAGTCTAAAGTAATTGTCAATTGTATTGTTGCCCACACTGAGGATTGAGCCTACAACCTCCAGAAGAGTGAAACTTACAACTGAATTTTATCAAGTACTTTATCCTTGCCAAAGATTCTCAAGTTTGACAAGATACACTTGTAGAAGGTCAGAGGTTGCGTCAACAGAAACATTATGAAAATAGCACTCAAGATAAGAACAGTAGTTCGAATAAATCAAATATTACAACTTAATCAATCCTCATCTTAAAAGTTCAGAAACATAATTACCGTGATTATTATATCCACAATGTTTTGACCGCTGTATCCTCTGAGTTTAATTTTCGAATTTGGTAATCTTCTAATTGAACTCTGAGAAACTCTATAGTGAGCTAATTACCCTGGATGGAATTTCAAACCGAATCCTTTATTTAATTCTTGTAAGTATATTGTTCTCATTTCGTCAGTGATAAACAAGTAGAAAAATCAATTTTATGCTATTATGACCTGCAGTAGGAATTGTACCATCAATGTAGAACTGATTGTTAAGCAATGCTCTAAACCACTCACAGACGTGATGTTGCTAGTCTCAGTCTTTTCTATAAATACTATTATGGCATGTGTTCTTCAGAATTCTTTCATCTATTCTCTGTATCCTTTGTAATTGCTGATTTGATACGTCATCATAATACGGATTCCTATTCCAATCAGATTGACAGCCAGCTAGGAAAGAGACTGAATCTGGTTTCTAAATCCTTTATATGGGGTGGAATTATATTTTTGTTTTCCATCAGAAGAAGAAAATGCTTTTTTTTTCATGGGCTTGTATGATTTAAGGGGAAATAATATGGATATTATTAAAGGAAGATAACTCCTAAATATTCAGAGCAAACCAAGGTTATATCGGCTGAAATGTCATGAATATAACAAACAAGATGAGAATAGTTCAAATAATATAAATTATTGATTCTCATGTAAAAATAAAAATTCGAAAACATGATAACTTCTATTTTTTATTCCACCCAAATTGATCAAAGGGGATTGCATTGTTATAATGGCTGAACTTATGCATTCATGACCTGAAACTTTCACCTCCCTGTTGCAGATACTGACAATGTGAGACTCTAAGAAAGCAGCCCTTATTATGGATGTTCATTAGAAGCAGAGATGTGTCATTGAACCTCTGGCAAAAGTGTATTGACAATTGATGGTGACTATGTAGAAAAATAAATTCTGGAACATAAACGGTCACTCATTTTAATGGTACCCCCCCCCCCCAAATCTTCATAGCTCTTCAACTTTTTTAGTTAAAAAAAATAGGAGGCTTTACTTTTGGAATGATCCTAGCATAAACAATTCAAATTTGATTGGTTTTGCTAAAGCAATAAGAATTATTCTTTTACCTGGGTTTCATTTTCACACTTCATCTTGAGTAGCTGAAGTTCCAGCATGTAATGCTCTTTGTGTTGCTCAAGTTTGCTGATTTTCTCTTGAAATGTCTGAATCTAGAAAAGGTAAAACAATCATTTTAAAGACAAACTGAAAATTGTTAATTTCTTTCTTTTAAGAATTACAAGAAACCTTCTCAACCACTGATTGTCATAACTAATAATATACTATCTGAAACCTCTTCATTCAAACTCTTCGGCTGAACATTCATTCATAAGCAACATGAATTTGAAAAAATGCATTTAGGATATTGCTAAGGTTGCTGTAAAGAAGGCAGGCTCTCTTTACCATGCTAGAAAATTACATTTTCATGGCCCAACTCTCTTCCTGATCTACATCAATGATCTCCCAAAACACATACTTAAATCATTTGGTGACATCTATGCTGATGACACGACCATTTATGGCAACACATCAAAGGCTGTAAATGACAAAGTTCTCTCTAATTCTCTCTCCTCTGATCTTGAGCACATGGTACAATGAGGGAAGAGGTGGCTGGTCATTTTTAATTCATCCAAAACCAAGCTTCTATCTTTACATCATCAACGCTCTGACCCCCATCTGGCATCAATTGAAATGGATGGCTCGTCTTGGGGAGGCTCCATGTTTTGACAAGCTTCTGGGTTTGACCTTTACTCCTGATCTGAAATGGACACGTACATCAAATCTGTTGCCAGGGACGCTGGGAAAATGATGGGATCCTTCTACCGCTCCAGAAGATATCTCACTACTGATGCAATTCTCTATCTGTATAAAAGCCAAGTACGTCCAAGGATGGAGTACTGCTGCCACATCTGGGCAGGAGCTGCTAAAAACAGCCTATCCTGCCTTGACAGAGTACAAAATAGACTTTGTGGCTTAATGGGGGATGCCCTTTTCTCTTCCCTGCAACCTCTCTCCCACAGAAGAGATGTTGTGAGCCTGTCTTTGCTTTATCATTATTTCCATGGCAAGTGCTTGTCTGAGCTCCAATCTCTGGTTCCCCCTCGCCAATCTTTTACAATAAACACCCGTCTAGCTAAAACCACTGTCATTAATTTTCCCCACTCTTTATCTGTGCCTAAATGAAAGCGTAGATTCCATGAGCAAAGCTTCTTTCTTAGAAGTGCACGACTGTGGAACTCTCTTCCATTTGCCTGTTTCCCACCTGACTACAACTTATATGTCTTCAAGTCCAACATAAACAAATTCCTTAAGTAAGACACTTTATCAAATCTCCAATACTAACGCTTACTACGATACCATCTCATTGATTACTGTACATGCAATAATCCTTATCCCCGAGTGGCTTCCGGGCCTTGATAAGTGGTGACCTCCATGTAAAAAGAAAAAAAAAATCTGACACTTCAACAACTTTCTTGTAGATTGTGGGGCGACATGAAAGAATCTGATTTTATCAATTTTGATTCCAGCTTTAATCCTCAAAGTCACTTTGTGGAGCTAGCCGACAGCAGTCAAGTAAATGATATCATTTTAAAGAGAGGCGATGCTAAAATCTCCCTCTGAAATAATAAAGTTGAACTTTGTTACTATATTCTGAAAAACACTCTTCTAATTCCAATGCTTAAACAAAATATATTTTCTGTACAAGTTGTCATTAAACAAGCCACAAATATAAACTTTAGCTCCAATAGTCAAAATTGGTTTACCCAAATGGAACTGTATTTGATATTAAAGAAAATGGAAGATTGTAGTATTTAAAAAAGTGTAGTCCCATCAAAAACCGGCTGCCATGATTTGGAAAGTTAGTGCAAAATTTTAAGACACTGCAATATTTTAGATATCACAAAAGTTGCTGAATGTAGTTTTGACAGAATGAAAATAAAAACTTCTAAAAACTTTACAAACTGCAACGTTTGTACACAAGGAAAAATGGCAAAGTACTAAAATCCTCTCACTGATGCATTGTGACTTAAAAAGTCCTGTGGACCTCATCAGCAGAGAAAACTTCAGGTATGTATTGAATTTTGTAGAGGATTATTCCGGTTTAATAATCGTCTATTTCTTAAAGAACAAATTTGATGCTCTGCTAGCAATTAAGAAATACTTAGTTGATATGGCCCCTTACGGTGCAGTAAAATGTATTTGCTTTGGCAGTTGAATAGAATTTACTAATAGAGAGTTTGAACTTTTATTAATTATCAGACTTGAGAAATCAGCACCTTTCACCACACCAAAATGGAACCACTGAAAGATTGTGATGGGCCCTTTTTGAAGTGGCAAAATGTTTACTTATTGAAACTCTCCAAAATCTTATGGATGTATGCATTAATGGCAGTTGCATATATATGCTGCTGATCTTTTAACAGCAAAACTCCATATGAAGTGTTTTGTGGTAAAAAAGCAAATTTAAACAGAATGCATATATTTGGTTTAGCTTGTTTCACATTCATAGATGAGAAAAGCAAATTCAGTATGAAAAGTAAACAGGGTCTATTTTTCGGCTATGGCAAGGGTAGTCTCGCATATCTCATATTTTACCCAGACAAAAAAATACACTAAAACGACTCTGATGTGTTAAATTCAACACATTTAATAAAAAAAAAAAACGAAAACCCATTCTGTGAAGAAAACGAATTAATATTTCTCCAACCTTCTATTCATACACCTAGCGATGATGTTGATGCTGACAAAAATATTAATAATGATGGCGTTGACGCTGATACTGAAGTCGAAAACATGTCAGAATGGAACCCAACAAGAAATAGAAAAAGGCCAGATTTTTTTTAGTGGTCAAGAAATTTGAGAATCATAAAACAGAAAATATACCAAAAAGCTTCATTGATGCAATTAATTGCCAACAATGGAAAGCGGCCATGAAAAATGAAATTGACACTTTAACAGAAAATAATACCTACATGTTAGTGCCTCCACCAAATGATAGAAATATAATTTCTTCCTTATTGGTCTTTACAAAAAAAGACTACAGTATACCGGTGAGAAGTTTAGAAGATCATATAGCTCAAAATGTAAAAAATGAATCCAATCAGTATAAGGCACAAAAGGGGTTTTCTGGATAACAGGGTTGTCACTACACAATCTTCAGTCAAGATTGCCAGTCAGGATATAATGGTAATAACTGCAATCAGTATGAAACATGTTGGAATAGGATGCTTTCACTCCAAATTGTTGGATAAGGATGATAACAATGAATTTATTGTAACAGGTTATATCTCAAATTCTTATAGTCCACTAGGTACCTCCAACGTGTGCCACAGATTTAACCTCTTTTGTATGTAACACGATGTAACTGTAATTTAATACTATCATCTTAACTTTTTACCATTTAAAAGAAGAAGCTTCAAATAAACTGCTTATATTTTTTTTTTTTTAATTTTTACAGCATACAAAAAATAATGAAAATGCACGACAAAAATCGTGTTTACATTATCGACACTTTAAAACAACGTTCCTATATAGTGACGTTTTTGAAGCCATAGAGATACGATACCCATGTTTTTCAAATCTAGCAAAAATCAAATCGTCATATTTTCCGGGAATTTTCGATATTTATTCATTATGAAATAAACTTACATAATAAAAGTAGGTTATGTTAAATATATTAAAGGAAATATTTTATTTTCAGATGTTCTAACCCCCCCCCATATTTCATGTTACGAAAACAAAAAAAATAAATGTAGGTCGATAAAAATTTCAATATTTTTTAAAGCTAAAAAAATCAAATGATTAAAAAAGTTATATATATATATATATATATATAAAAAATCCCATTATTTATTTCACTTACCTTAAAGTTGTAATTAAAATTGGACTTAAAATCAATATTATTGTGTTAAAAAAAAAAAAAAAATTTTCTTGATAATTTTTTTTTTCTCGGTAACATAATTATTTGAATTACAACAAAAAAACAAAATTCCAAAAAATAATTATTTCTAAAAAGCTTTAAATGATATTAAATTCAAATATTATGCAACATGAAGTTTAAACAAAGATTTTTTTTATAACAAGTTTCCAGTAATAAAACAATACATTCATATGACTTTTGAGATAATAAAAATTGCAAAATCAAAATCGACTAAAAAAAATTTGTTTGGATTTGATTAATTAAAATGATAGATTTTTTTATTATTATTATTTTTTTTTTATTCAATTTTCACCTCAAACAAGGCACAGTGCCACTTTGAAGTAGGGGGCTACTATCAGGGACATAATTTGTGGGGACATTATGAAGGGAGCAATTTTTGCGCCTGTTTTCCAAAAAAGTATGGAGACCTGTAAGCAACATTATCTTCAGATACATAAGTGTCAACAGAATGCATTAAAACTAATTTTCTTGTCTGTATAGTTTGTTAATAAAAATCTATTTGTTTTACAAAAGGTAAGTCTTATTAATTTTTTTAAATCAATATAATATAAATGTAAATATGAAAATCCGATAGCAAAAATTGTAGCGCCAATGCTCTTCCATAGAAATTAACCCAGACTATAGTAAACACATGAAATGATGACGTTGCAGTTAATGTGTACAATGGTGAGGTTTTACACAATGGTTTGGAGATGCCTACATTTCACAGAAGTATTTTCTTTAACTTGAAAATTCGTATTTTTTCTTCTGTGTGTTTTGCCCAATATTTGATAAAAAGGCTTTTTTTCTTTTTATCTTCCTTTTCATTCTCTTCTGACAGGAAAAAACTGTTAATGTGGTCTAAGTTCTACCTTTAAGTACTTATATAGTGGTTGATCACATGACTGAGAGTTTGGGTGATTTTATGTGGGTGGATCACCTGACAGCCAAGTCAGATGACAAAGGTCGGTTACACTCAGGGGCAAGGTCCCTGGGTGCATCAACCTGCAATTAGTAAAAGAAAATTGACAACATATGGCAGATATAGGATGATGAAATTGACAATGCAGAGATAACGGATTACAGGAAATGATATGTGTCTTTGCTCTCTTGAAAATCTATATCTTCTTTTCGCTCACAAACTAAAAATAAAGTATAAAAATGCATTCATGTGCCCAGTCAGTATTTTTTCTGATAAAATGAGCTTCTAAAATCCTGCGTTAACACATAGTACAATGTGACATTATATATAGAAGCATTCACCAGCCACATCCGAGCACTTTTTGCTCTACAGTTTGATGAGTACAAAGCAAAAATGAGAATGATAAATTTGCAAGCTTACCTGTTTAGAAAGGCCTTCTTTACTTTCTGTAGAATTTAAAAGCAACGTCCTGTTCTCTAAAGCAATATGGTAGGGTACAGTTTCAGATGGAGGCTAGCAGACAGAGAGAAAGAAAATCAAAATTATACAACAACAAATCATTTCTTATTTAAACTTACATTCTAGATTTAAAAAAAAATGTCTAACTTTGGAAACATTATTATTGGTAAATAATATTTATACTTTATTTTAGTTTTATTTCATTGCATTTTATTTAAATTCTAAGCAGTCACTACTTATCAAGGCCTAAGGGTCACTCAAGGATAACTGTTAGATGATGATTACAACTACGTGAGAACTGGAAACAATGGGTTGAATAAACAGAAGATTGCTTAAGAGGAATTGATAATCCAAGAGGTTGGATCGACTAATATTTGTTTACATTAGATTTGAAGATGACCATGATGTAGTTGATTGGGAAGCAACCTTATGTTATTTTGTTCGACAGATGAAATGTTCGAAGAAATAAATTTTGTTCATGGAAGTTCTGTTTGGTTTTTGGTACAGAGAAAGTTCATTGTTTTGGTTGTAGCTAGTTATTGTTGCGAATATTTTACTGCGGAGGACTACGGATTAGAGCTATGTTGAACATCTACAATGATAGAGTAGAGAGAGGTTAACAACATCTCTTCTGTGTGAAGCAGGCTGTAAAGAAGAGAAGAGATTACCCCACCACTAGATTGTGAAGTTGATTTTATACTCTATCAAGGCAAGATAGAATGCTTTATGTGGCACCTCCCCATATATGACAGCAGTACTCCATTTTATATATACAGGTAGAGGATTGCATTTTTTATTTTTTAAATTTTCTTCCTTTGAAGATTGTAATGCTGGGTATGGGGCAGCCAAACCAGCTGCCAACATTGCCCCACTTTTTTATTGAAACCAACTGAGAGCTCTTTTTAGTATCCTCGCTGTTACCTTAAATGCAATTGTCTGGATCTCTTTTGCACTTGGTTCACCAGGAATATTAGTTAGGTAAGACTTCAGGTTTTTCTTCATAAGTCCTGTAGCATCTATAATAACTGGTATGATTGATATCTCCCTAAGATTCCAGTTTCTTTTCATATCATACACGAGACCTTGATATTTTGTCTGTTTCTCTCTTTCAGTTCTGTTCAGACCTCCATCATTAGGGATACTCACTTCAATCAAGGTTGCCACTCTTTCTGACTAACTATGCCAGGTTTTACAGCAGCATTTTCAGGTGGCTGTACGGATTACATAGTCGTAATGTATGGTATACAAGTCATTTCCAACTGTTCTTTCAGGTTGATGTTCCCAGGATTTGCTGCTGTTTAATTTTTTACAGATGGTCCAGTGGAGGTACTTACATATTACATCAGAAGTGATGTACTTTCTGAAGTGGCAGCATTATCCAACCATTTTTCCAACCACCTTCACAAGAGATTTGATGTAAATCTTCCATTTCAGATATGGAGTCAGTCCTAGAAGTTTATTAAAAAAAGAATGGGGCCTCCTTGAGGAGAGAACCATTCATTTGAATTGAGGAAAAATCTGAGGGTTTGTGATGAAAAGAGAGAAGCTTGGTTTTAAAAGCATTAAAAGTAACCACTTTATCCTTCCACTGGACCACATGCTCTAACTCAAAAGAGAAAGAGTCAGAAAAATCTTGATCATCGATGCTCTTCAATGTGTTGTCATAAACAGTTGTGTCATCTACATAAGTATCAAAGAATGATCTCAGAATATGATTTGGAAGATCATTTATGAATATCAGGAAGAAAGTTGGATCCATAATGGATCCTTGAGATTTTCTAGCATTGATGCAATATGCCTTGGATTTCTGTTTATCAATAAGTATGTTTATAGATTTATTGGAGAGAAAGCCTCAGAAGATCTTTGTACACTTTCTGCATACACAATTCTTTCAGGATTTTTTCTGACTATGTAGCCAACCAGATATCATTTGGAAGCCCAGGAGTTTTTTGTTTTTTTTTTAATTGGAGTGATCCAAATGAGTTTTCCCAACTATAGTTCTCATTCATTTTCAAATAAAGATAGCCTGCACTCATCCTGTCTTTAATGTCCAAACAATGAGGTTAATTTTGATGTCACAATTGAGTTTATGAGTCATTATTAAGCATTTTGCTGAAATTTGTTAAAGTTATATTGAGCCAAGTCAGTACCAGATGGGTGACTATTTGGGAATACCAGGTGCTGTATGTGGGCAGATATTGACATTTCCTTGCAAAACACTCAAAACCTAACGTCGCCATTTTTCCTGGCCAAGATATACATATGATTGGGGACTGCTTGTGAATTTAATATCCCCTAAACACTCCCTCCCTCAAAGGAAGCTGGCTCGATCCATCTAGGGTGAATGCTGCTTTGTTACATTTTTCATTTTTATTATCTCCAATCTCGATTTGGAGCACACATTTTCCAATTCTTCAGTCAATAATTGTAGCTTTTCAAACACAACAGAGAAAAAGGTTGCATAATTTGCATATCTAATGTCATAAGTTCATGAAGAAACATGTTTAGTTTTTCTTAATTCGAATATCATTATCTGTGTAAAAGATGGATATGATGTATATTTGTATTTGTATATTTTACAAGTTTGTTGGCTGCTGAAAGTCTACGAGTAGTTAATCTTCAAGTGAAGATAGTTAGTGATTGGGAATCCAGTAGATAAAGGCAAAAGAGAGGAAAGAAAATAATATTTCTAAAAGTCTAAACAAGTAAAAATTTAGAGAGTCTACGTACTGAATAAATGTCCCATTAGTAGAAAGGAAAGAAGAGTTCTTATAAAAAAAAATGTTCTTATGACAAAGTTCATATATACTTGTAAGTATATGTGTGCGTGTATGGTGTTAATGTTATCAATCCATCTGCATTTGTTTGGTCACAATGTTGGATCTTTGAGTCTTATGCCAAAGCCAGATGGCTCAGTGGGAAGTTTGAAGTTTTGTAATTGGTCCAAACAACGCGAATGTGTGGGTAATAGTGGGTTACTAGCAACCAAAGAGAAAAGATAGTAATGCACACTGTTTTTTATTAAGACATATAATATAGTTGGTTGGTTGTTTTTGTTTTATGGCATATCAACCCTTTTCAGGTTATTTAATGCCGAATCCAGTGATTTCGAAGAAAAATTTTTTTAATGGCATATATTTGTTTTTTTCAAGTCGGTTTCTATTTAACTCATAGTTGGGACCCTAACAGGTACTACCACTCCGGATCAGAGTGGATCTGGGAGCAATGGCAATTAAAGGGTGGCTGCACACTCCCCAAAGCCCGCAAGCTGGGGCCTCACCATCGGATATATAGTTTAAGGTCATATCCAGGACCTGTAACATAGTGGATAAATTCAGTTGTAAGTTCAACTCTTTCGAAGATTGAAAGCTCAATCCTCAGTGCAGGCGACACTCAAAATACAACTGCAAATTAATTAGAACTTCTACCCAGATATGGCTGATGAAACAAGAGCATGCTGCCCCTGTAAATTAAATAAAGGGTTTTATTGGAAATTTTGTGTAGATTTCTGAGCTCAACAAGATATATCTGAAGAAAGTCTGAGGTTAAATTGACAGAAATGTTGTGAAAATAACATTCAAGATAAGAACAGCAGCCCGAATAATCCAAATAATATGTATTGGGACACATCTCAGTACGTATGAGAGATTGTTTCTGATTTGGTAAATGACAAACAAAGTTAAATGTTTGCACCAATCAATAATCAGCTTAGAAGTCAAACTGATTTTCAAAATTTTGTTAATGCTGTTGTTGTTGCTAGATCCCTCTCCCAATCTACTAATTTATAGAATGGGATTCATAGATCTTTTTACTTGGAGAGGGAAGGGTGGAGGGTCACCATTAATCAAGGCAAAGAGGCCACTCTAGGATAAGGGTTAGGTGAGACAACATGATCAGTAATAGTGGAACTTGGGTAAGGCTAGATTATTTAAGAAGATGACTCAACAGGAGCTTATTTGCATTAGATTTGAAAATGACTGTGCTATAGTCAATTGGGAAGCAGTCTCACGGTATTGTGTTCCATAAATGGACAATACTAAGAAAATAAACTCTGCTCATGGAATTTTTGTTTAGTTTTAAGAACAGATGGAAGGTGAGAGAAGTTGTTGACTATTGTTGTAGCTTTATGAGTATTTGTTACGAATGTTTTACAGGGGGGGGGGAGACCATAGATTGGAGTTCAGCCAAGCACCTGCATTAAAGGTAATTATAGAGCAGAGACAGACTCACAATGTCTTTTCTGTGAGAAAGAGGAAGTAGGGGTAATAAATGGCTGAAATATTTCAGCATGTTATGCAATTATGTAATTAGAGTCGGAGAGATGCTTCTCTTTTCTAAGTGATGTGTGTACTTACCTCTTGTATTCTAGACAAGTAATCACTAGCCTTCTGTCTATATTGAGCCACAATAGGATTCGCACGGTCATCTTCTACACTTGAAGTGTTTGTAATGCTACTTCCACGACTACGATAATTTGCCCGTTGGCCAAAGAAGTCTTCATTTCCAGCGAAAAAAGCAGACAACTAAAAAGAGACAAAATAAAAAAAAACATAAATCTAGATGAATAAAACAGTAGATGTATGTATGTGTGTCTGTGTTAAAATACGTAACCAATAAACCCTTAAACTACTGGTCACGTAACACTGAAATTAACAAAAGATAGTAATCATACACCAAGGATGGTTTATAATGAGTAAAATCTTTGTTTGGATGGATGAATAATGTGTACAGACATATATCGGCAAGTTGAAATGCAAAATGTTTCTTTCAACTTTCTTACATATTTCTATTGCTTTTGCATATACACAAATTCAATAACACCTTGAAGTGGTTTAATTTTAAATCTTTCTTATCTATCTGTTGATAGCTCAAATGGTAGGGAACACAGTTGGAGCACTAAATATTTTGGTTTCAATTTTAGCTGATAACATCCAAGTCATTTTCTTTTTTTAAATTTTGAAATCTGTACTATATATATATATAATATTCAATAGAGAATTGGCTTTGTAATAACACAAAATTTGCATGAATTAAAATATACTTAAGCATATTTTATGATACCCCCCCCCTAGTCATTAACAAAAAATGTGCTTCAGTTTTTCTTTATCATGCCCACTGACAAAATAAAAAAGAGGTTTAAAAAATGCAAATAGCAGTCTTGATGCAAGTAAGAAATATTTAACATAGAAAACAGGTTACAAAGGAAATTGGAAAAATGTCCAATTTATTTTTTTTTTTACCACTCAGGATTTGGTTTATACTTAAAAAAGTATATCTAAATGGAGGTTCATGCTGAAAGATGAAGCTTCTAAAAAAAGTAATGTTTCCTCTCTGCTGTGGTTATGACCATCTTGGGTTTTATTAAAAACTAGCCTAGTTGTCCGACGTTGCCCGGGTGTTTGGAAGTGTGTGTTGAGCAAAAAAAAAAAAATAAATAAATAAAAAATAAAAGTGGTAGGTAGGCAAGCTCGAACCTGTGATGCGAAGGCAGAAATGGTGTTGGTTGAGCCAAGAAAAAAAAAAAAGAAAAGAAAATTGCGAGCATAAAAAAAAAATAAAAAAAAAATAAAATAAAAGTGATAGTAGGCAGGCAGACTTGAACCCATACCATGAAGGAAGAAAAGAAAGTGAAAAAAAAAAAAACCTGACGCGTTAGCTGTTGTGCCTATCGCCAAACCGGAAGTGACGTAGGTTTAAATTAAGGCTAGACAATCGGAAAGAGGCGATGACTTTCGAAAATATCGGCAAAAAAAGCGACTCTTTCCTGTAGAAAAGAGCCCAGCTGAGGGTGAAGGAATTAATGTTTTGGGCCAATTTTTCGATATTTGTCGTCTGAAGGGTCGAGCTTCAAAATGATACCGATCCCATGAAAATTCATTGCCTCTGTCGAAAGTTTTAGACATACATACATACATACATTTAAACAGACAGGTGAGATTTATATTATAGAAAATTATGGTCAGCTAGATACAGAGACCCCCCCCCCCACACACACACACACATACACAAAACAGTAGTATTTTTATCATGGATATTTGATCATGGATTAGCAGCAGATTGGCCTTTTTAAATGGATGCTGGCTGGCCATTATCTCAAATTGTCATTCTGGTGTGATCTCTATCTATTCCAGCAGATGAGCAGAAGAAGAGGGAGGGGAGTCATCAGACATTTTCCAGGTAGTTAGCCTTCTGGGTGTCAGTCATCCCTCCTCCAGCATTTTTTTAAATTAAAATTGTTACTCTTGTAACAGTTGATAGATCTGAAAAAGGTCAAAGGTTACATTGATTGAAACGTTGCGAGAATAACAACCAAGATGAAAACAGTAGTTCAAACAATACAAATCTCATTTATAAAACTTACTATGTCTGTGTGTCTGTCTGTCTCTCTCCATTTTTTTCAATATGTATCTCCTTTGCCAGACGGCTCAAATAATTGCATTTTTCGTTTACCATTTTCATATGGATCCTTACCTAATTAAAATAGTTACTAAGGCGTCAGAAAAGGATCAAAAGTGAATTAAATTAGAACTTGCGAAGCTTAAAATGACTTAAACTGCCCTTCATACATGTATAAATAAATATACATTTGTAGATTAATGTTAGTTTATTTTTTAGCTATTTCATATCTGACTGACAATGGCCATACGGTAATGTCTCAGGTTGGAATGCAACATATTTTGCTTTCAGTTTCAATTTTAGCTGATGGTACCCAAGTCATAATTTTTTTTTTTTTTTTACTTTTGAAATCACTATATATTGGTACACTATCATATAAAATAATCGATAGAGAATTGACGCTATAGTAATATATACAAAATCTGGATAAATTAAAATATCATATTTAAGTGTATTGTACGGCCCGGGCAATGCCAGATGCCCCCCTGCTACCTATTATCACAAAACCTGCAATCTTTATAAAAAAGAAAAAGAAAAATGGATTCATTTACTTTTCCTGTGCATGTGACCAGAGAAACGAGAGACGATACAATGCACTCATCTGTTGTCTTCAGCTTTTGTGAGGCAGTTGGTAACTGATGTTCCATGGAAATTTTGGAATTGAAATGTTTAGACACATCTGGAAAAAAATAGGAACATTTTTTTATTCCATTTATTCAAATAAAGTAGAAAGAAAAAAAAAGTGACACTAATCATAAAAAAACAAAAACACATCTGTTTGCTATAGATTACATGCACCAATTTTTCAGATTGTTTTTTTTTTTTTTTTTAAACAACTTGTTCAATTTTTAGGGTTGGGTTCAGTTTGATCTATAAGGTTGTTTTACCAGCAGATCAACCATTTTATTTAATGCCTTTATTTAATTTATTTAATGGGTTATAAGTCAAAATTTGATACCTTTATTTAATTTATTTAATGGGTGAGAAGTCAAGATTTAATGTCTTTATTTAATTTATTTAATGGGTAATAAGTCAAAATTGTCTGCTCTTTTTTAACTTCCGGTTTCTGCTCCATACATCAGACAACAATGACAATCAAGATATGGTCCTTTCTTAATGAGTATCTTTCTCTCAGATAAAACGGCATAATCATGTTAACACACTGAAGTTAAGCAACATTGAGTTTGGTCAGTACCAAATAGGTGGCCATGGGAATACCCAGCGTTGTATGTAGGAGGATGTTGGCACCTCTCTGCAAGATGACATTGTCGTCATCTCCCCTAACTGGAATATGTATGCAACTGGGGACTGTTTGTGAATTGAATATTTCCTAGACACTTCTCCCTTCAAAGGAAACTGGCTGAACTCGCCTAAGGTTAATGCTGCTGACTTTCTTAGTTAAAGTGAAATCTTTCCCATGTTAAGAATGTCTTTCTTGTCCACTTCATCATGTCTAATTATCTATCCAAATGGACAGCAGAAACTGAACATCAAAATAAGGTGACAATCTTGACTATAATCATTTAAAGCCTTATTTAGTACCTAATTAAGTAATTTTCAGAAAATAAAAATAATTTTTTTTCTTCAAGTTCTTAATATCTTTGAATATTTATTAATGGGATTTGCTTTTATTAGTTACTAGCATGGGCGCCCGGCGTTGCCCGGGTGTTTGGATGTGTATGTTGAGCAAAAAAAAAAAAAAAAAAGTGGTAGTAGGAAGGCAGGCTTGAACCCGTACCGCAAATGAGGAAAAGAATGGGGTAAAACCTAACGTTTATGCTGTTACGACCACTGCCAAACCGGAAGCGACATTTTAAAAAATTAAGACTAGACAATCTAAAGGAGAGGATAACTTTAAAAAATATCGGCGAAAAAAGTGACCCTCCCCCTGTGGGAAAGTGCCTAATTGAAAGGGAAGATAATGTTTTTAGCCAATTTTTCGATATTTGTTGTATGAAAGATCGAACTTTAAAACGATACTAATCTTGGTAAAATCCGCCGCCTCTATTGAAAGTTTAAGGCAGACATGCATACATACATACATACATTTATATATTGGTAACTAAACATTTTTGACCAAAACTGATGAAAAAGCTTGTCCTATCTCTGAATACCCTTTATGTAAAATTTCAAATATTTAGACCAGAAATTGTCTGAGCAATTTGGAAGAGACCGCAGAGGTCAATTTTTTTTTAACTTTGACCCCTTAAAATTTATTGTTTTGGGCTCAAATCAAGTTATTAAGTTAGATCCATGTCCAAGGAACCTATATCTAAAATTTCAAGTACGTAGACCCAAAATTGTCGGAGGAGTTTGGTAGAGTTCTCAAAGGTCAAATCGTTGAACTTTGACCCCTTAATCGCCAAATTTCTGGTCAAAAACCGATCATATCGATTTTCCCAAATCTCAGTAACCTGTATATCATATTTCAAGTCTGTAGACTAAAAATTGACAGAGTTATTGGTTAGGGAAATGTACACAGACACAGACACGTTCACTTTTATATATATATATATAGATTTAGAATGAAAGTTGTGTGTATATCACCAGACACAGTTTCAGATTATTTTCAGTACAGATTCTTTATAATCCCTAGCTGGGATCTTGACAGGTACTACTACTTCACATCAGAGTAGACCTGGGAGCACTGGTAAATAAAGAGTGACTTCACACTCCCCCAAATTGGGACACTACACTATGTGAGCTTGATATAAAATAATGCATCTGGACTTTTACAACACCCTCTAACATTTTCTTTACTTAGTATTTCGGAAAATAGTCTTCAGATTGATAAACCAGTTGAACACCAAATTCTTAGATTATAAAATTAACAATTTGAAAAAAACTATCTGTTAAATTTTTAGAAGAGAATTCAGCTTGAAAATTGGAAAAAGTGTTTGTAAACATGATTATTTTGACTAAGGACTGATGGAAAACTAATCACTGAAAATTGAACAAGCAATTTTTTTTCCAAAACCTGTTATCTTTCTCGTAATCTGAAAAGTTGTTACTTAATTAATAGTAATTAGAATGTTTTTTCTAGAACAAATTGAATGAGAAACATTTTGGAAGAAAGTGTAATATATTTGTATACCCCCCCCCTAAAATTAACTTTTATAAATCAAAAGTACTATAGAGTTTAGGGTTAGTTAGTATGATCAGGAGATTGCCATTTTGTAGAGGTTGGCAGTGTCCGTATCTATCTGACTGAGCTGACTTGAAATGAAGAAGAGAATAGGATCACTAGAGTTCAATAATAAAAAAAAAATGGGAGGTGACGGTGGTGAAGTGGTTAACAACATAGACTGATGACTTAGATGTTCCAAGTTTGAATCCAGCTCATTCTACAAAAATAATTTTCATTTAGTATATTGGCAACCTTTTAGTGGTCCCTAACATAAGTAGCTGATGTCTTTCTAGAAACAATTCTGACTACAAAAATATCAGGAAAACAATTGCCAACAATATAATCTTTGGATCTATACAATATGATGATGATAAAAAATATGATTTAATTTTCCTTAGAAGACCATCGTGCCATACCCTGTCAAAAGCCTTAGATATATTGAAGGCTACCAATCTACCCTCCCCTGTTTTGTCCAGTGAGCAGTATATACATTCAGAGATTACAGTTAGGATATCTGCTGTGGAACGGGCTTGTCTAAATCCATATTGATTGTTGGTCAGGAGTTTAGCAGCTGTAAGGTGATGGACAAGAGCTTGATTAATTAAGGGCTCAAATATTTTGGCGAAAAGCGGGAAAAGGCTAATGAGGCGATAATTTAATGGGTCAGTACTTTCGCCAGGATTCTTAAAAACTGGTACCACAGAAGCGGTTTTCCAGCAGTCAGGAAAGCAAGATTCATAAAGGCACTTGCTGTAAAGTTTGGAGAGAACTGGAGCAACCTCAGCAGAGCATTTTTTTAATAACACAGCCGGGATCAGATTGGGTCCATATACTTTTGAGGTGTCTAGGTTTTTTATGATACCATGTACCTGAGAAGAGGTGATTTTCAAATCATCTAGTGTGATGTCTATCCATAAAGGAAAGTCAGGGAATGAGTGGTGTGCCGGGTCCAATGTGGAGGTTAAGGAAAACCGACTGGCAAGCAGGTTAGCCTTCTATGCAAACAACCTCATGATTGTTTGATAATGGGAGAATCGTTGACTGCCCATTATTTACGACACTGTTGTAGATTTTCCAAAAATCACAGGTTCCTAATTTCTGTGCTTCGATGCGTTTTCTGATGGTTTCTGTGTATTCTGTCTTAGCTGTCGCTATTTCTCTCTTACAATTACTTCTAGCTTCTAGTTTTGAGTCTAGAATTAAGGGCGATTTCTACCATTATCACAGCATGACCAGCATTCCCGAGTGGGCTGTGGGCATTCGTTATACAATCATCTGGAACTGTGGTCAGAAATAGATCTAGAAATGAAACATGTTGATCTTGCTGGTCTGGGAAACGTGTTGGAAATGTAACTATCTGTGATACAGAATGAGATATAGAGAAGCTATGTGTTGTGCTACCAGCTACGCGATACAGGTTTGTTTAATAATATTAGGTTAGTGCAAAAGTAATGTCGTTTTTTTACGTTCAACTATATATATATATATATATATATATATATATATATATATATAAAAACGACATTATTTTTGCACCAACCTAATTTTATTCTTTCTTTATACTTTTTTCTTAAATTAAATTTTGGAAATGAAGTAAATAAGTATATTTCCTAGTTATCGCCCTTTATTAAACAGTCAAGCAAGAGTTGTGGTTACTTTATGATCTTGAAATACAAAAGAACTAATAATGCTATGAATACAAAAGGACTAAAATACTATAAAATTCTTACTATAATGAGGGTTTTGTATTTCGTCTGTATGTTTGGAATGTTATTCAAAAGGAACACGGTATTATATAATATTGGTCATTATATTTCACTATGTCCCACATAAAAATAATGACCAATGTTATTTTAAATGAAGGTAAGAAAATAAGATTAGAAAATAAATATTTTTGGCTTTTATATTTACCTTTAACAGCTTCATGTAGGCTTGTAATACCAAAACTGAGTTCAGCAAATAATCTTTGGTGATTTTTTTTTGAGTGCGGGCAAGATTTATGACCTATAAAGAAATAGATATATTGATTACAACAAGACTATACAATCATGTCAAGCAAGACATTTAATTTCTTCAATGTCCGTTTCATCTTTATATAAATAAAAACTTCAAATATATCTTAAAGTGTTTAGCCAACAGAAGCAGAAGAGAGTGTCAACGTTTTTTTTTTGTTTGTCTTTTTGTAGGTGATTGGAATTTCTGCCTGCTCTGCAATTTCCTAAAGATCTTTGGATGGAGTCCTTAAAAGGTCCAGTCAAATTTAATATGTCCAGGAATCTAATTAATCATTGTCTGAACAAACAATCTTGGAACTAATTATGTTTATGGCTACTACATCTAGAGGCTATACAATTGAACATGGTTTGAATATTACAATTAGAAAAAAAAATCTTCAGAAAAAAAAAAAAGAAAAACAAGAAAAAATAGTTTTATATTTATATAATTTGCCATAAACAAGTCAAAATTTCAATTCATTTGTTTATTTGTCAGAATTGAAATCAACTTATTATTGCTACTGAATCACACAATAGAATCTTTAGATCTGAAAACGGGAATATCAATTAAGCTAAAAGCACAAGAATTAATTACACAAAATATATATAGTCAGTAGCATTCACCTGAGAGGATTAACCTGGCTTTCTCCAAAGGAGGAAGCATCAAGGGAATATTAAATTTACAAGTGGTCCCCAGTCATGTGTATATTCCGATCAGAAGGGATGACAATGCCAGGCTTTTGCACAAAGATGTTAGCATTCTCTTACATACAGCGTCTGATATTCCTAAATGGTCACCCATCTGGTACTGACCAGGTTCAATGTTGCTTAACTTTAACTTTGGTGATCTAACAAAAATCAGTGTATCAATGTGATTATACGGCACACAATTCCCTTGGATTTTACTTGTGCGAATGAAAATTTAACTAACTTTCTTGGATTCTGCATTTTTAGATTTTACCATCATTGGATATTTTACCCTTCACCAGACTGTCCATTCATATGAAATCACTTTTTTATTCACCCTATTCCCTCTGCTTCACTTTTTGTTATCAAGTAAGATCCATGACTTACTTGTAGTTTCATTAAATACTTTTGCAAGCAAAATCCGATCCTGCATTTTGCTAAATCCTACCCTCTGATGAGAAGGAAAGTATTTCTTCCAAACTCTGCGGATTAAGGACTATCCACTTATTTAGTTTCCTTTTTAAAATTAAATATGTTTTTAACTCTTTTTCAAAGTGTTTTTTAACATGTTTTATTAACTACTTGTTATATATATAATGTTAGTGGTCTGGTAAGGCCACAGGGGAGACAACCAAGCAAAAAAAAAAAAACCCTAAGCAAAATTCATCCTAAAGCAAAACTAAAGCTGCCTGCCAGAACACTATATATATATATATATATACAATTATAGGCAAATTTAGCCATATTTTATTAGTTTAAAAATATAGGTTCTTTTTTACCCATTGTCATAAAATTTTAACCATAGAATAGCATTATAATCTTTCAAAAGCATGCAAATTTTCATGTAGTTTTGTCACAAAGTACGAAACATATGGGCATTTCAATATTCAAACCTGGGTCCATCACTATGATCCAGAGATCAAAGCCCAGTCAATGCAGTGGAAGCACTTGGACACACTACCTCCAAAGAAGGCAAGGGTGCAGCCCTCCACTGGCAAGGTCATGCTCACAGTCTTCTGGGACCAGGACGGAGTAGTGATGACAGATTTCCTGGCAAAGGGTACCACAATTACAGGAGCCTATTATGCTTCACTTTTGAGGAAATTAAGGGAAGCTATCAAAATCAAGAGGTGGGGCAAGATCAGCAAAGGTACCCTCCTCCTGCAGGACAACGCTATGGTCCACAACTTGCATGTCGCCAGATCAGAAGCACGGGCATGTGGTTATGAAATCCTCCCCCATCCTCCCTACTCTCCTGACCTTGCACCCTCTGCCTTTCACCTCTTCCCAGCCATGAAGTTGTTTTTGAAAGGAAAGCGTTTCCCAGATGATGCAGCCTTGATTTCTGAAGTCGCGTTGTGGTTAGAGGACCAACTTGGGGTGTTCTACAAAAATGGTCTCCAGAGCTGCATCAAACGATGGGAGAAATGCATAACTCTGGGTGATTCCTATATAGAGAAAGACTAATAACTGTTCCAAGTTTCGTTGCTCTACTACTATGGGAAGTGGGTCAGGGGCATTACTTATTGCATGTCCCTCATATACTGGAGATATTCATAATCGTAATCCTATTTCCAAAATATTGAAGCATTGTGCAAAGTGTGAAAGAGCTTTGTTTAAGCGTTATGACAATGCAGTACATGGCAACGGTCTATGTAGTAAAATAAATAACGATGACAATATTGAAGAAATTTCAATAATTTTCAATTAAACATTTTTTTTTCAAACATCGTGTGCTGCACAAGATGGTAGATGTGTGAATTTCCCCCAAATTTGGAGAATGTATCGCTTTGTCAGGAGAGAAGAGGAAATGTAAACAGCTCTCGGATGTGACTACTTGTTTGTGTCATCGAATTTCCGGCACCATAGTCTCATTGTCATACACATGAGGTCTCCTTTTGTCTCAAGAAAATCCGTGTGTAATGAAGACTTTGGTATGAAGTAAGGGTTGCACACCTACTAACCTCCCTTCTCCTGAACTGGCATAAGGTTCAGAGGCAAAGATAAATCCAAGAAGATATTCTTAAACGATCATCCATCTAAATAATGATCAGGTTCAAAATTGTTTAACTTTCATGATCTTTCAACAACCAGTGTTTTAATAAAACATAGCTGTAACACAGAAATACAAATTCCATAATACGAGCTGTCTAGAGTGCAGCCGACTCATTTTAGTTTTTAAATTTTGTTATCACATTTTTTAAGCTTATATAGAAAAAGAAATAAATTGTTAGTTGTAAGGGAGACAACTCTCTTTTATGTCAATTTTTCAATTAAAATACAAGTTAACATTCATGCTGACTTGGATTTTTATTCAGTGATTAATCAAAAATATTTCATAACATAGATTGTCTGGGTTGGAGTAAATAATTAAAAAAAGAAATTGTATTAGAGTATATTATAATAGTGCTTATGGTGTAGCACAAATAAAAATTTGCCAATCAAAAGCAAAATTTGATTTGCCAGCAAAAAAGCTAGTTGAGACTGATTTTGAAAATCTGATAAGGTAACTTTATAGATATTTAAACAGTTATAAAGCAATTACTTACTTTGGGCTCCCAGCATGCTAACGTAGGTTTCCAATCGATTGAAAACGGAATTCAATCGTTTGAAAGATTTACATAAATCTATATTTTTGGCTTCTAACATTGTTGTACATGTTGACAAGGCACTTTCCTGGTGAAGGCTGTGAATTACAAGAAATTTTTAAAAAAATTAATTTTTCTGTCAAACTTTCTCATTTTGAAATTAACTATATAAAAAATGAACGAAAGGGTGGAATCTTTGCATCATAAATATTTTCTTTTCACATTAGACTAAAAAAAAGAATAATTGATAAAAGAAATAGGAAATTTATTATATCAACTTACTAGCAAGTTATTTTTTTTTTTAATTCCTTTATTAAATTAAGGTTATTTGTTTTTCCATCTTTATGAAGATACAGTATATTATTAGGCCGACTGTGCAAAGAAAACTTGGACAAAACTGCACAGAGTGAAATATGAAGATTGCAGGTTGTCAGAAAATGTAAGAACCCTGACCTTGGGATATAAAATGATAAAAATGGATGATGATGATATGATGATGATGGTGGTGGTGGCTAAGATAACCAGAAAAAAAAAAATATATATATACAGGGTGATCCAAAAAAACGGGCCCCAACTATAATTAGGCCCTGTTTCTTAGTGTTTTGTTCGAATGAAATGAAACTTTGGTCATAACTAGTTTATTATATACAAAACATCACATCAAAACACTAGGGTTTTTGGCCTTTTTTTCTCCGTTTTACAGCATATGTTCTATATATACTTTATATGTTTTTTGTTTTTTCTGGGTCACCCTATATATATATATATATATATATATATATATGCAGTAATATTTTAAATACTCACCTTTCAAGTTGATAGGGAAGCAATTTATTTAAATAAGTCACTAGCTGATGGAATTTAGCAGCAAGAAGCTGGAGGCCAGTAGCTGTCTCCTATCATTAAAAAGATAAAAAGATTGGTCAGATCGGATTTTAAAGTAACAGAATAATAGCTTCAGTTGAAAATATTACATCTTACTAATAAGTTGGTTTATAAACCCTTTTGAAGATAAGAATTTAAAGGAATGCTACATGAAGCATTAGAAAAAGCAAATATAAATAAAATAAAATAAAATAATGTATTTTCACTACAATATGTTTATATTAGTGCTGGGACAATAATTGGAATTGTTAATCAAAACTTTTGGGGAAAACAAGGAATAACAAAGAGTTACAAAGCTGAGAGACAGTGTAGGAGTAAAATTCAATTCAAACTGAACACTGCTTAAAAAAATAGAGTATTAGATTTATGAAGGTGGTTAGTTTTAATTTTTTTTTTTTTCACCAATTGTTTTTCTTAAAGAGAATCATTCTGGATGGTTGAGCCTGGTTTGTCCTCCTTTTCTGAAGCCTGATGGGTGAGCCACAGTGTGGATGGAGCAGAACAATTGATCTTTTAATGGATGAGAGTCATGCTAGATAATTCCTGTGGTGAAATTGTGGCAAAATATGCTCAATTATATATGAGGTTGGGGGTGGCATGGTACTGATGTTGGTTATAAGTAAGTGTTTTCCTTACATTCCAAGAAATATCGTATGAATGATGTGGGGATGAAAATAATGATGTAAAAAAAAAAAAAAATGGAAATGATAATAAAAATAGACTTTGTAGCTTAGTCGGGGATGCCCATTTTCTTTTCCCTGCAACCTCTTTCCCACAGAAGAGAAATTGCGAGCCTGTTTCTGATTTATCATTATTTCCATAGCAAGTGCTCATCTGAGCTCCAATCTATGATCCCCCTCGTCAATCTTTCATGAAAAACACTCGTCTAGCTGAAACCACTATCAATAATTTTCCCCACTGTGCCTAAACCGAAACGTAGATTCCATGAACAATGCTTCTTTCTCAGAACTGCACGCCTGTGGACCTCTCTTCCATTAGTCTGTTTTCCAACTGACTACAATTTAGTTGTCTTCAAGTCCAACATAAACAAATTCTTGATGAACTGTGTCATTAAATAATCCAATTTACCAAATTTATATTACTAACGATTACTAAGAAATTATCCTATTGACTACTGTACACTCAATAACTCTTATCCTCGAGTGGCCTCCGGGCCTTGATAAGTGGGAAACCCTTTGTAAAAAAAAAAAAAAAAAAAAATGACTAGATCTATTTGGTTTAGGAGCATGGAGAAGTGAGACCTTGCTTGATCTTTTTTTTATGAAAATTGCTTGCGACAAGGCATGAAGCCAGTTGATGTAAGGAGCTAACAAGAACAAAACATGATTATTGCAAAAATAGGAGATGCCTATTTACCTTAGTCTTGAAAAGACTAAGGCTGTAAGTAGAAGGAGAACAGGAAGAGAGTTCTACAACCTTGCGGTTCTTAGAAAGAAGCTACTGGAATAGAAAGCTGTATTACAGTGAAGTATTAAAATTAGTAATACCAAACGACGTACTGTTTAGCGTTGGACAAGACAGGCTCTTTTATTTAATAGTTTTCAAATCAGTAATTAATAGATTTCTGCTATATCAATAAATATAAAACTTATATGACTGGATTCTTTAAAATGGTATTTTAATAATTTTGTTGTGATTTGTATATTCCAAGAAATTGCCTATTAACAACGAAACACCCGCCATGCGAGCAGTAGATGACTTTTCAGATAAATACGTTTTAGGTCTGTTCATATAAATACTCGACATGGAAGTTCTACTAATCGATGATGTTTCATGTTTTTAAAACAATAAAAGAAAAGAATTGTCTTTATTACAGAATTTTAACGAAACATGTGCGACTTTCCAGTCAAAAGAACATCTTGAAATTGAGGCTTTCTAGTACAAAAATAAATCAAGATAGAAACTTCATTCAAATGGTATGTAATAGCTAATATATTTAAAAGAAAAAGAATATTTTTCGTAATGTTTTATTTTAGTGTGAGAAAATTTTTTTTGAAAATATTCAATTCAAACAAAAAATTGAAGAAAGTTTATTTGTATAAAAATGAATGAAAAACACATTTAAATGAGATAGGAATGTTTATTATAACAAACAAGACATCCAAAAATGTTATCATTTTTATACCTATTTATATTATATTCTGTAACTGTAAATTAATAAACACTGAAAATTTAATTAAAATTGGTTGATTTTCTGAATTTTGGTAAATTTTTAAGTGAGGGAAAATAGAGTCACTCAAACTTTTGAAATGCTTTATTTAGAAACCCATTCTTAGCATGGAGATAAGGTGTTTTGTAAGTATGTACTTTCACCTAACAATTTAATAAAAAAATTATAATTATATAAACGTTACTATTTAGAAACCTATTCTTAACATGGGGAAGGTGTATTCTAACTATTCTGTACTTTCATCTAACAATTTAATAAAAAATGATATTATAAAACTTGAATTTAACTTGAAAATAGTATTACAAAAATAGTGCTGTAATTTTGTTTTATTTCATAAAAAATTGTTTTTGTTTAATTTAAATTAAAATGGCTTCACTTGACACCACTTTTTTTTATTTAAATAAAAACACTTTTAAATGAGTTAAAAAATACAAACCACTTATCGAGTTAAGTAAAAGAATAATTTATCTTGTCTATAATAACATTTATTGGGTTTGTTTTACAATCCACAGAAGTATGAAAAAGTGGTCAAAAAATAAATATATAACAAATAAATTTTACCAAAGGCAAGATATTTTATTCTTCTACCTACTTCGATAATTTTTGGGTGTTGTAAATGTTTATTCTGTTTGAAAAACAAGCTATGACTTACAAATAAAGAATTATACAAAATAGAGGTAGAAACCCACCAAATAATTGTCACAGCAACTTAAAGCCGTTAAAATGAAACTTAATTATGTTAATTAGTTTAATGTATTTGAACACATTATAATTGTAATCTGTACGAAATTTCCTTTCATTTGATATACTGCACGCCATATTTTATTAATAATTTCTTTGAATCATGTCATGGTGGCCATCTTGGATTTCCTGGTCACCATTTTGGATTTTTTCATTAGGTGATACGACAAATGATAATGTCCATCAGAATAATACTTCATATGATGATAAAGCCTTACCTACTATTTTTCTTAGCTGTTTTTATTATGTTCCTACTTAAAGCCATTAAAATGAAACTTAAATATATTAATTAGTATGCAAGTTACCAAGTGAGATGGTTGTAATATAACCATCTGAACTTTCATGATGTTATAATGTGTTCAAAATTTCATCATAATATCTTAAAAAGATCTAAAGATACAGCTTTTTAAAGATGGCTTAGTCTGTAAATTGTGAAAAATTCTTGCCAAAGTTTTTTGTAAGTAACTTTTAATTTTTTGTTTCACAACTCAAATTGTAATTTTACAGTCAATAAACTATATAAATAAGAGTGACTAAGACAAAATGTCCAGTGAACCATGCATTTTTATATACTCTGAATGGTCATAACTCCAGTTCTAATGGACCGATTTTAAAAAACTAAAGATATTATTTCTTTGTTTTTTTAAATGCTCTTTTCAATAATGCTTGATTTGAGTCTATTATAACGAAACAAAATGGTGTAGTATTGCTATTAAAATAGCGAATTGATGGAGATCTCCAGACCAAGTCAAATGAGCTGAAACAAAGGAAATGGAATAGATCAGACAATTCTGAGGAACACATGCCATTGTAGAAAAGATTGAAACTAGCAACATCACGTCTGTGAGAGAGGTTGCAATGAAGAAGAAAGGATAAGGTTAATCAAACAGATTCTTACATCTTACAGATGGAAACGAAAAAAATCCAAAGATATTTTTGGATATGGAAGGAAGAGATAACTATTTAGTGAGTATAATTTTGTTAGTTGAGACCTTTCTCTGTCTCATCCTCTGCTCCATTAGTCAGTGATTTAGTACAAACGATTCCAAGCAAAATAACCATTTCTTGTCTTTAACTCTTTTTGGTTCACTCTTCAGGGTATAACAGCAACGTATGATGAATGTTCATGTATTTTATTTAGTTATGACTAACAAGACATTAGATTCCCCTAAGGAAAGCAAGAAAAGAAAGACAAAGAAAGAAAAAAGGTAAAGAGAGAGAAGGGAGAAAGAAAGAAAGAACGAAATAAAATTCAGCCAAATAGTGACGAAAGAATAAAGTAGTAAGTAAATTTTGATCAGGAAACAGAGAATTCACATTCATGGAATTCTCTATCAATTTAAGCGGACATCTACTTTTTTTTTTAGATTAGAAACAAAAGTGGAATTCTGCTAAAAGATGGAGAACTCACATTCCTGATACATATATCATTCGAATTTCTTAATATACTTCTTCGGGCAATGTGGGACACAGATCCAGTTAGTATATAATATTTGAATTTAGTGTGTTAACAAAATTTGGATGTATATTGTAGCCTGTTAATAATTAAACAAAAAAAAACAAAGAAAAAAATGAACAGGTAATATCTGGTGTAGTATTAGCCCTGGGCAGGTTATGAAGGCTTCCTCTGTAGGAGGAAGTTTACAGGGAATATCAAATTCGCAGCCTCCAGCCACATGGATATCTCAGTCATTGGAAGATGACATACAATGCATAGCATTCCCAAATAATTACCCATATGGTACTGGCCAGACTCCATGTTGCTCACCTTATCCTGTCTTGACAGAGTTCAAAATAGACTTTGCAACCTAGTGGGGTATGCCCTTTTCTCTTCCCTGCAACCTCTTTCCCTACAGAAGAGACATTGCAAGCCTGTTTATCATTATTTTCATGGCAAGTGCTCATCTGAGCTCCAATCTATGGTCCCCACCTCCTGCCTGACTTTCACAAAAAACACTCATCTAGCTGAAACCACTATCAATAATTTCCCCCACTCTTTATCTATGCCTAAACCAAAATGTAGATTCCATGAGCGAAGCTTTTTTCTTAGAACTGCACGTCTGTGGAGTTCTGTTCTGTTTTCCTGCTTTCCAACTGACTTATAGTCATCTTCAAGTCCAATGTTACCAAGTTCTTGATAAGCCATTCCCTTAAGTAATCCAATTTACTAAATTTCCACAACTAACGATTACTAGAATATTTTCCCATTGACTTCTGTACACAGTTTAACCCTTATCCTCGAGTGGCATCTTGGCCTTGATAAGTGGGGGGACTTCTTTGTAAAAAAAAAAAAAAAAAAAAAAAAAAAAAACTGTCAGTGATCCAATGTGATTATGCCATATCAATTATTAAAGCTATATAAAATAGTTTGTAAGAAAATATTCAAATATTTATCAATCGTAAACCAGAAAAGTAAAGGGCACCCAAAATAACAGGACTGTTAGTCATTACTGCATATGCTAACCAAATGATTAGTTTAAAGTTCCAATTCAATGATTCCTCTTTTTCCTACTTACCAAAGTTGTAAAGCAGTTCTCTCCAAGTTCTTCATTAAAAGTCTTCATGGTTTCTTCTACTCCTTTGAAGTAAGAAGCATTTTCAAACAAGTGTTTGGCATACTGAAACAAAAAGGTAAGATTTATAACAAGGTTGAAAAAATAAATCGTAGGTGTGATAAAAGCGGTTGATGTTAAGCATGTAATTGAATAAGAAATTACAATTGATTGTAAATATTTCAACATCACCTGTTTAAATGTATGTATGTATGTATGTATTTTTGTATGTCTGCCTAAAACTTTCAACAGAAGCGACGGATTTTCATGAGATCAGTATCATTTTGAAGCTCGACCCTTTGGATGACAAATATCGAAAAATTGGCTAAAAACATTAATTCCTTCACTCTCAACTCAACACTTTTCTACAAAGAGGGGTCGCTTTTTTCGCCAATATTTTTTAAAGTCATCCCTCTTTTTGAGTGACTAGCCTTAATTTAAACCCTAGCCACTTCCGGTTCGGTAATGGACACAACGGCAAAGACGCCATGTCTTTTTTTTTGTTTGTTCTTTTCCACCTCCGCGATACAGTGTCGAGCCTGCCTGCCTACTACCACTTTTTATTTTTTTCCATTCGACATGCACCTCAAAACACCCAGGCAACGCCAGGCACCCATGCTAGTTTAATTATATTAACAAAGAATATGTAAGCGTGACAACATAAAAAACATAGAAATTCAAGTTTCTTTAAAAAAGATCTTAACATTTCATGAATTTGATTTACACTAATCGACATATCCTGACAAAGATCTCGTTGATTGAAATGTTGACTATATGAACTAATAAGCAAGTTTTAACAACTTTTTAATTAACTATTTCATGTATACATCCATATAAGTTTAGTAGTAGATGGATCCACTAAAAAGTTGGGAATTCCAAAACACCCCAATCAAACTTTGTTTGAGAGGAGTTGGCCTATTGGTTAAGAAAAATAATAGCTCGATAAGTGGTAATAATATCAACAAATCTGATTGGTTAGTTAGCTAGAATAAACATTATTTATATATAAAATAATCACAAACCATACATTCATGCATTAAACCCGTTGATTTCCTTCAGGAATAAAACATGAATGTTCTTGTGTATTTTACTTGTCATATATATATGTATGTGTGTGTGCGTGTGGATTATATATATTATGATCACAAAAAGAATAGACGGAAGCTTTCACTTATATTTCATCAAATTTGCATTATATACATGTGTGTGTATGTATGCATATAGTTGGTGCGGATAAATTATTAATTTATATGCTTATATTGATGTGTTAGTTTATTTGTCCAGTGAATATAAATATTCTAAAAGGAAAAGTGAAATAGCAATATATACATATCCATACATTTAAATACTTTTAAATAAAGTAAATTGAATTAAGTAAGGACTTAATTTGGTTTTATGCGGAAAAAGAAGAAAAAAAGAAATACATAAATTAAATGAATATGGTGCATTTAAAATTTTTTTTATCTAATTGTGGGTAATACATAAATTTATGATGAAGCTTTTATATTTTGTATATCATGAAAGTTTATATTTTCGAGATTAATAGAAAAAATTATCTATAAAATAAAATGTTTTTCAAAGAAATTTGACAGGTTTTCTGAATGACTACAACTAACGGGACATGTGGAAATTTCACAACGGACTCATTCATATGTAATATATTTATGTTGGCATTCTGTAGATGTTCAGTGTAAATGGAGATACCCTGATGATATTACAGCTCTTTTGTTAAAACTGCAAAAGTATTTATTTAAGCTTGCAGGGATGCCTGGCATAGCCCAGTCGTAAAATATGCTTAAATATATTTTAATTTATGCAGATTTCGTATATATTATTATAGAGTCAATTTCCTATCGACTCTTATATATTATAAAGTTGTGATTTAAAAAAAATACATATATATATATCCATATGACTTGGGTGCATTAGTTTGAATTGAAACCAAAACCAAAACTTATGAAGAATTCTTAGTAAAATTATTTATTACAAGAAATAGATCATTACAATCGGATGACAGTCACTCGGAATTAAAAAATGTAAACACGACACATAAAATAACACACATGCTATCATATTAGTATTTATTAAATTATGAGCTTGAGTTGCATTGTACACTATTTAAAGTTTTATATATATATATATAAGGGCTGTTCCAAAAGTAATGCCTCCTATTTTTTTATTTTTTATTTTTTTTTTATTACATTTTCACCCCAAACAAGGCACATTGCCACTTTGGTGTATGGAGCTACTATCAGGGTCTGCAACTACTGGGGCACTATGTAGGGATTTGGGCAGCAAGATGTCGGTTCATGTTGCACTTGAACTTCTGCATGTCAGTACAGTTAGGGAAGCAGGATCCTGGAATGGAATTCCAGAGTCTAGCGGTTCTGGGGAAGAAACTACTGGAGTAGAAAGATCTTTTACATCTAGGGATCTCTACTGTGTGGGGGTGGGATTTAGCTGCCTGTCGGGTTTGTCGAGGGTGTCTGCGTCGTGGGGGCACAAGTGTCTTCAGTTTGTCAGAGCATTCACCATTAAAATACTTGTAGAACAAGCAGAGGGATGCAACGTTTCGTCGAATGGGACAGAGGCTGAAGCTTAGATGCCAGTTCAGGGCCTATCAGATTGGCGACTCTTTTTTAAACCTTGTCTAGGAGCGAGAGACTAGTAGCAGACGCACCAGCCCAGATGTGACAACAATACAATTATGGGCGAATGGTGGCCTTATAGAGATACAGGATACTTTCAGGTGTCAGTAGTTTTCTAGCATGGTAGAGAGAGCCTACCTTTTTTGCAGCGGCCTGTTTTCAATATAATTGTTCCAGCTCATGTTTCCTGTGAACGTTAGGCCAAGCAGTTTGAAAGATGTACTCTCAGACAGGGAGTCACTGGCCATTGCTATTGGTGGCAGAGAAGGTTTCTTGTAGTTATTGAAGGAAACCAAGTTTAGTCTTGGCAGCATTGAATATGACCATCCATTTTTTTTTAATTCTGCCCAAATAAATCAGAAAGGATTGCAAATTGTATTCATAATCTGAAAGTTTCATCTCTTTGATGCAAATATTGATGGTGTGAGATTCTAAACAAGCAAACCCTGTCATGGACATATGTCAGAAGCAGAGATGCATCATTGACTTCCTGGCAAAAGTGCATTGAGAATAGTGGTGACTATTATGTAGAGCAGAAACGGCCATTAGTTTTAATGGTGTCACTCTCATCTTAGTAGTTCTTCAACTTTTTGAGTTAAAAAATAATAGGAGGCTTTACTTTTGGAATGACCTTCGTATTACAAATCTGGACGCCCATACACGGTCATTGCTCATCGCTGAGAAAAATGTATTGGGAATGGCGGTGACTATGTAGAAAAATAAATTCTGGAGCACAAAAGGTCGCTCGTTTTAAATGGTTCCACTCCTGTTTTCGTAGCTCTTCAACTTTTCGAGTTAAAAAAAAAAAAGGAGTCTTTACATTCGTAATGACACTTGTCTATCTATAAACAATTCTGAAATCAGAATTATTCAATTCAAGGATAAGTAAAAAGGACAAAGAAGAAGTTAATGTAAATGACATTCTAGCATTAAAGTTCTAATCTGATTCAAAATGTTTACTCCTAGTATTTATTTCATAATGTCATTGTCCTAAGAATCAGCTGTTTGTACCATAACTCACTAGAGTCACGTTTGATGTTATCTAAAACATCCAAGATCAGGCTAGTGTGGCTAAAGGTCATTCAGTATTGTACAATGGTGTTCATTATATAATAAAATAACTTTTATTTATTTTTGTTATTCAGTTTAATTTGACATTCAAGTCCAGAGTTATCACCCCATTTTTTTTTTTTTCATATGGATTACGTTTTTCACAGTCGAGATGATCATTCTTCGTTTGCTCTTTGACGCTAATCTCATTCTAAAACCTCGACTCCACCCAATTAGGTAGAATCTTGATTTTCCCGCCAATATATGACACTTTCCCATTGACACACTCTCCATTACCTCAGCAAATATTTCTCTTTCAGATTATCTACTTAGCCTACACCAGCCTTAGGTGATTTCTCGTTTGTTGTTTTGTTTTGTTTTCTAATCCTAAAAGCTGCTAAGCTAAAACTCACATTTACACTAACTTATTTTGATAAAAACTCTTCTGAATGGAAAGCTTTTCGATCACCATTTAAATTATTCACATAATGCAATCATTACTGCAATGACATCACTCAGAGGATGGGGGCGGGGTTAGTTAGAGTCATGCCCATATTTTATGATACAACTTTATTTTGTTGTATTTCAGCTTCACTCACTCTTGTTTTCGTCCATACTTGCGAGTTTTTAGTAAAAATAATTGAAAGAAATTAAGGCAAAATACTAAAAAAAGATGGTTGTTTTGCTTTATGGCATATCAACCCGCTTAATGCTGAATCCAGTTATTTTAGTTAAAAATTCACACATTTTAAGTTTATTATAATATTTATTTGAAGTATGAATCTCTATGCAGTTCATTTCATGCAATCATTTTCAAATTTTAACTTGTTTATATAATTTGTTATTGTTTGTGTGTGCTTTTCATTCATCAGATTCTTAAATATTTCCATAAAAGCACACTGCTTTTCAAATCTACTTTAATTCTTTGATCTATATATCTATAAAAGTAAAATTATCTGCTGTGTGTGTGTACATTCCCCTACCAAATAACCATCAATTTTCAGCCTGCAGACTCGAGATTTGACATTGAGATTTGGGAAAATTTTTTTAATCAGTTTTCGCCCAGAAATTTGGCTGTCAAGGGGGTCAAAGTTCAACGAGTTGACCTTTGAAAATTCAACCAAACTCCTCTACCAATTTTGGGTCTAAGCTCTTGAAATTTTAGATGTAGGTTACTTGGACATGGATCAAACTTTTTAATTTGATTTGGGCCCAAAAATAATAATTGTTACGAGGTCAAAATTGGGGTCAAAGTTCAAAGAAATTTAACTCTTGCAGTCTCTACCAAATTACTCAGTCAATTTTTAGTCTAAACATTTCAAATTTTACATAAAGTGTATTCAGACATAGGGCAAGCTTTTTAATCCGTTTTTGGCCGAGAATTTGGCTGCCAAGAGGTCAAAGTTCAAAAGATTTGACGTTTGCGGTCTCTAGTAAATTATTCAGCCAATTTTGGGTCTAAACATTTGAAATTTTACATAAAGAGTATTCAGACATGCAGCAAGCTTTTTAATCAATTTTTGGGTAAAAATTTGGTTGTCAAGAGGTCAAAATTGAAAGAGTTGACCTTTGCAGACTCTACCAAACTCCTCCGCCAATTTTGGGTCTAAACACTTGAAATTTTAGATGTAGGTTACCTGGATAGGAGTCAAACTTTTTAATATATATACATACGCACATAAAGTTATGAACAGTACATAGGGCCCAAGCAAAGCCGGGCTGAACTGCTAGTATTATATAATTCAATAATCTTGGTGAAGCATCTATGACTAAGTTGTTAACATCATTAACTAATTATCTCTATTTATATAATGTTAGGTATGTGCATATATCTATACATTTGTATGAACAGGATTTACTCCTAAACTAATAAATTAATCATTATGAATTTTAGAACACAGTTTCTAGGTATAAAGGGCCATAATGTGGGCTATATTTAGTTTAATTTAGTTTTATGAAAAGGGAGTAAAAGCCCTTTGTGAAAATTTGGTATAATGGCATACCAAACAAGAATTGCCACTTCTGGTTAAGAATGTTTTTAGCAGTCATCTGTGAATTGTGAAAATTAGTTCCCTGTGTTTTTTACACATATGAAAATGTAGGTCAACACATAAAAAATTGGAAAAATATAATTTCGTTCATTGGAAATTTTAAATTTTAGTTTAAATATTATTTATTATATTATTTATTATATGTTATTTGGAATGGGTTTTTTTTCTTACAAATATTCAAAGGAAATATTTTTATTTAAATATTTTTAAGTCATCTTCCTTCTCATATGAATAATGGCTTTCTAAATAATAATATCTATAATATGAATTTCACCTGTCTGTTTATATGTATGTATGTATGTATGTATGTATGTCTGCCTAAAACTTTCGACAAAGGCAACAGATTTTCACGAGATCAGTATCGTTCTGAAGCTCAACCATTCAGATGACAAATATCGAAAAATTGGCTAAAAACATTCATTCTTTCACCCTCAACTGGACACTTTTCTACAAGGAGGGATCGTTTTTTTCGACAATATTTTCGAAAGTTATCCCTTCTTTGTGATTGACTAGCCTTACTTTAAACCTTTGCCACTTCCGGTTTGGCGATGGACGTAATGACAAGGATGTCACATTTTTTTTTCACGTTCTTTTCCTCCTTTGCGGTATGGGTTCGAACCTGCCTACAACCATTTTTTTTTTTTGCTTAACTCACATCTCCAAACACCCGGGCAACGCCGGGCACCCAGGCCAGTTATTTAGAAAGCCCATATTATAAATTTGGGAAGTGAACTCTGTACATACAAATATGTAAACATATACACATATCAGATTAATTAGGTTTTAAATACCCCCAGAAATAAGTAACGAAGAAAGCAAGTCTACAATGGTTTCTTCTAAGTTGTTTTAATTTTCTAATATAGGAAAAGAGTTATTTTTAGGAAAATAAAAGAGGGGCGGATATTGAATATTTAATGTTTGGTGTGTTTATTTTAGATATTTTAAATAAACAAACAAAATGTTGTCTCTATTGTAAAAACAGAAGATTCTATTTTTTGAGTTGGGTAAAAAAAAAACAAAAAAAAAAACTGGAAGTGAATCTGTAAATCTGATAGAAAAAATTGACTGAGTTAAATTTTTTTTAAAAACAGAAATAATTATTTCTGCTATCACATTGTTTTGTGTAAATAAACTTTTTATAGATGGATCCATTGCAATTATTTTGTCTTATTTTTCTCACATTTCTATTATTGTTTTTCCTTAATTTAATGTTTTATCACTGATAAAGTATTTATTTCTGAATGGTTTGTTTTCATGTTTCTGAATTTTTTAGATGAGGATTGATAATTTGGATCGTTTGGATTACTGTTCTCATTTTGAGTTTTATTTTCACAAAACTTTGGTTGATTTAACCTGTGTTTTTCTTCAAGTGTATCCTTGCCAAACTCGGAGAATCTGCAACCCTTTATTTAATCCACAGAGGTACCATAGTCTCATTCCATCAGCCATATTTGGGTAGAAGTCTTAAGTAATTTGTAATTGTATTTTCAGTATCGCCTTTAATATTTAACCTTCAACTTTCAGAACAGTGCCATTTAGAGCTGATTTTTTATTTAGTACTTTATCCATTATGCCACGGATACTTTCAGATTAAATAAAGGATTCCATTTGAAATTCTATGCAAATTCCCGAGTTTGGCAGAGAGATTTCTAAGTTCAACAAGATACACTTGAAGAAAGTTGGAGGTTACATCAATCAAAATGTTGATGAGACAATAGCTGAAATAATCCAAATTGTTTTTCTTTCTTGCAAGATCTGAAATTACAACATAATTTTTTGCAGTAAAAATCGATTAATTCTATAGAATTACATCTGGTTAAAATAGAACTTATAATAAATAGTCACAGAATTATTTCAGCATTTAATTAAATAGATTTTTAGTATTTTCAATGCTTAATTCAGTACTAAAATACATGAAAGAGAACACCAATCATAAAGAAGGTGGAATCCTATGGTAAACTGAAAATAATAATTAGAATACTAATGTCAATATTGGGAAACCGTTTCCAAAAATACCATTTCATATAATGGAAATATGAATTTGGGATGCTGATAAATCTCTGTGTAAAATGTATACTGACTGCAATCATGTTTACAAACATTTTGTTAAAAATGAAAACGTGATTAAACTCTGGCTTTTAATCTCTTATTCTTAAAAAAATTAATAATCACTAAATGTTCCCAAGTCTAACTAATAAAACAACATCGTTTAGGCAAAATTTGACTTTATTCATCAACATGATATCCTTTTAGGGTGATATGAGGTGCCTTCATTAAGTTTCCAAACTCTTTTGTACGGGCATTTAAAATTGTCGTAGACTCTTGAAAATTCAGTATGTTATTGCTATACATCTTATGAGATGACTGACCAGTTTTTATGATTCCAGATTCAAATGAACAGCTACAATAGAAATTGAAATACACTCTACTAAAGCCTGATTATCACAGCTGGTGAATTCCAAAAAATGCAATCTGGGTGTGAGAACACTTTAGAAGAATATTATGCAATAAAATTCTGTTTTAAACTTGGAAAAAGTGCCACAGAAAAGCATGAAATGTTTTAGACTGCTTTTGGACCATCTTGCATAAATTGAGCATCAGTTTTTTGAGTAGCATAAGAGATTCAAGGAAGGCAGAGAGTCTTTGAGGGATGATGAGAGGTGTGGGAGGAGTAAGGAAGTGAGAACACCAGAGTTGATTGGCCAAATAAAGAATTTCATGGATAAGGACTGTCGTGTGTCTAAAAAAAATGAAAAAAAAATAAGTGCACAGTTTGATGTCAGTGTGGGGACTGCGCACACAATTATTCACGAGGAACTGAAGATGCAGAAGATTTGCAAAAAGTTTGTCCCAAGGATGCTCCGAGAAGATCAGAAAGAAAGACGTTGCCATGATCAAGATAGGCATCGTAACAGTACCTCACCCTCCCTGTAGTCTAGATCTTGCTCCCTGTGACTTTTGGTTATTCCATAAGTTCAAGGAAAACCTTCAAGGCTGTCGTTATGAGACAATTGAGGAGATGAAAGGGTCTGTGATGTAGGTCATTGACATGCTCACACAAGAGGACTTCCATGGAGCCTTCCAGAACTTGTTGGAATGGTACAAGTGCACTGCAGCCGGAGGAGATTACTTCAAAGGGGACTAGAGTTTCATGTGTGTATTATCAATAAAAGTGCCCGTACACAAAAGTCTGGAACTTATGTACATGGATTCCAATGCTTTTTTTTAACAATTTGATGCCTGTTTTGTAGAATCATTTGTCTTTGATCTCAAAATATCCCTCAGCTTCCAATATCACTTCTTTATTGGAGGCCATTTTCTCTTTCACTGGAACATTCTTTTGAGGTCTGTGAACAGCCAGTAGTTACTGTAGACCAAATATGGAGAATAGTTCTTTTTCTTTTTTTTTTTTTTTTACATAGGCGTCACCACTTATCAAGGCCAAGAGGCCACTCAAGGATAAGGGTTAAAGAGTGTACAGTAGTCAAAAGGACAATATAGTAATCGATAGTAATGGAAGTTCAGTAAATTTGTTAACTTAAGTGGAATGGCTCATCAGAAACTTGTTTACGTTGAACTTGAAGACAACCATATTATAGACAGCTGGAAAGCAGGAAAACGGAAGACAATTCCGAAGGTGTGCAGTTCTAAGAAAGAAGCTTTGATCATGGAATCTATGTTTAGGTTTAGGCACAGATAAAGAGTGGGGGGAATTATTGATAGTGTTTTCAGCTAGTCGAGTGTTTCTTGTGAAAGTTTGGCGAGGGGGGACCATAGATTGAAGCTCAGTCGAACACTTTCCATGAAAATAACGATAAAGCAGAGACAAACTCGCAACATCTCTTCTATGAGATAAAGGTTGCAGCGAAGAGAAAAGAACATCTCCCACCAGGCCACGAAGTCTATTTTGAACCCTATCAAGGCAGGACAAGTCTTTTCTAGCAGCTCCTGCCCATATGTGGCAACAGTATTTCTCAGTAGTTCTCAAATAAACGTGAAATTGTGGTGACTAATAATCCCCATTAATCCCTAACTGTACATTGAACAGATACCATAATACTTAGTTCGCTGCACCTTATCATAATGAAGGTCTATACAAAATTTCAGTCATATAAGCTCAGCAGTTTTTATAGCAGCTGTGATTACATACAACCATAGACACATACAGACATATATATATATATATATATATATATATATGTCTGAGGCCTCATCACTCTGAAAAACACATTTAGTATCAGCAGATGTAAGAATAACATTTCAAACTCCCATTTAAAAAAAAAACTTTTTACGAAAATATCTGAAGATAGCGAAACAAAGCTTGAAACGCGTTATAAAAATATTTTAAAATAAAAATATGATAAAAGGCTGAAAAACCCACAATTGTTGATGGCTACACTCTTTTAAATATACATATTTTTCTTTCGTTGGAACTACAAAACCATCACTTATATATATATATATATATATATATATATATATATATGGTGAAAGAGAATACATTCAATAATTGTTCACATGGTTGACTTGATTATCCAAAACTAATTACCAATGCTTAATAATCAGTAATTCCCCGCAGCAATAAGAATACTGGAATCATTTATTTTAGTTTTTTTTTTTCTAATTAATTTACAAAGCTTTTAAAGTGATTACACTTAATTGTATTTATATACCATTTTGTCTTACTCGAGCAGAAGGTGTGCCAATTCTTTAATACCATTTACCACAAATCAGATAACCTTTTGATCTGCTTTTAATCAGCAAGTATTAAAACTAATTTGATTGGGTTCTTAACGTAATCTCAACAGTTATCAAGTAACTACCTTTAAACACCGGGGAACTAATTTTTAACCCAGTTTTGACATATTCTTAAATTCACAAGCTTAAAAAAAAATTTGTGCTCCATATAGATTTTACAAAACTTGTTCCTGCACAAGTATTTCGGACTATATAACTAAGAGTTCTGAATAAAGAATTTAAAGGAGTATACACTAGCTATGAAATATAACTATTGCATTATCATGATCATTATTATGTTATAAATCTAATAATCTTTCTCACCCCCCCCTCCACAAATAAAATGACATCAGCATCAGTTGGTACCACACAAAATGGTCATGAAGGCTTAAGGAGGATAGAAAGAATCAAAATCAATGGAAAGATTGAGGAGATAGAGCACCATTCAGACTTCCACAGGAAGGATGTAGAAAGTACTGCAATCTTGGGGAGATTTACTGCCACCAGAGAAAATCAATGATAAACTGCTGTTGCAAAAATGCCAAATTATTCACAACAATTATAAAAAGAGGTGAGTAGTACTGAAAAGATGGGGAAACTAATTGGCATCCAGACTCCAGGAAACACCACTTGTTGTTGCAAGTGGGTGACCACTGATAATGACGAAGAAAAACTCTGGATGAATAAATAAGTCATGGAGGGTTAAGGAGGATGGAAAGACTGAGGAGAGGAAGCACTATCCAAAAATCCACTGGAGAGGCACAGAGAGTACTAGAATCCTAGGAGGCTTACTGTCACTCAGATTCTAGAGAAAATCAACTTATCAATGAGAAATCAATGGTAAACAGCTGTTATGTGAATGCAAAATGATTTGCAAGTATTATTTAAAGTGACAGAGATTGCTGTAAATCTGAGATCTTAGCAAAGATCACCTGTTATTGCTAGTGAGTGATCACTGAAAATGACTCGTGTGAAAATTTTTAGTGAGTAAATAATAATAAAAATGATAATTATTATTATTATTATATATATAAGGGGGAAATATTATCTGATAGTATGGTATAAAACTTAGTGGAAATTTGTTTTTATGTGTAAAAGACTTTATTCAGTCCATACTATACCTCCATTATTTTGTTCAATGGTATATCAACTCTTATTGAGTTAAATAACTCAACGTCCCATAATTTTGGAGAAAAATTTGTATGTTTCAATTTCTTTGTACCTTCAAATATTTATTTATGGTGTTTAATTCACTTGCTTTGTAAAGAAAAATTGTTTTTGTTTTTTACTTTACAGAACATAAGTTTTGAAAAGGGAAAGGCAAAAAAAACAAAAAAAAACAATAACATCAATGTTTGGTACATTTTAGGTCAGGAAGCCAGTATCTTTAGACAGCCTGATTTGGTAGCACCAGTTATGATGTCATGTAATAACTGCTTCAAAAATAGAAAACCCAACAGATAGATGTGTTCACAAAATAGAAAACCCAACAGACAGATGTGTTCACAAAATAGAAAACCCAACAGACAGATGTGTTCACAAAATAGAAAACCCAACAGACAGATGTGTTCACAAAATAGAAAACTCAATAGATAGATGTGTTCAAATAAATGAGGAAAGATAATTGACAGGGAAAAATAAATTATATCTTCGATGTGAAAAATATGTTTTCTCTTGGGATTTGCATGTCTGAAGAAGACATATAATATATCAAAACATTGTATGGACTATATATAGCCTTTTTTTTTTTTTCGCATAAATAATTATTTTGCTTTTATATCATATATATCTTAGTAAGGACAGTGGGGGAAAAAAAACAAAAATAATAGAGTGCTCAATTATTAAAAGTTGAAATTCAAAATAAGAACATAATATTTTATTTATGCGTTGTATTACAGAAGACACAATTCCGGCTGCTTTGCATGTGCTACCTGCAGAAAGACGTTTCACACTAGGAGAGGAGAGCTTCAACACTGGCAGATAATGCACCAAGCCTCTGTCTAATCATCTTCAGGCATGAAGGACTGTGGGAGAACAGACGTTCAGAACATAGTATCATCGGTTTCAAATCAACAACTGATTAACAAATGATCATGTCCCGTTGACTATCTCCAGCCATTGTTGTGTTTAAACACTACCATGTTGTTCTGAACTTCTCAAACTCATTGTCTTTTCCATTTTGTACTTTGTATTTGAAATGTCAACAACATATAAAACTTATTGCAACCCTTTGTTTAAATAACATATCTACTTGTAACAGAGCCGCTGACATTGGGTTAGCAGCAGAAAAGGCAATATGCAAATGACTGACCCAGTGTGCGATATGATGTCACAGGAGAGATAAAAAGGACACACGTGTTCAGAAAAGCACGTGTTCTAGATGTGTGGGTGACATCACAGCATAGACGAAAAGTCACACGCAGCCGGAAAAGGAGAAATGAACCATTTAAATATTTAAAAAATATGTGTCATTGGAAATATCTGATATATAGGCTTTTGTTAAATAAAAAAAAGGGAGTCAAGTTTTTTCCTTTTTTTCTGTTTCCCTGCGACAGAGTCTACAATGTGTTGGGTCTGTTAAAATGTAAAAATACCATTAAAAAAAGCTGTACAACGTTACATACTTGCCTGACATAGCCATTTATAAGCATTTATCTAAGGAGATTATTTCACTTGTTTTTAGCCTATAATCTTGATTTGCTGTATAATCTTTTGATATCTTCACTAAAGTGTTAATTTTGTATTTAAATAGTATTTAGCTCTGATATAGCTCTTATAAACATTTCTGTAAGTAGATTATATTTGCGTCTTTTTAGCCTATAACTTTGATTTGTTGTATAATACACTTTAGTACCTTCACATTTATGTTGAGGTATCTATTTGATGACTAATCCCAGTACTGATGATGAAATTTTATAAAAAAAAAAAAAATTTGGTACCATCTCACAAACAATTGTATACTGACTGGTTGTTGATATTGAGTTCTTAGGTGCTTAAATAAATGATTTTTCATATATCATTTTACCATTTGTTCCATATATATATATATATATATATATATATATATATATATATATATATATTATATTATATTATATATACTCCTATAATTTTTTTTGTGTGTATTGGCATTCATATTAAAAACTCTTTTTTCTATTTATTTAAAAAGAAAATACAACTTTGTTATATATGAATCATGGAATTGCATTCATCCGCAAAATATATAGCTAATTTGCATATTCTCTTAAAAATTCGTTTTAATTCCCTATTAGTTTTTTTCAATTTTCTCATAGGATGATCATCCTTAGTTAACTATTACGTGTAATTGTATTCATGCAGATATTCTACATGGTTTATAATTGCGTAATATTTGCATATAAAGTTATAGTAAACACAGACCTCTTTCTATATATATTTATGTATGCATATACATATTTGTTTAAAAAAATTTGCGTACCAAACTTTTCTGTCAGTTTTTGGTCTACAGACATGAAACTTAATATATATTCGAACCCATACAAAACTTTATATTTGGGTTTTAGCCAAGGAAAATTGGTGCAAAAGTGTGAAAATTAAAAAAATGAAATTTGCCAGGTGAAGGTGGAATGTCAGCATTACAAATATGCATGTGTAACGTAATAGCTATTGGTTCATGTCTTCATAGCTCAGGCATTAACAGCAAAGGAAAAACTAAATCATAAGGTAAACGTTTTGGTTTTAATTCTTGGTGGTGGCGCATAAGTCATTTTTTATAAAACTTTTTAAATCATTACTATATATTGGGTCCAATATAATCTATATATATAAAAGCGAAAATGTGTGTATGTATGTATGTATGTATGTATGTATGTATGTATGTATGTATGTGTGTTTGTGTGTCCACTAAAAACTTTTGACATACTGAACAAAAATTCACGAACTGGGTATCATATTGAAGCTCCATCCTTCGCCTGAAAAATATCGAAAAATTGGCCAAAAACGTTCACTTTTTCACCCAGAAATCGACAATTTTCTACAGGGGGGGGTCAATAAAAACCGTCCTCTCATGACTGCGACCGGTTCTACGTATGTGTCAGATGACGTCATGACCTGATTTAGTTTAAATAGTTGAAGAACTGACTAAATTTCATATACGTCACGTTAGCTCAGTTGGTTAGCGCGTTGGGTCATTATTTAAATGTTTTGGGTTCGAATCATGGTGCGAGATGTCTTCTTTTTTTTTTTTTCGATTTTTTAAATTTAAATATTGAACCAGTGTTATTTAAGCCATTTTTCACGTAACGTTCGTTTTTCTGTTTTTTTTTTTTTTACTTCGCTTATTCTTAGGTTTTCATTAACACCCCCACCCCCGACCACACACCCAAAAACACCCGGGTACCCACCGATTTTTAAAATTTTAATATCGAAACAGGCTTATTTAAGCCATTTTTCACATGTTTTTTTTTTTTGGTTTTAACGTTCGTTTTTCTGTTTTCTTTTTTTTCGATTTTTACATTTAACATCGTTCGTTTGCCTTACGTTAGTTTTTTTTGTGTTTTTTTTTTCGATGTTTTGATTACCCGGGTACCCCTGTTTTCTGTTTTCTTTTTTTACATCGCTTATTCTTAGCTTTTCATTAACAACCAAACACGCTTACAAACACTCGGGCAACGTGTGTTTCTACGTCTCACAAAAACTTTTGACAGAGGCAACAGATTTTCGCCAGATTGGTATCATTTTCAAGCTTGAACCTTCCAATGACAAATATCAAAAAATTGGCCAAAAACATTAATTCCTTCACCCTCAACCAGACCCTTTTCTACAGGGACGGGTGGAAAAAATCGTTCCTTCATGACAAGATAGCTTCTATGCATGCGTCAACACATGCAAAAGACATTTCGTTTAAATATTATAAAAACCGACCTACATTCGCCGATGCGTTCATAGCACGATGGTTAAAGTGACAGCTTCGTTATCTTAAGATTGCAGATTCGATCTGAGGTATCATATAAATTTTTTTTTTTTTCGATTTTGAAACTTTTAATATTGAAACAGGGTTATCTATGCTGTCTTTTCCATTTTTTTTTTTTTGTTTTTCCGATTTTTTGCTTTTTTTTTTTTTTTTGTTTTGGTTTTTCCGTTTTTTTTTTTTAAAGTTTAAGCAGGGTTTAAGCAGGGTTATTACTTCGGTTATTATTTACCCCCCCCCCCCACCCTACACATACACCTGCACCGGGCAATGCCGGGTACCCCTGCTAGTATAATAATAAATACGAAATCTGCATTAATCAAAAGATCATATTTATGTGTCTAAGTTTTCAACTCTTACTTTTATCAAGGTTCAATTAATTTTAGTCAATACTAGCGGGGTGGGGTTGGTGACAGCTTTGCCCGGTCAAAAAATATGCTTAAATATGGTATTTTAATTTGTCTAGATTTCGTAAATATTTAAAAACTTTAGCATTCAAAGCTGGTGACGTTACCACTTCACCAACGTGAAACGTATATGAACTAATTAAAAATAAACCAAGATGAATGTACAAAATGTATAACAATTTTTTTCAATTTTGACCCCTTTTAACTCTTTAAAAACTATTTTAACCAACTAAAAACCCTTAAAAAAACGTCCATAAAAAATCCAATCATTTGAGGCCCCTAGCACTACTCTGTGACTTTTAGTTTCGGAGGAGATAGAGTTTGAAAATATGGAAACAGACAGACAGACAGACATAGTGCCTTTTATATATTAAATGAATGCTACTTTCATTACGTTTGACAACCACAGTATAAGTCAGTATTATTCAACCATTTTACCCTTGAAGAACCCTTTAAATAAATTACATAATTACATATCTGAAGGAACACCTGCACAAAAACAAAATTCTATACTATATCTTTCTCATTTTATTTTCATTGTATTTCACTTGGTGAATATTGTAATATGTATATTTTATAACTGGTGTAAGGAAAAACTGATACTTCTTTTCCAAATTTTCACTTTGGTGCCATACAAAAATCCCTAAATATATTCCCAATGATTGTTATTTTTCGTTTTTAAAATAAAATAATAGGTTAGAAATGATGATGTTAGTATTAAAATAAGTAATAATATACTAAGCATATTCAGTAATATAATATTATATATGAACTTAAACAGAATGTCAAAAGTGCACCAACTTATTTAAATTGTTCTGCTGAGGTCTGGTTAAGAAATACTGGTCTAATTGATCATCATCATTGATATGGAGAACATGATGCAGATGCTGCGACATAATGGTTATCAACAAATATCATATTCACAACAATTTAAATCTCTTTTGTCTTTGAGAACACACACACAAATGCACAAATTTGAATGCCTACAAAACATCATCCTCAAATGTCTTTTGTCTCTTTACACAGGAGTTTGTCAGGATATCATAACATGAAGATACTTTGCCCTACACTTAATCAAATATTAAAACTTGCAGGAGTCGTTTCTTTGTGCATTATGAAATGGATTTGTCTTTCCAGATATTGGTTAGCACAATCATTGCTGTCTTTGTCATAGCAATACATCGTCTTACTTCTTAGCTCCTTTAGAGAGGACAGATTTAGCATATTGAAAGGAATGGGACGATTTCCATTGATTTCCTCAGAAAATTTTATACCCGATTTAAATTTGAGGAAAATATGATATATTTGAAATTTTAAGAAAGGTTCGACTCGTGTAGCTTCCTTAGAGGGAACATATAGAGATTTGATACCTTGAGATTTCGACCCACTTTCACTGCTAACCTAAAAAATTTTTATAATACACTTTTATCTTTTATTTAGATTCTCTAACCTTTCTTTCTATACAGCACACACACCCATTGATATTTATATATAAAAGATTCAAATCTCACAAAAACAAGTCATGTAAGCTTTTAGAAACTAAGACATTTGTGTATAAGATAGTGTTGGGACGATTAACCAGAATTGGGAATCAGAAAAGTCAGAAATTTGGGGGGTATAAGAATTGGTATCAGAAAAATTTGTGCTTATTTTCTAATGCCAAAAACAATTTTTAATTACCTTTATTTATTTTATTCTGTTGAAAAGAAAACTTTCCACTGCTGGTAGTAATAATAAAATAATATTTATTGATTTTCAACTACCAGTAACACTAAAATCTACAGGTCACCCTCCTCTCACAAGTATATTTTTACGTTTGAGAAAATGTGTGCACATTTAACATGTTTTTACAGTAATTGGTAAAAATAAGAAATTTATAGTTAAATATTTAGAGATTTATGAAGAATCAGAATTGGTAATTGTATCAGAATCGGGAAAATATTGGAATCATCCATTCACTAGTATAAGAATAAAAATTATTAATTACCCGAGTGTTAATGATAGTAAGAGGGTCCTGGCTATGATCAACAGAGCACATATGCCGTGCACGCTGTTCAGAATATGTACAGAAGTTGGAGAAAGCAATCGTAAATGCACTGGTTAATCCTACAGCTTGGGACATCAATTCACGAGCCCGTAACTGATATCTTCTGTCATGTGTGGGTACATTTAGGCTGTTAAACTCAGGGACACCTGGAGTTGAATAAAAAAAAAAAAAAAAAATCAAAACTATTTTTTACATTGTTTAATGATTTTGTTACTTCAAATAAAAAATCTTTGCAAAATGTTATTTAATAATTAGATGATATATAAAACATTTTTCTTACTTGTTCAAACAATGAAAAGTTACAAAAACACACAAATCCACCAGTTAAAACAAATGCTGGAAGCTAAATTGGATCAATTAGATTTTACAGACCCCACAAAATAAGCAAACCAAAAGGAACACCTTCCTGTTGACCGCACACACACACACACACACACACACACACACACACACACACACACACACACACACACACACACACAAACAGCAGCTGTAAACAAAAATAAAAAAAAACTAAGTTGTTTGGTTTTTGGTCAGAAGGTCAATTTTTAATATATGGACATTTTTTTTTTTTTTTTTTTAAAGGTGAAGATATATATTAAATATTTATTTTTTAATGTAGGGTGCAGGATTTTTTTTTTTTTATTTACGAAACTTTTTAGTAAACAAACAAAAAATAATTATTTTAGGTTTTAATAGTTTATTTTTTTTAATTTTTAAAATAAGAAAAAATAGTTGTTTGGTTTATCATCACAAGATTGATTGTTAATATAAGAAAGTTTTATTTAATAAAAAAGGATAAAGGGAATATAAAATATTAATTCTTTTAATATAGTGTACACAACTTTTTGATAAACAACTGCAGAGATTTATTGCTTCAATCTAGAGCGGCCCATTTGGAAGGGGAGGGGGTAGAATTTTTTCGTACTTTAAAAATCAACATTAAAATTAAGAATTTAGGATACTGGTCTTTCCTGTCTTCAGTAGTGAAGGAGAAAAATTGACCTTCTGACAAAAAAACAAAACAAACAATTTGGTTTTCTTATGTTTGTTTACAGATGTCACAATGGTTAACCGGTGTCGACCAGAAGCTGTTCTTATTTAATAAGATCTATAAAACCTAATTAATCCACTAAATTATTTTATGTAAAACAAACCGAGCATGCAAAGTTTACTTTCACCATGACTAATGTTTGTGCACATTTAAAAAAATCCAAAGTGTGATTATTGAGAAAAGTGCAAACAAATAAATGCATGAATGATTTGGGACAATTTTACCCCTATAATGACTGCAAGCAGAGTTATACCGGAAAATCAGTTGTGGTAAAAATTTACTTTCAGCATGACTAATGTTTGTGGAAAATTTTAAAAAATTCCAAGACATGGTTATTGAGAAAAGTGCACATGAACGGACGAATGGGAATGAATTACTAGGTTCAATTCCTTCTTTATTGGAGGGGGAAAAAATGACATTTTTCTCACCTGAATCAATAAAAGGAAGGTTGTTTTCTATAATTTTAGCTGCAGACTTCAATTTTTCTGTGAGATGTTCTTGAACATCATGAAGGTGTTCTTCCCTACAAAACAGTTTTAAAATCGTGTTTGAAATTTCGTGCAGATTCCAGAGATACACCTGAAGAAAGTCGGAGGTTATACTGGGTGAAACATTGTAAAAATTACACTCAAGAAGGGAACAGTAGTGCAAATAATCCAAACAATATGAATTTTTAACCACCATCTAAAAAATTCAAAAATAAATAAGCAAAATATACATTAAGTTATCAAAAATATGGCCAATCATAAAAAAAAATGAAATTGAAATGAATTTCACATTTCTTGGCCATTTCAGCTTATTTACAAACAGTTGATCAAAAAAAAATTTTTTTTTTTGCTATAGAAAATAAATTGTGTTTTTTTTTTTAGATGGATGTGGATTAATGGCAAAAGGAAAAAGTAATAATTACTTAACTATGACTAATCCTAAGCTTGAATAGTATCTACCCCACCTCCAAAAAAAGAAAAAAAAAACTTGTAAAACAAACATCATCACTAAAACAAGAAAGAGAAATAAAATTAAGCTAAATGATGAAAAAATCAAGACATGATTAAAATGATACAGAATTATTATTTTATTTTTATTGGAATCCTTTGAGATTAGTAATTTGTATATTTGTTTATATATTTGTGGACTGTTATCCTCATCTTCATAGTTTTTGTTTCACCACATTTTAGCCAACTTATCCTCTGGCCTTCTTCAAGTGGTTAACCACAACAGGATAGGAATGCTGAGTCTAGTATATGTATCCTCAGTAATTACTGCTTTCATAGTTGTTGTCTCACCACATTTTAGCCAACTAATCTTCTGGCTTGCTTTGGGTAGGATTGAAACCCCTATCTTCAGACAATTCTCACCTGGAATCATAGACATTCAATGCCTCTATCCACTGCGCCATGGGCCCCAAAGAAAAAACTGTTTTAAATGAAGACATAATTAGTGATTCAACAAAATTCAGTCCATTTTCTTTGCTATTTTACTGAAATTTACAAGGTCTTCCCCTTCCTACCACTTGCCAATTATAAGCTCTTACTCAACGCATAGATGACGTTTGTCTGCTTCCTTTTTAAATTAAAAAAGTACTTTTATAATATAGATGGCTGAATTATACATTGTTAGGATTTTAAATATTTTCTTAAAAACACTGGCGGGACAGTTATCTCCACACTGAAACTCCTGCAAGGATGACATGTATATGTATATGGAAAATAATGAAAAAATATTTATTATTAAATAATTTTGTGTGCGTGTTAAATCTTAACTCTATGAGAAGATCTGTACAGAACATGAGACTGTGTTATATATGGGAGGGGACAGATCTCAGTAATTAGAGGAACAACGTAAATAAGTTTGAAAATAATCTATAAATATAAAAGCGAAAATGTATGTATGTATGTGTGTCTACAAAAGGCTTCTTTCAGAGAAGCGGTCGGTCGGTTCACAACTTTTTAAAACTTTTTATATCACATATAAATCGTAATATCTCACAGTTAACAACGAAGCTCACCTATCTATTTAATTTGCTCGATTTTGGGAAGATAAATATTCAATATTTGTCACTCGCCGCATGTGGGTTAGTCTTTTTCTTATAACATCTTAGCGGAAAAAAAAAGCGTTCAGCAGTAAATGAAATCCCGCAGTCAAACTTGACCTCATTAACTCATTAAAACGAGCACCTGCTAAATCCAAGTAATTAATTCAAACGTATTTCCGTTAGCATCTCACGGTGGGGCAATGGTTAACGTCGCACGTTTTTTTGTTTTTTTTCACACTTTAATTTACAACTTTGCCTCAACGGTTCGGGTTCGATCCCCATACTTACCCCCCCCCCACACACACACACATCTCCAAACACCCGGGCAACGCCGGGTACCCTTCACTAGTATTTGTTAAAAGGAAAAGGCTAGAATTGAATCCAGTAATCAAAAGTTAACAGTGAATACATATTGCTATTTAGATGCGATCCCATAGTGAATTGCCATTATAATAGAAATATTTATAGAACAAAGATAGGTCAGTTATGGATTGACAAATTTTCTTGCAAAGGCGTGTGGAGATGTGTGCAATATGTAGAATCCACATGAGGGACTCTCGCATGATTGAGCACATTTTGACGTCACAAAGAAAAATATGTTCAATATATTCAGTTAAGAGGGTTCGAAATTAGAGTTCAGTCGAGTTCGAGAGTTGAGTTTGAAACAGTCAGAAGAGGAGAGTTAGCTAAGTCTCTTTCGGAAGCGAAAGAAAGGGAGACCAAACAATGTAATTCTGCAAGGCATTAAAATACCTGATAATCATCATCATAACCAGCTGGAATAAATGTTGTCATATAATTTGATGACAAGACAAAGACTTTGTCTTGTCATCATTCAAACTAAAAGTAATGTGTTTTTGTGATTCGTCCTTGTAAAAGAACATTTGTACAAAGTCCCCAAGTATTGCCAGTCTCCATTATATGTCTTGTTCCTAATATGCATAGATCAATTATCACCCCACTACACAACAGACGCAGTTTGCCAGAAAATAAATATTTGACAATTTGATGCAGAGATATCTAGAAAGGTCATTGTGAATGGAAATACACCCGTTGTTAAATAAACAATAAAACGGATGGAAACCACATCCTGTAGAAGACATAGCTACATTGACAGCACAGGCAAAATCCCAGAATAGGCATTACAGATGCATTGGTGTCCAAAAATATGATCCCTGAAAGTAGGAAGGTTCAACTTATAGATATTAGTGATAGGAACTGATGAATCAAATGGAGCCACATTCTGCTAGAAATCAATCAGAAACCAGAATTGCTCCATAAAAGTATTGAATCTTTTAGCATTCAACACATAATTTTTTTTTGTCAACACGAAAAAAATCTTTTGCTCTTTGCTTGCAAAATTAAAAATTCCAAGACTTATACAGAAAGCTCTTCATCTCCAATACTTGTACAGAATAGCTACACATTGTAAACTCTTCTGAAATTAAACATGGCTTTCAATTCAAGAATTAAGATCCAAAAGAATCTACTAGCTAGTGAACTCGAAAGATCAACTTCTGTCCATTCCTGTACTCTCTTGTTCCCTCTCTCACTTTATTTAATTGATGCAATGAAACAATAAAAATATATCATCATATTGTTATATATCAATGTTTGTAATTCCTTTAAGCAGTCATACTATCAAATGTATATAGACATTAAAAAGAAAAAAAGGGTTGGATTTTGTATGTAGTCTCATATGATGCTAATAAAAAAAGAAAAGATTTGTATACTTTAAGAATTACTTACATCCTTTCAGTTTGTGACTTGTATTCTTTGATCTGGTTTTGCTGCTTTTGCAATTTGATCTAGATGGATACAAAAAGTAATATTGATTAAAACAGTTTTTCTAAAGACATTTTTTTTCTCATGCATGTAACTATAAAACCATACAAATTACTCTTGTTGATTTCTTTTTCAGTTTTATCCTTACATAAAATTGAACATTTTTACAAACTTTAGTATTGAAGATCTAATATATATTTGTTCTAACATCTAAGTTGACCCTCCCTCCCCCAAATGTCAGCCATGGTATCATTAATAAAATTCTATTCTGTAGTAGGCAATCTTCTATCCTGGGAGATAATGACATGAGCCTTGGTGTTTCAGCGAATTGTCTTCGGGCATCTTCAAGCATGGCTGTGGAGACCTATTTGAGAATAGGATAATGTCCTGGGATCTGTGGCCTTTTGGTGCTGTTTTCTGCATCATCTTCTGTTCTCCAGCAACAGCTTACTGTTGCTCTCTCCTCACTTCCCGCTGTACAGCACCTCGCCAGGAGCTGCAGTCGTCTGCCAGCTGCTCAGGTTGATTCCAGTCAGTTTCAGGTCACGTTTGCATACGTTCTTGTAGCAGAGAGCCGGCCCACTTCTGAGGTGCTGTTCTGTTCCCATCTCACCATACAAGATGTCCTTGGGGACACGGCCATCATCCATCCAGTGGATATAACTCAACCACTAGAGTCTGCACTGACAGAGGAGTAGGTGCATCCTGAGGCATTCAGCAAGCCCCCCTCAGCATATTGTAATGCCCAGGATATGACGCAAGCAATGAAGATGAAAGTTTTCCAAATGACTTTCCTGGCATGCATAGGTGGCTCAGGACTCACTACTGTAGAGGAGTGTGCTGATCACACAAGCCTGGTATACCTTGATTTAGTTACTCCACACACTCTTGCTCAGAATGGTCATCAAACCTGCGGCTTTGGTGATTCGTTTGTCAATCTCACTGTTAAGAAACAGGGTGCTGATGATAGTGGAGACGGGATAGGTGAATTTGTCTATTAATTCACCTATTTCGGTAACATAACCATATTAAGTACAAATAAACTTCAATCTATGCCTGACTTGTCCACCAAGTTTCAGTCATGAATATCCAACAATCTTTGTTTTATCACTGTTTCATAATAAGCACACCTGGATAAAAACATGCAAAATTGTCTGACACACTCCTCTCTTGGCACTGTCCTGATTTTAGTTGTGATGACCCTTTTTGGTTCAAGAATAGTCTCAGAATTGCTTTGATAGAAATTATTTTTGAGATAATCCCCCAAGGGAGTTAGGATCCAGTGAATATGGAAATTATTAAGGATCACACCCTCTACTGATGAAACAATTACCAAAGTGGCCCCCATATCATTTACAATTTTTTTTTATTGCCATGCATAGAGCCTTTTCTCTTCTGTAGCTGTCTAAGAATACATAAATTTAAAAAACAAAAAATATACTATTCTCACTATTTGTTACTAAAATGAAACTTCAGTCAATTGGCAAGTGAAAGAAACATAAAAAAAGAGACTCACTTCCATCATGGCCTTCTCTTGTTGTAACCGGTCAACTTCTGATTTACCCTTCTGTAGTGTAAGATTTAAGACTTCATTGTGTTGATTTGACTCTTTCTCATATTTACACACGCGATCTTGAAGTTCCCGTAGTTGGGTATCATATTCTTGTTGACTTTCAAATACCTGATAAAAAAGTTACAGAAATAATTCACATAAGTAAACATATATATATAAAAAAAATTGGTTCTTGTCCGGAATTCTTCCTATATTAAAAAAACAAAGATAAAGAAAAAAAACTGTATTATGTAAGTACTCATGATGTAACAAAAAATCATATTTCAAAAATCACATAAATTGATCAAGTAGTTTTATTTTTAAAAAATAAAATAAAATTTTCTGAGTACCCAATGACTGTCTTGGCAACCATTTTGAAAAAACAAAAAAGAAACAAAGGGAGATAACTCAACAATAATTCGTACTCACTAGATTTATGCCTACAAATTCCCATTAATTGTTTAAAAATGATTTTCTTTATAAAAATAAAACTACTTAATCAATTTATGTGAATTTTGGAACATGATTTTGTTTCGTGAAGAGAATGTACAACATACAGATTTTTCTGATGTTTGTTTGTTAATATAGGGGAATTCTAGACAACAACCAAAAATTCCAATTCATAGTTTGTGTTAGATTGGTTCTATGTAAACAGATTTAAAAATAAATCTTAATATAATTCGTTACTTATAAAATTCTTCATATATTTATACAGCCATAAAGACATCAAATTATCTGCAATTGCTAATCTAATTGCATAAATATTTTAAAAACCCATTGTAATAATTAATTTCTATCAATATTTAACTGTAGATCGAACAGATACCATAATACTTAGTTTGCTGTACCTTATCATAACAAAGGTGCATGCAAACTTTTAGCTTAGTTAGTCCAGTAGTTTCTGAGACAAGGTGGAACAGACAGACAGACTAAGAGAAATATAGATATTTGGTGGTGGTGGGGGGAGTCATACACAATTCCAACCAGTTTCAACTAAGAGAAACACACCGAATGCATATGGACGGGGTCGGGGTAGAAAATCATTCTCTGATGAGACAAAATTATCAAACTTGCCTACCACCATTATGAATTGTTTGCAGTCTTGACCTTCAAGGCAAAATTAATTAAAATGTTCAGAGACAACCTTCCGAGACTCCTATGCAACTGCTAGGCTTTGCTGCTCTGAATGTCAGGGATAAAAACCTGCAATTTTGCAGATATAACTAATAGCTACGGTCAGTAAGGAGGACTTCATGCAGACCAGATAATTCTGAGGCACAATCATCTTAAGCTTTATGCAGAAGTCTGATTCAGTCAATAAAAACAATAAATATTAATCAACCACCACCATCACAATTAATAGAATCTAGCCCCGTTTATGTCTCCAACTGTCAGCAGAAGATAATGAGATTTTTTATAACATGACTGTCCATTTTTCTCAAATAAAAATTCATGTATTACTCTCACCAACCAACCCCACCGCACAGACACATAACACACACATTTCTTATTTGTTAATTTTTCCTATAACAATCCAAGCATGTGAGGTCCCTCTCTATGAGTGAAAAATTTACTTTCACCATGACTAGTGTTTGCGTAAAATTTCCAAACAATCCAAGGTGTAGTTATTGAGAAAAATGCAAACAAATAAATGGACAAACGATTTTGGGGCAATTTTATCCTTATAATGGTCCCGAGGGAGGCAATTAGAGTTATCCCAGAAAATCTGTTCTGGCAAAAATTTACTTTCACCATGACTAATGTTTGTACAAAATTTCAAAAAAATATGAGGAGTGGTTATTGAGAAAAGTGCGAACAAATGAACGGGAGTGAATTACTAGGTCCAATCCCTCCTTTGTTGAGGGACCAACAATTGAAAGTTTCCTCATTTTTCTCATCATTGTAATAATTTCATATAGTTCCATGTTGCTGAACTATTTTCTTTTGTGTTACCAAACGAAGTGAACAATCTATTATCCAATGAAAACAATTTGCTTCTGAACTGTTTATGTTTTTTTATACTCCACTTTTTAGGCTGTTGAATTCAAGATGTCGACCAAAGCAGATGTGCCAACATATGAGCACCATGTAACACTTTTTTTTCTTAAAACTTGTGCCATATTCTTGGTTCTTGGGCAATGCCATAAAGTAAGCTAATCGATTTATTATTAAGATTGTGTTTTGTAGTCTAAATGGAATGTCAGCTAAAATAGTTTCTTTCGAATGAAATATCTATTTACAATAATTTTGGAATGTTATCAAACAGAAAAATTTTAGCTGAAAAATTTAGGAATTTCTAGATAAACATTATAAATTATGTAAAAACATCAGGTGATCTTTAATGCTATGTGCATTAATAATATAATGAAATGAAGATAGATTTAGAGACACATATAGTTTTTAGTCAATGTTTGGTTGTTATTGAAGATAGAAAGTCAAGTTCACCTGTTGTTGTGTTGACTCTGAACATCTAGGGAAGCTGTGGGTCCAACGGCTATAAAATGTAACGTAGGACCAGCATGCAAGTTCCAATGGGGGAAACATCTGAAATAAAGTTGATGAAATACAACCTGACTTTTTGGTTCATTAGGGATGAACCCTCTTTGCAGCTTTCTGTCAAAACAAGATCCAAGGATGAACAAGGAGGTATGTTTTCCTGATTGGCCAGAGGTTAAAACCCCAGAGAACTGTTATCTATCCATTTTTGTTGTAAATGTTATATGTTCATTAATATGTATCTGTTAATATATCAATATGCACAAACACTAGGCGATCATAGAAACACTGTCCTAAATATTATACATCATCAATTCGATGATCATGAAAAACTAGACATCAGATGAACACAAGTGTCACACGCATAAAAATACATGCAAACACATGAACATTAGACGACACAAGTAAATGGTTAAATACTCATTATATAGACGATTATATAACATATTTGTATATATAGCTCATGAATATACAACACTTATTCAATAAAACCGATTTGTAAAAGAACTGTAAAGGAGGAGTTTATCTTTTTAATCACAAAATTATGCAAATGACAAAATCCAGTTTTTTTTTACAGTTCCATGGAAATTTCCCTTTCTGACTAACAAGTCTCATGATGTATTTCAGCAACTTTATTTAAAATGTTTCCTCATTGGAAGTTGCATGCAGGTCCTACATTCCTTAAATTTGATAGGTGTTGGACCCACAGCTTCCCTGAATGTTCAGAGCCATATAAATACATGAATGTTAGACAACACAAGTAAATGGTTATACGTTCATTATATAGATGACTATATAACATTTGTATATATAGCCCCTAAGTATTCAATAAAACCAATTTTTAAAAAAAAATGTAAAGGAGGAGTTTGTCCTTCTGATCACAAAATAATGCAAATGACATGGAAATTTCACCTGTTTATGTAGCCGTGCATTCTCTTCTATTTTACTTTGTAATTCCTCTCCAATCACACTGCGTTCCAGCGAGTGAGCCACAGGGTTCTCTGATGTTGGGCTTCCTGCATCAGCAATACTACTTCCACTCTTTCCCTGAAACAGAAAAAAAGATAGGCCTCTTAATACAGATTCAGATTATTAACATGAACTGCTTGGGTGGGTACCATTAGATATTCTTACGGTCCAGGACAGAAGGAGATACTTTTTTTTCCAGCACTGATAAAACAAAAAGGAAATATGAAATCATTCTTAAATCAGGTACAAAAATAAATTTCAAGATGAGAAATATTCTTACACAAACTTGTTTTACCATTTTGTGATTCAACCTTGTGCCTAAGATTTTTGTTCATGTTAATTTTTAGCCTGAATAAAAGATTTAATATCTCAAAATAAATTGATAAAGTAATCAACGGAATCGGTTTACGACATATTAATCCTTTTTGAGTTATTAAATACAGAATTTGCTTATTTTGGTAAAACAGACAGATACATACACACATGCACGTCCACATTAATATATGTAGGTACATACACTCTCGTGTGAAATTTTTCAATAATTTTGTTAACATTGTGTTTTTCAAGTGATTTTATTGGTTTTGCTTATTTGTTTGGTTTTACGGCATATCAACCCCTTTTCAAGTCATTTAATGCAGAATCTGGTCATTTTGGTAAAAGTTTTTACGCTTCAAGTTCTTTATAGCTTCAAATATTTATTCATTGCTTGTTTTGCAGAGGAAATTGTTATTTTTGTTTTGGGTTTCGCAGAACATAAGTTTTGTAAAGAGCAAGGAAAAAAAGACAATAACATCAATGTTTGGTGCATTTTAGGTCAGAAAGCCAATATCTTCAGACTGCCTAATCTAGTAGCACTAGACAACTAAACTGAAACCTCCAACACACACTTTACATAAATACATTTTTAAACACAGTTATTCAAGAACTAAGAGATTAAAAAGAACACCGGATACTGTCCTTATAACTTTTCTCATTTTCAGAGTAAGTTTTTCCTTTTGAGAATATATATATATTTTATGACCGGGCAACATTGGATAGCCTACTAGTTATATATATATATATATAACTACTTCATTTACTCACATAAAATTAATATACGAAAATGTAGATTTATGCGTAAACTTTAAGTATTTACTTCAAAGTGCTCAATATGTAGGTAGAGCTAGTTAGTAATTTATAAAATATATATGGCGATAAAGCTACACTGAATATTCGGCATTTCAAATAAAAATAATAATAATAATAATAATAACAATAATAATAATAACAAACCAACCCCGGACAAGAACAACCATACCATAAATAAAAATACTAATAATGAACAAGATAAATGCAAATGTAGACACCGCACACTTTGCCCAGTTCAAAATAAATGTCTAACAAAAAGCGTAGTTTATCAGGCAACAATATTTGCGAAAGAAAACCCGAATAACAAGAAATATTATGTAGGCATGACTTCCTTAGATTTCAAAACCCGATACTATGACCACAAAAGTACATTCAACAATAAAAAACACCGTATAAAAACAACACAAGCGAATAAATACTGGGAACTCAAAGAAAGCGGACATTCGCCGGTAGTCGAATGGAAAATAATAAGACAAGCTACCACGTGCAGATATTTAGACGACCCATGTAAATTATGCCTTCATGAAAAATTTGCTATCCTGTACTTTAAAGAACCCCAAAATCTATTAAACTGTAGAAGAGAAATAGCAAATAACTGTGTTCACAAAATAAAACTTACTCTAGGATAGCGATACAAAATAGCTTTAAAACTAACAAAACAATAGAAAATAAACAAATAAATAAATTTAAATAAACATAAATATACATAAACGATCACACATATATGTATGTATATATATATGTACATATATGTATGTATACATATGTGTATTTATATATATATAAAAAAAAAGGAAAATGGCTGCCTTAAACCACTAACCTAATTCTAAAACAGATCCTTTGTTCGATAAAATGCATGCCCATTGGCTGATAGGAAGGGGCGCGGTGGATACTAGAAAGCTAATTAGCTAGCTAAAATCCTCAAGAGAAGAGGACCATATAAAAACGAGAAACAACCACAGAATTTGCGCATAAGCCTGACGAATCCTAGAGTGGATGAAACGCTGAATATTCAGTGTAGCTTAATCGCCATATATATTTTATAAATTACTATATATATATATATATATATATATATATATATATATATATATATATATATATATAACTAGTAGGCTATTCAATGTTGCCCGGTCATAAAATATTCTTAAATATGATATTTTAATTCATGCTGATTTCGTATTTATTTTGTATTACAATAGATTATTAACATACATACATACATTTAAATAGACAGGTGAGATTTATATTATAGATTATAGTTAAATACATAATTCATACACAACAACAACCATGGTCACATACCATGTAATTGCAAATCCTAAACACACATTTTGGGTATCTAATTTTTTATTTTTAGTTTCTCTATAAAATTTTAACATGAGTAAGTTTCATTAGTCTATCGATTTGTCAGTTTTAATGAGTACTAAAATGATTTACAAAGTTATTTTTGACACCTTTTCACATATTAAAATTGCTTCCTTCTTTATGAATCAAAGGGAAGGCATTATGATCGATTTAGTTTGTTTTTTTAATCAACAATTTTTCTCTCTTGTTTTTTTTTTATCACATCACATACAAAAAAGTAAATAAATGATAAATGAACAGTTAAAATTTTAAAAACAGCAAAACCGAAATGGATTTCCCAATTACCATAAAAAAAACATTAAATGTGCATATATTTTCTCAAACATAAAAACCCATTTGTTGGGGTGATTTATAGCTTTTAGCTTGACTGGTAGTCTAAAATCAATAAATTTTTATTTTTACCATCAGCTGTGGAAGATTTTATTGTAAACAAAATCAAATAAAAAAAAAGATAATTAAAGGAATCGTTTTTGGCATCGGAAAATAAGCACAAATTTTTCTCATTCCAACACCCCAAAAGTTCCAATTTTTCAGATTCCTGATTAATCGTCCCAACACTAGTATAAACACACAAAAAGTATAAACACAAACATACATAGATGTAAAAGCGTATATTTTATTGCTCATTTTTTTTAACTTGTTTTATACACAAACATAAATTTTATTTGTATTTGCATTAATTGAAATAAAATAGTGTGCATATGTGCGTATGTGCACCTATTATCATGACTACATGACAACATTAAAATGTCATCTTTTTTAACAGGCGCCATGTAACAAAATTTGTGTTATTATATCTCCGATATAATTGTATATTTGTAAAAGAGTTAGTAAATAATGAAAAAAATATAAAATAGATAACCGAATAAGTACTTACAAAGCCAGAGGCTATTTGCAATTTTTGTCTTTAAGGCTGCTGATAAAAACTAAAAAAAAAGTAAAACTAAGTTGTAGAAATCAAATTATTTCAAATATTCAAGAATTAAATAATGTAAAAACATATAATTGTTTATCACAGCAGAAGTAGGTAGATCAATGTTAACATTTTTTATTAATCATATGTAAACTTATTCTTTTTAGGTGATTATACTAAAATGCCACTGCTTTAATAATCTTCCAGGTCAGAATAAAAATTTTAAAAAAGTAATTGAATCAAATTATTTTTTACTGTAAAAGACATGGTACAACAATAATAATTAAAAATTGGCTACTCAGAATCAAATAACGATTTGTCAACTCAAATTGTATGTAGGTCTAATGTGGGAAATCCAAACAATCTTTCTTTATATATTAGATGATGAATATACAAGTCCAAAAATAACTTTGTTTAATATTATTTCTTTACTGATCTAGTTTATTCTTAAAAATAATTTACATTAGAACTATTTTTTAACCTTACACAATAATGTTTCTGAATGTAAGAGATGAGGATTGATTATTCGTATTATTTAAATACTGTTCTCATCTTGAATGTTATTTTTAAAGTGTTGATGTAATCTCTGACCTTCTTCAGATGCATCTTGTTGAACTCGGGAATCTGCACAGAAATGGAAAGCTTTATTTAATCCACAGAGGTAGCATGCTCTTTTTCTGTCAGCCATGACCGAGTAGAAGTCCTAAGTAATTTGTAATTGCGTGTCGCCCGCACTGAAAATTTAACTGTTAACCTTCAACCTCCAGAAGAGTGGAACTTACAACTGAATTTTTCCAAGTACTTTATTCGCTATGCCATGGATCCTGATTAGACAATTTATTCTAAAAGTATATAAATATATATATATACTTTTCTACTTGGGAGTCACCACTTATCAAGGCCCAAAGGCCACTCAAGGTAGGGGTTAATGAATATAAGGTGATAGTGTAGTAATCGTTAATGCTGTAAATTGGGTAGAATGAGGATGCCTCAACAAAAAATTGTTTACATTGGATTTGAAGGCTACCATGTTATATTCAACTTTCTGGGAAAGAAGCCTATTACTCTATTAGAAAAAAAAATCTAATTATATGGTAGATTTAGTCTGTGATATCTTTCTTACCAATAAATTTCCAGTGCACAAGTAGATATGAAATACGTGTGTTCCATATTTAGAATTTCTTTTTAATGATTTTGAAAATCTTAAGTCATCTTTCATTCTTGAATAAAAATAAAACAATAAAAAATAGTGTATTTTTTTTTATCTAAGAAGATATTTTAGAAGAAAAAGAGAATATTACAATGTTTGGAAAATATTGTGTGCCATTATAATAAGTACTTATAATTCGACATTTCTGAATTTTTGAGATGAGGATTGGTTATTTGTATTATTATTCATCGGACTACTGTTCTCATCTTGAGTGTGATTTTCACAACGTTTTGGTCGATGTAACCTCCAACCTTCTTCAGGTATATCTTGACGAACTCGGGACTGTTTCTGTTGAACTCGAGAATTTGGACAGAATTTCAAGTGGAATCCTTTATTTACTTTATGGGGATAGCATGCTCTTGTTCTGTCAGCCATGACTGGATAGAGGTTCTAAGTAATTCGCAATTGTATTTCTTCGGTCGCCCACACTGAGGATGGTGAGGATTATAATTCCTTTCCATCCATCTACTAACTCTATCACTAACATATTATCATGTCAATAGTTAACTGATTTGAACATTCAGCAATAAAAAAGATATTAAAAAGCTCTTTAGAACAAGAAAAAAATGACAAAAAAGAAAAAGAAGAAAATGTTTATTGGATCGATAATGATAGAAATTAAATTATTAAAAATATTTTATTAGACTGGATTCTTATTTGCATTTGAAAATTTCATACTTTATTTAATACATTAATAGTTTTCCAACATATATTTTATGCCGTGAGATATAAGAACATAACAGTAAATTCATTACATGCTATTAGAAAAGGATGTGTGTGTGCATAGTGCAAGAAGCGTGGTAATAGCAAATTAAAAATAAATTAAATAAAGCAAATGAAGAACTGTGAATTGATTTTAAAAGAAAATAGGTATATCTTGTATATAATGAAGTAGACACAATTTTTCCCCTCTGGACAGAACTGTTGTAGGTTGAAACAACAGATGCCACATAGAAAATTATTATGCTTACGTCATTAGCCATTATGTTATCTAGCTATAGAATGCAATTACATACACATTACTTTGTAATATTAAAACATTACTTTTATTCCGAGAAGCACCATGATCATCATTGTCCTAACCTAGAGAGGAAGAAGCGAAAATTTCACCGTCTCTATACCAAATCCTCTTACGACACCATTCACCACCGAGTGTATTTATACTTTTTCTTACTTTCCTGCGTGTTAGCCGTCATTAAGTGATTACAGATTTTCTACACAATCACATATTCTTACCCCCTATGGCATACAAAAATAATGATTTCTCCCAAACATAAATCTGGTACATCTGATTGGCTGAGAATTATACATTCTACAATTTCTCGATTCGGTTATTCTAACAATAAACAAACACTTCTCAACTATAAACCATGCCGCCATTTCTGTAAATTTCTGTTTCTTATGTTTTTATTTATACAATTCGTGTAATTAATCCACTTAGATTTACTTATACAATTCATATAATTGTTCCGCTTAGGAACTCTATACTTTTACTGTTTATTTGTGAAGATATTACACTCCAAAACATAACTCATTTACCGACCAGCGAGCGATATAGAGAAAAAACTATAAATGGCTAAAATTAAATCACGCTATTAGTTCACATGCTAGAATGTGGTTAGCAATTATTTTGTTTCATTTGGCTTTCTGGTCATGGATTCGATTTATATGTTTGCTTGTTTGTTTATATACACGAATTATAATTGGATATTCGATTTTTAAGTTTTCACGTTTGTTTGCATTATAACTGCTTCACAAACTATAAATAGCTAAAATTAATTCACAATATTATTTCACATGTTAAGATGTGATTAACAATTTATATTAACCTTTTATTTTATTGATAAAGACACCCCAATAGTAGTTCTAGGGATGCATCCGATAATATTTCATTTCATTTGGCTTTCCAGTTTCCGATTCGATTTATATGTTTTCATGTTTGTTCATATACACAAACTATAAATGGATAAAATTACATCACGCTATAATTATACATGTGAGGATATCATTAAACTTTAATTACACTTAAACACGTTATTTAGCAAATACAACAAAAAAAAAAAAGGTGTAAATATGAGGATTCTTTCCACCTCTGAGCAATCCTTTAAAATTACGACTTATATGTTTTCAGCACCACCGAAAACAAAAACACATTTAAAATTCTGATAAACAAGTATTTTACCACGTTATTTAATAAATATAAAAAAGAAACAACAAAATAGTAGTTCTAGGGACACATCCAGTAATATTTCGTTTCATTTAGCTTTCCAGTTTCCGATTCGATTTATACGTTTCCATGTTTGTTTATATACACAAACTATAAATGGATAAATTCCCATCACACTATTATTATTATATATGTAAGGATGTTATTAAATTTTAATTACACTTAAACATGTTATTTCACAAATACAACAAAAAAAATAACGATTCTTTCCACCTTCAACCAATCCTTCAAAAAAAAAAAAAAAAAAAAAAAAAAAAGTATGAAAGTTGAATTTAACTGGAAAACACTTATTACTAATAGCACGGTACAAAAATCCATAAACACCAAATTTTAAAGTAGATGTTGCTCTCGGATGCATATGATGGCAGAGCGTGATACCGTATGCAACCTTATGCCAGCATAACTTGGTGCTTATGAATTTTTTTAACATGAAGAGGTTGGGGGCTGGCAAACAACAAAAACAATGACAGTCATATTTTAAATTTTTATGCACGGGGAGAGGGGTGGGGGTGCTACCACTGGGCAACACCAGTTAACAGGTTCTGCTAGTAATAAATAAGTATAAAATTCACAATCACTTCATCATTATCTTTGGTTTAAGGTGCTTTTTCATATAAACATGACATGCTTTTAGAAATTAACTTCCGAAATAATCTACGAGATGCCTTAAATAAGTTTCCAGACGTTTTTCATATAGGCACTTTTATGGATAGCACACGCATAAAATTCAACTCCCCTTCGCAGGGAATGCACTTGTTGTACCGTTCCAACAACTTCTGGAAGGCCCCATGGAAATCCTCATGTGTGCACATGTCAGCCTCTTTCATCTCTTCAATTGTTTCAGAACAATAGCCTCTATCGTTTTTCTTGAGTTTAGGAAATAACCAAAAATCACAAAGAGTAAGGTCTGAATTATAGGGAGGGTGAGGAACTGTCTTGATGCACAATTTGGTCAAATAGTCTCTGACAAGGACAGAGCACCCTTTAGAACAAACTTTGCACAAATCTTCTGCATCTTCAGTTTCTCACAAATAATTGTGTGTACAGTTCCCACACTGACATCAAACTGTGCTCTTATTATCTCTAGAGACATGAAATTCTTTATTTGGCCAATCAACTCTAGTGTTCTGACTTCCTTATTCCTCCCACATCTCTCATGATCCCTCACAGACTCCCTGCCTTCCTTAAATCTCTTATGCCATTCAAAATCTGATGCTCGATTCATGCAAGATGGTCCAAAAGCAGTCTGAAGTATTCCATACATTTCTGTGTCAAATTTCAAACAGAATTTTATTGCATATTGCTTTTCTACCTCACGTCCAGGTTGCATGCTTGAAATTCACCTGCTTTGACAATCAGGCTTTAGTAGGGTGTATACCAATTCCTGCTGTAGCTGTTCATTTCAACCTGCAATCATAAAAATTGGTCAGTCATCTCATAAGATGTATCGCACTAGGATACTGAATTTTCAAGAGTCTACAACAATTTTAAATGCCTGTACAGAAAAGTCTGGAAACTTATTGAAGGCACCTTGTATCAGAACTCTTTATCCATTCCTCTTTCACTCAAATTCATTCTTATCACTTCCTCCCATATTTTCCTTAGCCTTCCCCTGCTATTTCAACTGTTCTACATCTACTAAACCAAGAACTGTCCTTCATTCTTTTAATGTGTTCAAACTAATACAGCCTCCAGTTCTGTACACATCCACCTATATTGTTAATCTCTCTCTGAGATCATCAGATCTAAGCCTATCTTTAATTTTATTCTCTTCATAAAAAACAGTTTTAGTACTGATGTATGACAAATTAAGGCGCAACAAATGTATGACAGCTGCTCTTGCTTATTCTCTATATGATATTTAGGCATGATAAATTAAGGTGTAACCTGTTTTTTTTTAATTGTTTGCTAAAAATCTTTGAAAAATATAAAGTTTTTTTTTTCAGACTTGGGGGAAATATCAAAAAAAAAAAAAAAAAAGGAGTCCAACATAAAAAGAAAATGTTCCCTTAAGTTAAAAGAAAATAAAAATTTTGTTTACTTTTTTAAAATTGTAAATATTTTTTTTTTAATGTTCAGAAAAAAATGTTAACGAAAATAAATATATCAACAAATTATTTAATTCCCTCAATACTTGGTCTTATCAGTCTGAAAAAGATTTTTAGCAGAAGAAAAAAATGCAAATCTGTCTAAGTTAAAATTGTTTGCTTCTTGCTGTTTTTGACATAAGAATCCCAGGTTGCTCAAATGCCATGCTTAAATATCATACGAATAGAAAATTAGCAGGAGCCGTTTGTCATGCCTTGATTTGTTGCATATAATTAATTATTGCACAAAATACATGACTATAACCCTCATTGGCAAGTTTCACTTCTGTTCAACACACACTTCTTAGATGATTTGCGTTGCATTTTTTGACTTCAGTTTCTATCATTTTGATGATTGTTTTGTAGCTTTTATAATTGAGCTTTATTTTTTTAAAACAATGTACATTATTTAAGACTATTTTGAGTTTTTTCACCCAAAGTTCGTCTGGCAATCTTTCTTACAATGATTCTCATGTTGAAAGAAAATCTAAGATGATTTTAATATTAACTAATTAGGCTTTGTCTTATTTTATCCTCCCTTGGCTTTAGGCCAGACTAGGTTGATACAAATGTTGGACATTTTAGAAAAATACAAGTGAGTTCAGGAACAAACAGTTGATTCTAAGGATGGGTTATATGTAAGAAGAAGAGATGCCTGAAACCAACCTGGATGAGTAACAGCACAAGAGATATCAAGAATAATGCTAAGTATGCATAAGCCTTGCTTATTAAAATAAGCAAGGAAGACACAGAAGCAGACAAACACCAGGACCTAAAAAGCAAAAGGACAAATCCATTTTACTGAGCATCTTCCCCATCACCTTTAAACTGAAGACACTTGGCTATGAAACTGTAATAAAAGTGAACATCTACATATCTATAAAAGTGAAAGTGTGTGTGTGTGTGTACATTTCCCTACACAATAACTATCAATTTTCAGTCTACAGACTCGAAATTTGATATACAGGGTATGGAGATTTGGAGAAAATCGTTTTAATCTGTTTTCGGACAGAAATTTGGCTGTTAAGGGGTCAAAGTTCAACGATTTGACCTTTGAGAACTCTACCAAACTCCTCCGACAATTTTGGGTATAAACAATTGAAATTTTAGATTTTGGACATGGATCTAACTTAATAACTTGATTTGAGCCCAAAACAATAAATGTTAAGGCGTCATAATAGGGGTCAAAGTTAAAAAAAATTGACCTCTGCGGTCTCTACCAAATTACTAGACAATTTCTGGTCTAAACATTTGAAATTTTACATAAAGGGTATTCAGAAATAGGGTAAGCTTTTTAATCGGTTTGGGTCGAAAATTTGAGCTACTAATATATAAATGTATGTATGTATGTATGTATGTTTGCATGTCTGCCTAAAACCTTCAACAGAGGCGACGGATTTTCACAAGATCAGTATCGTTTTGAAGCTCGACCCATCAGACGACAAATACCAAAAAATTGGCTAAAAACATTAATTTTTTCACCCTCAACTGGGCACTTTTCTACAGGGAGGGGTCGTTTTTTTCGCCGATATTTTCGAAAGTCATCCTCTCTTTTCGATTGTCTAGCCTTAATTTAAACCTATGTCATATTTTTTTTTTTTTGCTCAACACACACTTCCAAACACCCAGACAACGCCGGGCACCCATGCTAGTCCATAATAAAGAAAGAATTATATATCTATTAATATAAAGTTTAGTATGTGTATGCCAGTATCTTATATCTTTAAAGCCATCATTTGCCCATGCACAGAGTATTGTTGCTAAATCTGGGCTGCTGCTGCTGCACGTATCACTAATTTTTCTCTCTGAGACAGAATAAAAAAAAAAAGTCACTAACCTAACAGGTTCCACACTATCTTCCAAGCTCCAACTCCTATCCCATCATCGCAATATTGCATCCCTGTATTTGTTTTACAAGTGCTCCGATGTAATGTACTCAGACAAACTTGCTTCACTTGTGCCCCCTCAATGTAGATATCTCTGACTAACCCAATAAGCAGGAAATTCTTCTTCCTTCGGCTGTTGAGATCGTCAGATGCAGTGAGAAAAACAACCAAGATGAGAATAATAGGCTGAACAATCCAAAGAACCCAAAAAATATTTATCAATTCTCATCTCAAAAATATACAAGCATTATATTTGAAAATTGCCTGAATAAAATAACTTTTGTTATTGCAATAAATCGGAAGAATTCAACTTGTACAATCCAAACAGAAAGAGAAAAGTATTTATTCATCTCTTAACAAAGACGAATTTGACATCAAATTATTCTACTGTGGAGAGCACCTTGCATCTTATTGCAATCATGGCAGCTATAAAAAGCGATTTCACTCCCCTTGGTACTCAAGCCTGTGTAGTGTCACTACAGGCATTAGCGACTAACTCTGATCCTCTCCTTTTAAAACAATTGTACAGGAACTGCTTAAGAGAGGGAGTATCTTCTGGGAGAAAGTCTAATTTTTTTTCTTAATCATCATATTTGGTTTATTTTGGTCTATCCATTTTACATGTTGACATGCATTGGACGGATTTTAGAAATTGACTTCCAAACTAAGTTAACGCTGACCAGGTTTTTATTTATTCCTCTTTCTCTCAAGTCCATTTTTATCACTTCTTCCCATGATTTCTTTGGCCTTTTCCTGCCAACTGACCCACCTACCTCCACTGTTCTACATCTACTAATCCAATAACTCTTATCCATTCTTTCAATGTGACCAAACCATCAAAGTCTCCTGTTCTGCAAACATCTCAATCTACTGTTCAGATTTAATATTCCTCTGAGGTCATCAGATCTAAGTCTGTGTTTAAGACTCACATTACACGTCCATCATATCATTCTCAGATCATTTTTCTCTGTTATAACACATGTCCTTAATTCCTAACTGGCCAAGTTTCACCTCAATACATCATCACTAGGGCTGTGACAACAGCATATTCTTTTTATTGCTTTGACTCTCGAGTCCTTGTACCGGACAAATATCCAGTAAATAAAACGTTGTTTAGTAAATCGTTATTTTTTTGCATTTCCATACACCAAACATGGATATAAATATCACTAAAACATCCACTGGGTCATAAGCTACATTTCGGTACCTTACTTGCCTGGGTGGGTTGCCTTTAGGCTGAGCTAAACTGCGTCACACACACACAGTAAATTAAACTTACTAAGGGAGATAATAACTTCCAGTGAATACCGGAAAAATATCCAGTAAATAAAACGTTTAGTAAATCGTTATTTTTTTGCATTTCCATACACTAAACATGGATATAAATATCACTAAAACATCCGCTGGGTTATAAGCTTCATTTCGGTACCTTACTTGTCTGGGTGGGTTGCCTGTAGGCTGAGATAAACCGTGTCATACACACAGACAGACAGTACGAAAATTTATAATAAGATACATTCGTTTTATTGACTTCAAGAATATTTTGCTGACAATGACAATTATTTTTATAAAAGAAAAGCCATTTCTTCTTAATACCATAAACCTTGACTGACATTATCTCAAAAAGAATATTACTTATAACAGTAAATTATACAGATTGATCTAAAATGCACCATGGAAGTGCTAGTCTATATAATAATTGGCCAAAGTAATTTTATATCTCCAAATTTTTTAGATGAAGATTTGTTAATCATATTATTTGGATTCATCGGACTACTGTTCTCATCTTGAGTGTGATTTTCATAACGTTTTGGTCAATGTAACCTCCGACCTTCTTTAGGTGTATCTTGTCCGCAAGGACCCGTGGCGCAGTGGTAAGAGTACTTGGAAAAATCAATTGTGAAAGGTTGAAGGTTCAATTCTCAGTGAGGACGACTGAAAAATACAATTACGAATTACTTACGATGTCTATCCAGTCATAGCTGACAGAACGAGAGCATGCTACCCCCATGAAGTAAATAAAGGGTTCTGTTCGAAATTCCATCCAAATTCCTCAGTTCGACAAGAAACATTCCTGAGTTTGACAAGATACATCTAAAGAAAATCGGGGATTACATTGACTGAAAATGACACTTATAAATAAGAATAACCAATCCTAATCTCAAAAAATAGTCTGATGAATACAAAGTAATTTTATGTCTGTACATATGTATCACTCTTTTTCAAAGGGTAGGACTGCCGGATTGCCAAAAATACAATGCAAAAAAAAAAATTTCATCTAATTCACTAGTGTGTCAAACTTAAAACTGAAACTAATATACATTTTTTAGGCTTTTAAGCTAGGATCTAGAAAATATAGTATTTGTTCAACCCAAAGATGGCACATTAATATCATGAGGTCTGCACTTGTGGGGGATGTCCATTAAATGGAAATATGTTACAAACTCCTTCAAAGGTTTTGGACATAACCCCCCCCCCCCAAAAAAAAACAAGAACAGATATATTTTAAAATTATATTAATCAGTATACTTAGATAAGTATGTTGTAACAAAGATCATTAGAAATTTGAAAATTTAGCAAAAAAAACACGATAAGCCATGAATAAGATGTAAATATTGTTTATTAAAAATTTTTAAACTTTGGTGTTAAATTTTTCAGGTAAAAAAAATAACAGTAATTTATTTTTTTGCTACTATGAAAATACCACCCATCTCTTAAGAAGGGTATTTTACCCCAAAAATTTAAGACCAAATTGAAAAAAAAAAGAGAGAAATTGAAAAAAAAAAAAAAACTGCATCTTATTCATGGCTTATAACAGCTTTTCAAAGTTCAAATTTAAAAGCTGCTTCAAAAGTATGTTTACAATTTATTACATATTACATTTTTGCATGTGGGTGTGTGTCATCTATAATATAAATCTCACCTGTTTGTTTAAATGTATGTATGTATGTATGTATGTATGTATGTCCGCCTAAAACTTTTGACAGAGGTGATGGATTTTCACAAGATTGGTATCATTTTTAAGCATGACCCATCAGACGACAAATATAAAAAAATTGGCCAAAAACATTAGTTCCTTCACCCTCAACTGGGCCCTTTTCTACAGGGAGGAGTCGCCTTTTCGCTGATATTTTCGAAAGTCATCGCCTTTTCTTAATTGTCTAGCCTTAATTTAAACTTACATCACTTCCAGTTTGGCAATGGCTGCAAAAGCAAAGACGTCACGTTTTGTTTTCTTTGGGGTTTTTTTTTTTTCATGTTCCTCCTTTGGGGTACGGGTTTGTCGCCTGCCTGCCTACTACCACTTTTTTTTTTTTTTTTTTTTTTGCTCAACACACACCTCCAAACATCAGAGCAATGCCGGGCACTCATGCTCGTCATTCTTTAAAGCACAGAAGAAATAGAATACTACAATTTCTTACCCCATTAAAATAAATATAAAGTATAAAGAGAAAGCATGAAAATGCTTTGCATTATTTATCAGATTAATTATTAGTAAACTACTATCACCACCACCACCACAGATAAAAATGGTTAGTAAATGTACATTACCAATGCGCTTTAAATATTTTGCACTTCAATGAAGATGATTGAAAAATTATATACAAGACAGACTACCAGTTTTGGTTAGTTCCAGAAAGTCAAATGTTGCTTTTAATTCTACTAACTGGCTTAATGGTTAGACTATTCACTAATGGGCTGGAAGGTTAGGATTCAACCCTCGGCTGAATCAAACTAAAAACTAATACTTTACGAATCCTAAAACACCCAGCATTATAAAAGTGAGGATCAAGAGTAAGTGGAATGATTCCTTTACGTTTTGATGTAATAGCTAATGAAAAGAGAGCTTTCAGGTTGCTTCTGACTATGGTCAACCACTTTACTTCTTTTTTTTTTTTTTTTTTTTTTAACTAGCTGTATCTACCAGGCATTGTCCAGAAGTCGTTTTATGTTTTCTTTCTTTTTTTTTAAACTATGCCAAGTTTTTGTCTCAAAAATATATTTTACTTTTAAATATAATTTTGAAAGTTAAATTTAATTATTACAGTATCGTTTGGTTATCAAAATTATTGATCAAACAAAATTAAGAAATGTTTTAATCTGTATTTATAAAATTACTGGATTTAAATAACTTAAACTTTCAATACATGAGAGTCTGCTAAGAATGTTAAAACTAGCTAAAATTAATTTTTATTCCATAGTTTAAATATTTTCAGATTGTTGAAAATTTTCAAAAGCTCATAAAAAAGCAGTATGTTTTTTTTTAATTGATAACAAAATATTAAAATGGCTGACTTGTTTACAAATAAACAGAAATGCATTAATTTTGTACTTTACACTATTGCATTTTTTATGTAAATAAATTATTTATTAATAGATTTCTAACAATAAAAATGAAATAAAAAAAATAAAAAAAAAACAGATACAGAGACTTATAATTGAAATCGGGACCTTTATATCTTCAGCTAAATGCTCTCTCAACTTAATTATTTGGGCTAGCTATACCTATTTCAATGCTAAGAATTTATATTTGTATTGACTCTTGTTGTACTCTTGCTCATTATTTAAGATTATATCTATTTCAAAAATCATCTGGAGATGGATAAATTATTCTTTAAGAAATTAAATCAGAATAATTTTTTTTAAGAACATAGACCAATATTCTGCAAAAAATACAATAATAAACAAAAAAATAAAAATGGTGAACCAGAATCTAACATTAGAAAAACATACAAATTAGAGACCTTCTTTACTTTATATATTAAGCATATACCAACACATGTATTGGATGGCTAAATGAGCAATCCTCAGTATATACTACTTGTAATCGTTGCTGTTATTTCAGACATTATTTAAGATGGTATCGATTTTAAAAATCTTACAAAGAGGATAAATTATTTTTTTGAAAGAAATTAAATCAAAATATATTGGCGAACCAGAACGAAACATTGGTTTTGTATGGAAGAAACCCCCCAAAACAAAAAAAAACTATTAACCATAAAGATTCAAGAAATATTTGCTTCAATTTTATTATTATTAAAAAACCCTTAATTTCAATTGTTATTAAAACATTCTAACTAGAATATTTTGAGTTGCATTCACCAAGCATCAGTGATATGAAAGTGAGAAAGAGAAGATCAAATCTAAAAGGAGGCTGCTGAATATATCCATTTCTTTCTTTCATTATACTGAAAGAGTAGCAAAAGTGTTATTTTATTTCTTTTTGCTCATGAATAAAAGAAAGAGATAGAAATAAAAATTTGATGGAAAGAGAAAGAAAGAGGAGCATAAAAGAAAGAAATTATCAATATTTACTGTCTTTTATATGGCAATCATGTTGACACACCGGTTCTTGTTGGATGACCAAAGTTAAGCAACATTGAGCCTGGCCAGTACCAGATGGGAATATCAGGCGCTGTATGTAGGAGGACATCAACACATCCTTGTAAGAGCTGCAAAAACCTAAAATTGTTATCTCCCCTAACAGGGATACATATGCAACTGGGGACTGCTCATGAATTTCATACTCCCATGAAACTTCTTCCTTTAGAAAAAGCCAGTTCAACTTGCCTAGAGTGAGTGCCACTTCGGTACTTCGAGTCTTCAACGTAGAGAAAGCATAACTCTCCAAAAAGGGACACTCTGCAACAATATCCGTATAGCATTGTCACAAAATCCTTATGAAAAATGAGCCTCACAGCACAGGCATTAAACACATACCCCCCCCAAAAGGAAATAAGGGAATACAATAATATTGTAGGGCGTATATAAAGGAACTATGTCATAAACTCTCATATGGTTTTAGAGGTAGAGTCCCATAAGCATATATATTTATTTTTAAGCTACATTTCCCAGGATATTTGGATGCGTACATTTCATGAAAAGGCGTACAACAACATTATGGAATCTTCATTTATGCATAACATCCTTCAAAAGGAAATATTTCACAAACTCCTTTTGCGATAAAACCTCATAGCCACGTATATTATGAAACTACATTACCCAGACTATTTGGATACATATATTTCATTTTTATCAAAAAAGGTATAATAATTTTATTTGATTATATGTTTCTTAATTTTTTAGATGAGGATTGATAATTTGTACCATTTAGATTATTAAGACTACTGTTCTCATCTTGAGTGTTATTATTCATGTTTAGGTCAATGTAATGTCCAACCTACTTCCTTGTGCTGGTTATGATAAAACAAATAATGTAATCTTTAATCTAAATTAAAAAGTATGTCTTCTTTTTTGTCTTGATATGTAAGAAGTTCAATGAAATTTTAACGGCTATGAAAAATGAGTATGAGTTCTTTGAACAAATTTAAATAAAATATGATCAAAAATGTTTACTGGATTTAGATATTTTGATTAGAGTCCGAAGAATATCATACCAGACAAATTAGTTTGATAAGATAAGGAGGGCGAGGGAAAGAGGATACATCTTTCAATCAAACACATCTGCTGTAACTTTGAATTGAGTTTGACCATATGAAATGAAGCAGATAAATATTTTTGTGAATGTCAAATGTTGTTGTTCTAAAAAAGTATACTGGGATTTAATAGGAACATTGATTATTTTATAGGTAGAGTGATCCTTATAAAAAAATTGTAAGAAAATAGAAGGCAAATCGATCCCTCTTGTCTTTGATATGTAATGAGTACAATAAAATTTTGAAGGCTATGAATATTAAAATTGTACAAATGTAAATAAAATGCAATAGGAAATATTTACTGGATTTAAAGTAAACTTATATTCTTGTTAATAATTATTAAAATAATTTTTTGTCTGTCAAGTATCGATTCCCTATCAGTTCATGCCAATCCCTTCTATGTGAATTTTTTTTATTTGTTGATTTATCCTGAATCACAATTGTTTTTGTTTCTGATCGATTTTATTTTTTTTATTTATTGTAATATATATAAATAAAAAGGAACAAACCGAGTTATGTGTTCATCAACATTTCGTCTTTATTTCGAGACTTCCTCTGGATGAAATAAATGTTAATGAACACATAACTCAGTTTGTTCCTTTTTATTTCTCTATTTCGTTGGGCTGGTGCATCTGCTATTAGTCTCTCACTCCTTATATTCTTGTTAATAATTATTAAAATAATTTTTTGTCTGTTACGTATCGCTTCCTTATTTATTTGGTCCTTTCTATATGATTTTTTTTATCCATTGATTTGTCCTGAATTACACCTGTATTTGTTTCTGGTGAAGTTTATTTTTATTTTTTGACATATACTTTTTATTTGTTTTATATAAGCATTTCTTTACATGTCGCTATTCATGAGCATGTTTTGATCAGCCAGTTACAAGTAACTAGAGACCTCTTCAGGCAATGCTGCTTACACAAAAGTCCATAATTACCCATCACTGAAAATACTAACTTAGCTTGAAGTAACCTTATTATGAACTCGACTGCTGTATAAGCAATATCGCCTGAAGAGATCTCTAGTTACTTGTAACTGGCTGACCAAAACGTAGCAACATATAAATACTTATTCAGTATATCTTGCCCTACTTCAGTATTGAGCACTCTTGTATGAACCTCATTAAATTCACATGTTGTTTTCCCTCTGAAAAATATTAACCTGGAATAATATATATGTGTGCGTGTGTGGGGGGGGGGGTATGTATAAATCTGTTTAATTATGTATTATTGTAGTTGACAGGGAGTGCATAATTATTGTTTGCTATTTATTGTTCTGTTACTGTTGTTTTTTGTATGTTTTTCTTTTTGTTTACTTATTAATATTAAGAATAATTTAATTAGGGAGTTGGATGGAAGAGTACCTTATAGGCAAGTCCTTGCTGCAACTGACATTTGAGTATTTTTGTATTTGAAAATTATTAAATGAAGATGTTTTATTATTTGTACTCACAGAGCTCATCATCAGAGATTACTCACTGACAACAACCAGCTGTGTTCCCTGGAGTCTGAGTGACAACAAGTCTCCTCAGATTTCTAGTACTTTCTACCTCTTTCAATAACTTTTACAGATGAATCTGTGTTATCACAATAGCCACTTGCCATTGACTTCTCACTGGCAATAACCATTGGTCTTCACTGGAATTTGGAACCACTGAGAGAACAGAAAAACTTATTTTCTTCCATTCTTACTAATGTTCAAAAAAGAACACTGAAACTAACTTGAACAATCAGTCAGCTGATGACTTTTTCTTTCTTTCTATTAGATTTTCTGGTTTGTGTTTTACACTTATATCATGGAGTCAACGTTCACACCAATCAACCATTAAAAGATAATAGTTCAATATTTCAAAGTTAAGAGCCATGGAGTTTCCTGAATTACTCTAGTGGGCAATGCCGGAACACTGGTCTGCTAGTTGCACTTATAAAGTAAACATATACAATGATCAGAAAAAAATAAAAGATTTCTTGAAAGAAACATACCGTAAGTAGATGAAAAAATTGTGATGTTGCAGTTTTTATTTGTACTGTTTATCCATTTTTATGAGATTTAGTTTGACAACCCCCCACCCCCCCAAAAAAAATAAATAAAAAAATAGGTCCTGGATATGACCTTACAGGCTTTGGGGAATATGGAGCCACCCTTTAATTGCCATTGCTCCCAGGTCCACTTTGACCCGGAGTGGTAGTACCTGTTAGGGCCCCAACTATGAGTTAAATAGAAACCGACTTAAAAAAAGAAATATACTCTATTAAAAAATTGTTCTTCAAAATCACTGGATTCGGCATTAAATAACTCGAAAAGGGTTGATATGCCGTAAAACAAAAACAACCAAAAACCAACAAAAAAATTGCTTGTTTAGATTTTCAAGTTCTGGTTTCAAAGAAATTATTAAAAACAGATTATTTTTTATTTCATCAGCTGCATCTATATATACATGCACAAGTCAGCGAGTTTAGTGGAGTGTATAGATGCATGCTACAGACGGAAATATGTAGTCAAGAGAAAAAGAAATTGGTTGACTCTTTGAAATAATAATAATAATGTCTTTTTGGATACGATGTTCCATGCTGTGATTCTGACCCACTTGAGACTTTGAAAAAGTTATGATCATCTCAGATAGTGCCCCTCGCCATCCTTTAGTTAGTAAGTTTTTATATTCAGTTATAAAGCAAATTAGGCTTTTCAAGTAAGTGGTGTTTGATTTACTCTAAATAAAATCAGCACATTATGTATATATGACTACTTCATTTAACCACATAAATTAATATACAAAAATATAGATTTATGCGTAAACTTTAAGTATTTACTTCAACAGTGCTCAATACGTAGGTAGAGCTAGGTAGTAAGTTATAAAATATACATGGCGATTAAGCTACACAGAATATTCCGCGTTTCATTCACGCTAAGATTCATCAGGCTTATGCGGGGATTTTTTGGTTGTCTCGCGTTTTTATATACGCACTTACTATGAGTTTTTAATTAGCCAATCAGCTCGCTAGTTTCTACTGCAACCTTCCTAATCAGCCAATGAGCAGGCACTTACAGGACAAAGGCCCAGCTGACCTCCGGTTGACCCGTTTCTTTGTGTTTTCTATTTTAATAGGGAGCGTCCAGACCTATTTTAAACCTAGGTTAAATACGTTCTTTTTGTTTTTATATATATATATATATATATATATATATATATTTTAATGCAATAGACTTCAAAATAAATATCTAACCAAAAAAAGCAGGCCATAATATGTGTGAAAGAAAACCTGAATAACAAGAACTATTACGTAGGTATGACTTCCTTAGATTTCAAAACCTGATATTATGACCACAAAAGTACATTCAAAAATAAAAAACACTGAATGAAAACAACTCTAGCAAACAAATACTGGGAACTCAAAGAAAGCGGACGTTCGCCGATAGTCGAATGGAAAATAGTAAGACAAGCAAACACATGTAGAGACCTAGACGATCCATGTAGATTATGCCTGCATGAAAAATTTGCAATCCTATACTTTAAAGAACCCCAACATCTATTAAACTGTAGGAGAGAAATAGTGAACAACTGTGTTCACAGGAGAAACTTTACTCTAGGATAGAGATACAAAATAATTTTAAAACTAACAATAACAATAGAACATAAAAAAATAAAATAAACATACATATACAAAAATTATCATGTGTGTCAATATATATATATATATATATATATATATATAAACTAACATAAAAAAAACACATTTAACCTAGGTTTAAAATAGGTCTGGACGCTCCCTACTAAAATAGAAAACACAAAGGAACAGGTCAACTGGAGGTCAGCAGGGCCTTTGTCCTGTAGTGCCTGCTCATTGGCTGATTAGGAAGGGTGCGGTAGAAACTAGAGAGCTGATTGGCTAACTAAAAACTCAATAGTAAGTGCGTATATAAAAATGCAATACAACCAAAAAATTCCCGCATAAGCCTGATGAATCCTAGCGTGGATGAAACGTGGAATATTCTGTGTAGCTTAATCGGTATATATATTTTATGACTTACTATATATATATATATATATATATTCATATATATTAGCAGATTTAGAAGAGGTAGATCAGTTGGGTTTCTATGAGCGTAAGAAACAGCTGAGCCTTTGAGCCCTAAGCTGAGGTCTGGTCGAACTTATGTTTTGGTTTTGTCAAGCTCAGTGTTCTGAATGCAAATCTGTTTTTTTTTTTTTTACATTTTCACTGCAAACAAGGCACAGTGCCACTTTGATATAGGGGGGCTACTATCAGGGACACAAGTTGCAGGGATACTATGTAGGGAGTTGAGTAGCAAGATGTGCATTCACATTACACTTGAACTTCTGCATTCCAGTACAGTTGGGGAAACAGAGACCCAAAAGGGAATTCCAGAATCTAGCAGTTCTGGAGAAGAAACTATTAGAGTAGAAGGCTTTCTTACATCTAGGGATCTCTACTGTGTAAGGGTGGGACTTTGCTGCTTTGATGGAGGTATTTACGTTGAGGGGGTACAAGGGCTTTTAGTTCATTGGAGCATCCACCATTAAAATACTTTGTAAAACAGTCAGAGGGATGCAACACAAATGCACCAGCCCAAATGTGACAACAATACTCCATACATGGGCGAATGGTGGTTTTATAGAGGTACAGGATAATTTCAAGCGTAAGTAACTTTCTATCACGGTAGAGAGAGCCCACCTTCTTTGTAGCAGCCTTGGCAATTGGAGAAGTATTATTATAGCCCCTCAATATAAAACAGTGTTACTTATTTTTTTGCAAGTGAGTCACCACTTATCAAGGCCTGAAGGCCATTCAAGGATATGGGTTAATGAATGTAAGGTGGTAGTGTAGTAATCATTAATGATGTAGATTGGATAGAAATTGGATTATTTAAGGGGACAGTTCATTAGCCTTGAAGGCTACCATACTGTAATTGGCTGGGAAGCAGGTCAGCAGAACAGTATTCCACCAATTCCAGGAAAGAAATTTTGTTCATGGTCATCTGCATTTAGATTCAGCCACTGATAGAGTGGGGGAAATTATCGATAGTGGTTGTAGCTAGTTAAGTGTTTTTTTTTTTGCAATAGTTTGGCAAGGAGAGGGTCCATAGATTGGAGCTCAGACGAGCACTTGCCATGAAAATAACGATAGAGTAGAGACAGGCATGCAACATCTCTTCTGTGAGAAAGCGGTTGTAGGGAAGAGAAAAAGGAATCACCTACTAAGTTTTGAAAACTGGTGCTGTGGTTTTGTTTGGAGAGAGAATCTTTTTGTTACAGTAGTGAGATAACCTACATGATTGACACTGTGAACGGTGTCAAAATCAAGTACCGAATTCAGACGATCATAGTGAGTGGACGATCACAACCTATGCAGTGAAATCACAGACACAGGTTTACACCTACCCGGTATTCCCTGGGAGTACAAGAAAAAAAACTTATTTATGAAGAAATGGAAACTAATTTTGATGATTAATTTTATAAGCAAATTATTTTTAAAGTTTGTTTTAGTAATTAATGTTAATAGATTATTAGTAAAAAAAAAACTCAAACAAATAATGTGTAATTAATGTGGAAACTCCTCTTTAATGTTTAAAACTATAAATGGTATTTATTTTTTAAAAAGTTACAGGAAATTATTCATAATTACTTCCCTTTAATGTATAAGAATATTTGATAAGTAAGGGAAAAAAATCTCAACTGTAAAAATTTTCTTAGTCATAAGTATTTTCTGAAAGGAACGGATGCAAAAGAAAACATTTGTGCTAATAACAGTGGAAGAAAAAAATAAAAATAATAGGCTACTTTGAATCAAGTATCAATTTGTTGGAGGTATTGCTATTTGGATCTGACTTTAAAAATCTGGAAAGATAATTTATATGTTAGATTCTAAATTGCTTATTTCAGATGAATAAACTATGCAAAAAGAAGATGAAATTACACAAAGATGAAGTTTTAGTAAGATGAATGCCAAAATAGAGCAAAGTAGCAACAGAAAAGAAAAATACACTTAAAACATGCATAGCCACTCACCACAAAAGTGGATAAAAGATGACCTCCTGCGAGAAGGTTGCGACCAATTGACTAATAAGTTTAGAAAAATAAAAAAAAAATACAAAGAAATGTAACAGGAAAGAAGAATTTGTTTTAAATAAAAATAAAACTAAATTAAAAGTTTAAGAATATTGCTGAAAAACAAAAATTACATCCATGCAAAAAACAAAAAACAATACATTAATGTAGACATGAAGATTCGGCATAAAAACAGACGTTAGAATCATATCATTAATGTGTGTTGCATACTACACCTAATGTTTGTCATATTTTGAATGATAATAATTCTAAAAAGAGCAACTTCTATTTTGTGTTTCTAAATCTTTTAGATGAGGATTGCTAATTAGTATTATTAGTATTATTTGAGCTACTGTTCTTATTTTGAGTGTTATCTTCATGAAGTTTTGTTTGATGTAACCTCCGACCTTATTCAAGTTTATCTTGCCTAACTCAGGAATTTTTCTATGGAACTCAGGAATCTGCACAGAATTTTGAACAGAACCCTTTATTTAATCCGTTTGGATGATGACGAAAGACATTCTACCCTTGTGGATTAAATAAAGAGTTCCATTTGTAATTCTATGCCGGTTTCTAAATTCGACACCTGGAGATGGTCAGAGGTTACATCAGCCAAAATGAAGACAGTAGTCTGAAGAATCCAAATAATACTCTATTTTGAGGTTGTTATTCAGTCTGCAATCTTAATTTGATAATGTTAGTTAATGCAAGTTTTCGTCACCGTCCTTCCACATACAGCGTCTGATATTCCCAAATACTGATTAGGATCAACTTCAGTTAACTTCAACAAAATCCAGTGTGTTATGAATTTAAAGGAAGGACATAAAGAATAACCTCTAACATCTATTGGAGAGATGGAGTCAGTGTTTTAAAACCAACTTTGGAGTCAAGAAAAAAACAGTTGGATCATTCTACGGCTCCAAAATTATCTTGCTCCTGATATAATCCTCTATCTGTATAAAAGGCAGATATGGCCTAAAATGGAGTACTGTTACAGCAGTACAAAATTAACTTTGAAATTAGTGAGGGATGTTTTATTCTATTCCCTGCAGCCTCTTTCTCAAAAAACAGACATTGCTAGTCCTGTGAAACATTAATAGAAAAAAACAGGTCTAACTACAAGCACTGTAAAAAATTTCCTTTTTTCTTTTATGTACCTGAAGCTAAACAGAATTTCCATGAGCATTTATTTCTAAGAATTGTCTGTCTATGGAATCTTATACCATGGAGCCACTTTCCAGCTGACTACATGATAGCCATTTTCAAGTCCAATGTTATCAAATTCTCATTGAGCCATCCTCTTAAGCAATAAAATTTTGCCCTGATCCTACTATTATCTGAAACCCTCAAGGTGTTTGTCTCCCAATCCACCTGACACAATCCATTAACCATTGTCTGCAGTTGACCTTTTGGCATTTACTAGCAGTGACTTATCAGTAAAAAAAAGAAAAGAAAAGAAAAAGTGCCAATTTTCTTTTTAGCCAATTTACAACTTCTGTAATGTTACACACATTTACACACATAAACTCAACAAGTTGTAGCAGAGTACGTCGAAAGGAACATAGGACGTAATAACTCGACTCCTTTTTTTGTAATAATGACATTTCCTTATTTTCCTGTCATCTGTGGCTTCTCGTTATGGCTATGACGTCTCTCATGTGATCGTCTTCTTTAACATGGTTTCTCTTCTTTTAATAGTCTTTTTCCTTACAGTGATGTCATTTTGCCTTTTTGTGTACATCTGCATAAGCACGGCCGTGCTCTGTTATATTCCTTCATATCCGAAAAGAAAATTCTTAAAATAATTTAACACTGGCTCCGAGATAAATAAAAAACAAGGAAAAAAACTCAAAAATCCACACAAAACCATGACCACACACAAAATGTCCCAGCACACAGTCCGTTCAACCCTTTCACTTTACCATTTTTTCCTTTCCCTCATTAAAAATTTCTTTTCTTTTTTTTTCATTTGTAAAAAAAAAGAGGAATTCCAATGTTTAAATTTAGATATTTAAAGAAAACCTTTGAAAGTAGGAATAACTGAGTTTATTCTTTCAATAGTGAGAATGTATTTATTTTCTTTTTTTTTAAATTGCCTATTCAGTGCTGAAATATTTCAGCTTTGTTGTCCACAATTAAAGTTTTAAATGTTAACAATATGCTACAAAGCCAGGCAAGACTAAATCCCTGTGCCATTGGATAGTTTTTGATGTTTGCTGGTATTGTGTCTTCAAATTCAAACTTAAATGGGATATTTTTATTTTAGCAATAAAGTCAGTTAATTGCCATAGACAGTATGAATGACAGATATGTTATACTGTTCATTGTATATTCAGACTCATTTGTTACTTTTTTCTTTCATTGTGCAAATTTTTTTCTCAAATTTTCTTCAAATTTCCTCTACCTATCACATCAGTAATATTAATATTTCTCTCCTTGTGCTTGGTAGATTTCCATGCTGACTGCACAAATAGTTTCTTTTTGTTTTAAACTTTCTCTTCAAAATTCTTTGACTAAACTAGTTAGAATAATCTCTTGCCTAGTTTTAAGACTTATGTCTCTTAACTGCTCAACTTCATATAGCGAGATTATTCGAGGCAACACTAGTTAATCTGTTTGTTTTGGTCTACATCCCTTTTTGTCTCTTAACTGTTGAGCCTCCTTTTGGTGAGATTATATGAAACAATTATGGTTGACTCTTGACCCAAAGGGCCAGAGGCATTATCCGTGCCCTTGACTTAATCGGATTTCAACATATTACACAATTATTGCAATTTCCCCTTTTTGTCACAATACAGTTTTACCTTATCATTTTTTAATCTTTGACAGCTCTTCTATCAAACATGAGTACTGCTTTTATTCACTTATTATTTCTAATTTCCATAATTTTCTAAGCTACTTTTGTACGTAAATCGAACCATCAAAAGTCCAGTCATTAACTTTTGATGGCTAAATTATGTTTCATTTTCAGGAAATTTGATATGTTATTCAAATTCTGTCATCAACTTTCGGACTGTTCACAGACAAATTCTTTGTAATCTACATCCTCCATTTCTGAAACAGGGGATTGTAAGTACCTTAAATACTTAGTGGACACTCATATTTTTACCACAGTGGCAATGCAACCACTGCATCTTTTTTCTCATAAAGAACTCTAGTTTTAGAATCAATGGATAATATTCTATTATCACTGTCTTACTTGACTGCCAACCAATTTCCCTTGCCATTAATTTTAAAATTAAAAATGATTTTAAATATACCTATTCTGTGTTTGGTATTAGATTTATAAGAATCCAAATTACAAAATACCAAAAAATTAAAGCACCACACACAGTTTAAAAACTTACAAAAAAAACTATTTATAAGCCACTCAGAAGAGTCCATGCTAAGAATCCACTGTATCTTTTATTTTTTTAAACTTTAGTAACTGTAAAATAAAAACTAGAGATATTAGTATTCTCAACCGAGAATTGATCCTTGAACAGCTCAAATACTAATTAACAAGAATATCAATACGTTCAGAAAGTTTCATTTTAACTTCTTACTTTAAACCTATGTCCCCTATAATATTAAAAAGCGAGTCATATTGCTAGACCTTTTGTCTAACATTAAGGATAACATTTATGTTGACCTAAGGCTTTAGCAACAAAATATAAATGTCTGACAATCAGGAGAAGAAATTCATTATTTTTCTGTTTCTTCTGGATCTGACCTTTACTCCTGATCTGAAATGGAAGACTCGCATCAAATCTGTTACCAAAGTTGCCAGAAAAATGGTAGCATCATTTTACTGCTCCAGAAGGTATTTAATGCCAGATGCAATCCTCTACATGTATAAAAAGAGCCAGATATCTCCTAAAATGTTGCTATATACGGGTGTACTCTATCCTGCCTTGACAAAGTTCAAAACTGGCTTTGTAACCTAATAAATGATGTCCTTTTTTTCTTGCCTGCAACCTCTTTCCCACAGCGAGTCTGTCTCTGCTCCATTATTATTTTCATGGCAAATGCTCGTCTGAGCTTCAATCTATAGTCTGGTCCCCTTTTTCACTAAAATCACTCATCTAGCTACAACAACCATCAACAGTTCCCCCCCACTCTCTATCTGTGCCCAAATCTAAATGCAAATTCCATGAACAAAGTTTCTTTCCTATAACTGCCCACATGTGGATAAAATTGGGGAAGCGAAATTTACGAAGGCTGCTAAAAGTAAACTTAAGGTCAACTTTCTACTTTCCATAAATTGCATACACTTGCATCAAATTTGTAGCATACAGTAAACATCAAATTTGCATACGTATATATTTGCATACTACTTTACAAAAAGACATCCCATTAATTAATCATTTGTTCTCATAGTTTTCTTATTTGATAATTGTTTTATTTTACTATTAGCTAATTATGCATATTTTTTATAACAGGAATAAATGTTTAGCACTTGTGGTGAAAAGAATCTTTAAGATCCTTTTCAGTCAATTTACTTTTGGGAGCTGAGATTCTTGGTTCCCTCAAATTTCCTAAGAAATGCCGGAACATGGGTCCTGCTAGTTAAAAAATTTTTTTTCTTTTTGATTTGTCCATATCGTCAATTCTTACCTTGCTTTTTTTCTTAATTGATACTTGATCCAACTCTTCCTGTAAGAAGAGAACTCTTTTCGCCAATTGCTGGTTGCGAAAGTTAAGGCTGTCCACTTCTTGTTCATATTTACGGACGCATTGATCTTTTTCTTTGATTGAAATCTGTAAGACAAACATGCAAAACAAAGTCAATAAATTTTTTTCTTATTTCTTTGGTTAAAAAATTAGTTCAAAATCATGTACCTGAGACGGTCAGAGGTTTTCATTTTTTTTTTTTATTTATTTATTTTTTTTTTTACACAGGAATCACCACTTATCCAGGCCCGGAAGCTACTCGAGGATAAGGGTTAATGGGTATACATTAGTCAATGTGATTATAGCGTAGATTATAGCATAAGTAGTGGGAATTACTTAGGGGAACAGTTCATCAAGAACTTGTTTACGTTGGACTTGAAGACAATCAGATTGTAGTCAGTTGAAAAGCAGGCAATCGGAAGAGAGTTCCACAGGCGTGCACTTCTAAGAAAGAAGCTTTTTCATGGAGTCTGCGTTTAGGTTTAGGCACAGATAAAGAGTGTAGGAAATTATCGATAGTGGTTTTGGCTAGATGAGTGTTTTGCGTGAAAGTTTGGCGAGGGGTGACCATAGATTGAAGCTCAGTTGAGCACTTGCCATGAAAATAACGATAAAGAAGAGACAGGTTCGCAATGTCTCTTCTGTGGGAAAGAGGTTGCAGGGAAGAGAAAAGGGCATCCCCCACTAAGCTACGAAGTCTATTTTGAACACTGTCAATACAAGATAAGCTGCTTCTAGCAGCTCCTGAATAATCCAAATAATGCTTAATGAAGTGATGTTGTTTGCTTTGGTTAATAAAGAATTTTATTGATCTTAACATACATTCTTTGTAAATTATGTGTGTATAATGTATATGGTAGAACCGATGATTCTAGTGTTTCCTTTTTAAAATTCTTTATTTCCATTGATTCAATGGCATGTCCGAGTCATACTTTTTTGCCTTTAAAAGTTTATTTTAAATGGTAACGCATTCTGAATATAGTGTTTATTCCATCATAAAATAAAATGATTTTGATAAAATCATTGAAAGAGTTTTTACATTTTAACATTAAACGTTTATAATGATGGAACTTAATTTATTATCATTATTTTTATTTTACTCTTTTCCCCCTTAAACAAAGCATATTGCCACTAGGAACATAAAGAGCTATTATTTGAGTTCATGTTTAATAGGGGAGTATGGAGAGTTGAGCAGCGAGATGTCTGTTCTAGAGGTTAGTACAGTCAGGAAAGCAGGAAACAGGAAGGGAATTTCAAAGTCTATCAGTGTGAGGGAAGAAGCAATTAGAGGAATGTGGGGAAAACCATAACTTACCTGAAGAGCACGAGTTTCGTGTTTTTTTCCTCTAAGAAAAAAAAATTAAAATGCTGACGGCATGACGGTCATGCAAATTTATGTGTGAGATATGCAAATTAGAGGCGAGGGAGTTTGTTGAATGGGTATAAAAGAGGAAATGAAAGGAACCACCGGCAAGTGGGAAGACATCGTGTTGGGAGAACGCGTGTTGAAACGAAACTATTGAAACTAAATCAGAAAAGACAGAGCAACAAATTTGACTCGGTTCAAATACTGTAGAAGTAAAAGGCTTTCCGGCATCTAGAAACCTCAACAGTGAAGGGGTGGGATTTTTCTGCTTGTCAGGTTAGTTAAGAGTATGTATGTTGAGGGGGAGCAAGTACTATGAGTCCATTAAAGCACATTCCATTCAAGTACTTATAAAATAGACACAAGTATGCAATACTGTAGCAGTGGGACAGAGGTTGGAGCTTGCCTGATAGCTTGCCTATTAGATTGGAGAATCTTTTTTAAACCCTATCTAAGAGTGAGAGACTAGTGGTAGGTGCATCAATAATAATTGAGATGTTTTGCAATACATTTTCACAAAGTAACAAAAAGTTGTGTCGAATTAATCCAGAATGATTAATTTGAATGATTGATAATAAAACTAATAAAGAATTTTCTTTGATTAATGACTCACCACTTATCAAGGCTAAAAAGCCACTTAAGAATAAACGTTATTATATAAAAAATTACTGAATGATCATTAAAATGAAATCTTTTTTATTTGCTCTATTTTTTTTTTTTTTTAATTAATATTGTATAATGGTCAAGACCTTAGATGAGGAGAAAGTTTTTGTTACATAGTGATACCATTGGAGCCCAAAGAGAATAACAAGAATCAGGAGTGGATGGAGAAAGTTTAAGGAACTTCTGCTAACTAAAGGTGTTTCTATCTCCTAAGGCATAGGTTCTCAATGGGGGTGAAATTTATCCCCAGGAGTGAATTTTGGGTTCTCAGGGGGTGAATTTTCAACCCATTTATAATTTTAACTTTTTCTTTTTTTTATTTACAGAATTCAGATCCCATCATGAGTATCAAAAAAAAAAAGAAAAAAGAAAATACAATCATCGATATATTGAATATGGATTCACATCCATCATCATAAATGGAGAAGAAAAAACCCCAATGTGTTATTTGTAGTAAAATTTTGACAAATGATTCTATGAAACCAGCAAAGATGAAGCAACATTTGCAAAATGTTCATCCTCATCACAAAGACAAGAACAAATTTTTTTTTTGAACACGACAGGAATGCTCTCAATTCAACAGAAGATTTTAAAGAAGGAAACCAAAAAGTTACTGAAACTTTGTATGTTGTAGCACAAAACAGAAAAAAAAACACATACAATTGGGGAAAATTCGATTAAGCTTTGCGCTTTCAAAATGGTTGAAATTATTATTTACAATGCACAGGCAATCTTGGAAAGGACAGGAAATGGAGAGGAGGAATAACATTCTTACAAATGGTGAAAAGAGTGCAGGAGCTAAGCAACGTTGAAAACCTCTATCCTAAGGGAAGAGTTTATCAGACAATGTAATGATGCTTGAAAGTGAAACCTGGTCAGTGAGGGTTAAGGATATGTGTTGCATGGAGAGAAATGATATAAGAATAATAAAAGGGATGTGTAGTGTGAGTTCTAAAAATAAGTTTAGATCTGTTGATGTCAGAGAAAGATTAAATCTGGACAGTATAGGGAAATATGTGCAGAACGGGATACTTTATTGTTTAAAGTAAACAAGTTATGTGATGCTGAAAAGTAAAAACATTTGTTTACAAACCTTTAGCTTTTCTTGGACCGTCTGCTCATCAACTACAGCTTTCTTGAGTACAGGAAGTTGAGCTTTCAACTGAAAGAAGGAAAATAATAATTATTAAAAATCTTTATATAAAAGTCAATATTTGTTTGTGTGTTAACAGAACATTGAAGTAAGTTGCAATAAAGGTTAAATCTTTCACAAACTCTGTGACATCATTGAAATTTTCCTTCAATTTCATTTGGGGTAACTAGTGCAGTTATAGGTTAGGTCAATAATATAGCAGAAATATATTAGAACATAAACAAACAAAATTTATTTCTTGAAATAGATTTTAAACCAAGACGAGAACAATAGTTTGAATAATCCAAATAATACTAAATGTGTGCTTCTCTAAGATTTCTTTTCCAATATATTTTAATAATACAAAGTATATAAAATATTTTAGTTATCGGATTGAGTTATTTTTAAAAATAATTATATTCTAATTGTTCTAATTAACTGTGAAAAGAAGAAAAAGATAAAAGTGAAGAAATTTATTATTTTTAGTTATGCAGGAAGAATCTCTTAAATGTCACAGTTTATGAATTTTCAAATATAATCAAAGTAGAATAAATAGTAGTATTGGTTATGACCCATCGGGTCATGGGTAGATTTTGTATACTTTTAAAGTTAAATGTAGATATGATTTGCCAGGTTCACCAGGTTATTAGGTATGATTTATGGGGGTCATCTAAAGCCTGTCTGAGAGTTAGTAGTTTATATGATATGAAACAGAAAATATTTTCAGTTGCTGACAATGTTTTAGTGAAGCAAGACATAATCTAAGATTATGATAAGGATACGGATCCCCTATGGTGATGGTTTAGTCAGAAGCAACTTAAAATTGAGGAAATGGATATTCATTATAAAATAATTAAATAACATCTACGTATTCTTTGGATTCAGCGGACTACTGTTCTCATCTTGAGTGTTGAAACACTAGGCTGATGAATACAAATAATACAAATAACCAATCCTCATCTAAAAAAATTCAGAAACATCAAATAAAGTATAGTTTAAATTAAAATGTCTTTCTTTATGAAAAGTATTTAGAGAAAATCTTCAACTCTGGCTCACCAATCAAAAATACAACAAAACAATGAAAAATAATACTTTTAATGTCTAACTTCTCAGTAGTAATAAAACTGGGCCAGCAAACGAGACCAACAGGAAGTCAAAGGCCAATCAGCCTTATCCTTGGCTTTTTGGCTAGGAGCAAAGTATAGTATCTGTTCTGATACTATACTTCATCTATTCTTGGTTAGCGGAGGTGAAATCTTCGTAGACCGAGGCATTATTTATTTTTGCCCCAATCCAGAGTGCTCCTTTTTTGGGGGTAGGGTGCAGGGGAGGGGGAATCCAGATTTTACTCACATTAAAAATGAAATCAACGTTTAGTCAAACTCTGCCTTTATGGACAGCAAGTAAATGGGGACACACTTTGACGGACAAAATTCACGACAAACACCGGTTATCACAACTGGGAATTATCTTACAATGAAAATCAACTAGAATTGCTTGGCAGGCTAGTTGCTGAAAGGAATGCTGAATAGTCGAAATGTTCCTGCATACATCGAGCATAATCAGGTGCAGCTTACTTAAAAGTAATCAAACACCGTTCATATAATTGATTAATGTTAGTAATCCTGTAGCGTACCTCATCTTTCGATTGGCATCCAATCACAGCTTATTAACCCTTATCTTCGAGTGGCTCTTGATATTAATGGTAAAAAACATAACCATGCACTGCTCACAGATGACTGTCTATACAAAACTGAATTGGATTTGAACTGGGAAGCCACATCTTAAACTGGTGGCTGGCCTTGTGATTTTGGTGTTCATTGTTGGAGCCAGAAATGGCTGAAGTATGTCGAGGACTTAGCTGCAAATCAGTGGGAGTGGATCGCCTCACCGCGAGATGCAGTAAATTATTTGAAGCTGGTTCAACTCATGCCAGGTGAATGCCACTACAGTCTACACAAGTCTCATTTGAAGGTTGTGAGTTCAATCCTAGCACAGGCAGTGCATTTTCATTTTGTCATATCATCTTCACTACATTCTCACGTAACAACTCAAGCATTTTAATATCCATGTTTGATGTCCCCATAAAAATCGAGGATAAGATTAATATGCATGTTATAACTGCAAAATTGCTAAATCATCTTAAAGCAGTTGACATCAAAGATACATGTACTTTATCTATACTTAATCATCAAACCAACAAAAAATTGGCTGATTTTACTGTCGCAATGATAAAACTGTAAGAATTGTCATCTCTTGCAAGTGTAATAGTTCAATCACTTAGTGATACAGTTATGAAATACTTTTGGGCTTCAATACATAAACTTAAAAATAATGATGAAAGAGTTTCGATTTTGTAAAGTTTATGGCATATCAACCCTTTCTGAACCTGCATCAGTTGGAAATAGAGCAGAGTTGATTCGTCCAGTTCTTTATCCAAGGACTGATAATTACTAAGGCTAGGACAACAGCATAGTCTTTTCATTGTTGCGACTCTTAAGTGTGTATCCGTTGATATCTTATATATAGAGTGATGTGGTTCTCGGTTGATTAACTGTGTCTGTGTTGGATATATACTTGAGAGTCAAAATAATAAAAAGAATATTCTGTTGTCATAGCCCTAATAATTACTGTGTTGGACAATCCGATTTGAAGTTCCCAACCAGCTTTTGATAATATTCCTGCATTTGCTTATGAAATTAAGATGTAAAAATTCTAACATTGTCTCTATACAAAAATCTTATTTTCTCCATATCTTCATTTACAAAAAAAAAAAATCCAGTTTTTTTTTTTTGTATTACAGCATCACTGTTTAGGTTTTCAGAAACAAACTTAAAATGTAACCACCAACCTTGATATAGTTATTAATATTTTGCATTTTCTATTTGCGAGATTTGATGTGGCCGATTGGTTTTTTGTTGACTAATGGAAGACAATTTCGATTTAAAGAATTCCAGAATTTTTGCAAACATTTTGCAATGTAACATTACACACGTTTGCACACCTATTAACATGTAGACACCTGGGACCCACACATTGTAGACTCAGTCGCAAAGAATATAGGACAAGTAATAACTCTACTCCTTTGTTTTTGTAACAAAGACATTTATTTCCAAGTATTTTCCCCAAATAAAATATGATCATGCTCCTTCTCTTTGAACTCTGAACATGCGTCTCTGCCTGTGGACACATTCTTTTTTTTTTTTAGTCTTTTTCTTTTTCCTTACTGTGACGTCATTGGTTAGAGTGCTCAGAACGTAAAGGTGAGTTTTGTTTCAAAGTTTGAGTTCACATCATCAGACAAGAATGGAAGATTTTCTGAAGACTTTTGGGATTTTTATCAGATTTCTTTTCCTTACTTTGTATGTTTAGGATTTTTAGTTTTACCTATTTGGTTCTTGAGCTGATAGGTCTGATTTGTAACCTGTGTTGAATTTGACTGTATTAAATCTCGTATATTAGATTTGCAGGTCAACATTGAAATCAAGAACTGAAGTCATTTGGGTCAGCAAGTCAAGTACATTCTGCTATGTACTAGAAATGGACGTGACACCACATCGCTAGAAGAGAGGCAGATTAAGAGGAATAGGCAGTCAGTATGAAGTTTGTGAAGCAAACACCATGTGTAGACAATTTTTAATGTCAACAATAAATTAAGGAACCGAAGGGTCTCTAAGATCCATAGCCAGAACATGCTCCCCCACCACTAGCAAAAGAGAAGGCAATGAGAATAGCCCAATAAAAGGTTCTTTTTTCAAATTCTTCTTTTCTTTGTGTTGCTGGGTCTGATTTCAGCAAGAATTCATTTCTGGGGATAATTGTGGAAGCAGAGGATTGCTATAGTTGAATTGTGGGAGACACAAAATATTGTTTTATTTTTATGGAAATTGCTTCAAACAAGGGTTGAAGTCACTTGATGTAAAGAGCTAAAAACAAAAAAATACTACTTCAAATTTAATGTCAAAAACTAGCCAACAATAAGTGTTAAATGAATAGATTCAGACCCGAAAAACAGCAATTCCTTCTCCTTTGTCAGAAACACTGCTCAGAGAATGTGAGGACTAAAAGACACAATAAGGGAAGCGAGAGTTATGAGGTTGCTTAATGTAAACCCAAGGTTCACGTTCTACTCTCTTTGTTTGTATCATAAAAAAAAAAAAAAAATGATGCCAAACTTAATATCCAGGTATTTTATTTGGTTGTAACTCGTGGGACCTCTTTTGAAAAGGGGAAGTATCTATAACAGATGTGACTGTTCATCGACTCACAATCCTTAGTCTTGGGAAAGCAGGGCTGATTCTATTGTCTCTACTACCTAGCAGATATGCATCAAATATTGGTACCATATCTGGGCATCTGCCACTAGTCTCTCACTCTTAGATAAAGTCCAAAAAAGATTTTCAAATCTAATACGTCCCACAGCTCCAACCTCTGTCCCATCACTGCAATGTTGCATCCCTATATTTGTATTTGAATAGAATGTGCTCCAATAAACTTATAGCAACTGTGCTCCCTCAACATACATACTCCCAACTGACCTGACAAGCAGAAAAAAAAAACACTTCTTCACTGTTGAGGTCCCTAGAGCCTTTTACTCTAATAGTCTCTTCCCTCGAACTGCTAGACTTTGGAATTCTCTTGCTGTTTTCTTCTTCCCTGACTGTACTAACATGCAGAAGTTTAAATATAATATCTCGCTGCTTAACTTCCCACAGTCACATGTTAGGCACAATCCTAAATAGTAGCGCCTTATATTCAAAATGGCAATTATGCCTTGTTTGACGTGAAAAAGAGTTTAAAAAAAAAAAAGTAAAAGGTGATGGATATTTTTTTTAATTTTGTGATAATATCAGGAGCTGTTCCCTTCACATATGGGGTAAGTTGTGTAGCTGTTGTGTGGGTAGTGTTATGTTATATGGCAGTGGATGCTGATCCCTCATCCAGTCCTCTCTTGCTCAACTGTAATTCAATGACAGATTCATAATTAGATGAACTTCAGTATGAAATCTGATTAAACCCAACACATCAGGTCAGAAAATTTGCTGAAGACACTGTTTGCTAAGCACAGAGGTTATTCTAAGGATGAATCGATTATACTGGTATGGTCATGTGAAGCATTTTTAGGGATATGCTTGTTTGCACCGATATAAAATAATTAATTGATAATCTTAATACATAGCATGGAATAAACAACACTTTTCTTAAAACAATGAAAGGTTTATTTCGATAGTCAAATATGGACTGTGTCAGAGTTGGAAAAAGGAGTAGAAAGTTCTTTAGGTGTATTGGTCAGACAGCAGTTCTTTGTGGAGTTCCAGATCAGTAGCAGCTATCTTCTGGCTGGTTGACTGAAGTTCCCAAAAGAGCTAAAAAAATGTCTTTATAAGGGACAGAAGGAATCAATATGCCTTGCCAGCTGACTTGTCAGTGTGTGGCCAAATCACTAAGCATGGGGGAAGGGGATTGATTCACAAGAGAAAATCAATCTTTATTTTATTCGTGACTGCTACATGTTCAACATCTTGAATAAACCTATGCCAAAGCATGGATGTCTTGAATTGCAGGAAGGTTGCCCAGCCAAGGAAAACTTGGAAGCAAGCAATTAGACAAGACTGTTCATTCATTCAAGTGGTGTCCTGCCTAGTACAGGCATTGACAGCTATGGCTGTCTATCCATTTCTCTCTCTCGGGGCATTCAGGAATCCATTGTTGCTCAGCATTTTTGATGTTGCTCAGGTGTCCAGACTGTCAACGTATTTGTCTTGCTGTCATCCTCTGCTTCTTCTCCCCATGATCTGTCTTGTCATTCTTAGAGTTGTTTGATGACAATCAGGTGCCACCTGTCTATCATAGTAATCCTTACCGAACGAGGTGTTTCAATTCAGAACCCTATTTACACTGTTTATCAAATAAAGAGCCTGATGTATTGCCATAGCTTTCTTTGCAGCTGTACAGACAGTAGATTTCACTTTCTTTTTGTCCGCGCAGTGCCCACACTGGCTGATTGTCCTAACCGTTGTACCCAGAGGCATCCTCTGCTCAACACAATGCATATGAAATCATGGACAGAATGATTCCTGTTTGCTTCTGTGTTACATAAGTCAGCTGCTTTCCATGACCTGATGGAGGGAGGGCTAAGTGGGTTCTCAACCATGCCCAAGGATCTCCCATAGACTAGCGGACGGAAGGTGGCGTCTTACTTTTCTTTTGACAGTAGTTCTGTCCTGCTACTCTAGACAAGACTATCAAAAGTGCAATTTGCATACATTTGATGCACTGACCCATAAGGAATAGCGAGTAAGCTTGTGAAATATCAAAAACCTTCCGAACCCTGATAATGAAAAAGTGACGTTAAATGAAAATATATAGAGAACATTTTTCCTTTTTTTCTTTTTCTTACTCCCCTTTATCATTAGGAAAAAGCCATTCACCCATGGTACGATGAAAGTCTTGCGTAGGACTGAATAATATCAACCAAAACAAAATAAGATATTTTGTTTTTTTTTGGTTTACTACAACTCTTAATCTCAAACTCAATTTACAACAAAAAGGTCAGAATAATTGAATGTAAGTTACAGGTAAAGAACAACGGAATTAAATGCTGTAACACCTATAGAAACACTAGAAGGCAGGAATGATAGGCATTACCTGTGCCTGTGCATGTCAATTATTTCGTGAGGTAAGCTAAAAATAAATAATAAAAAAAAGACAGACGTGGACTTCACTTTTTTTTTTAGTACTTTACCCCCTCCCTCCACAGACCACTTCTTGAGGTAAGATTTTTTTCTCTTCTGTTTGCGTCATAAAATACGGAATTCCTTACACACACACACACACACACACACACACACAATAATTATATGCTAATTGATCCAAAAAGAAAAATATGAGATTCTTATTTTTGTAGATGATTACAAGTAAAGAGCTTTAAAAAAAACTTATCGGTAATAATAATAATAATAATAATAATAATAATAATAATAATAATAAATACAGATTAAAATCAAGTTTGTACTTCTTTGTTGACATTCGTCAGCTGATCTAAATGCCCTGAAAAAGTCACTTCTGATTAATGTTTACCAGCTTTAAAATATGCAAACGAACTTTTTTTTTTTTTTTTTTTTTTTTTTACTCGGAATAACAGAATATTTAAAAACTGGTGAACATCAACCAGAAGTAACTTTTCCAAGACATTTGTATACATCGGATCAGATCAGAGTGCAGTGGATGCGCTGCAGGCAGAGTAGTGGTGTCAACAAAGAAATACGGAACCAAAGACATGATAAATTTTAAAGTGGAGGATCCTTTTTACATATAAATTTAAATTGGATTGATCAATTTAAACATTCCAACATTTTTTTTTTTTAATTTTAATCCTCGTGCTTTTAATTTTGACTAAAAACACAAATTAAATATTTTTTTTAACCCCAAAAGAAATATATTTTAAACTTCGTACTGTGCAGCCTACAGCCCATTTACAAAAACTTCATAAAATAAAACCCAGAAACGAAATTATGCAATTATTGTACCGCGCTGAAATAATAACGTTATTATTTAGAAAGCCATTCTTAACATAGGGAGGGGAGGGTGTTTTGTAACTTTTCTGTACTTTCAACTAAGAATTTAATAAAAATAATGATTAAAAAATATCGTAAAACTTGAAAATACTATTAAAAAAAAAAGAAAAAGAAAGAAAAGCGCGGTACAATAAGTGCATAAGCACCATTCATAGCCATGTTCCGACAAGATTGAAACCGTGTGTTGTTGCTTGTTTTCAACGACAACTGAAAGAAAACCGGTGCGTGCGTGTGTACACATTGTTATTACAATTAGAAACTAATATTTATACTTAGCAGAGCAGAACAAGTTGGCTATATAAGAAAATTCAAATAATAATCTACGCTATTACGATAAAAATCAGAAAAATAAAACACCATTTTGGACTTAAATTACCATTATTATTTATGGAAATGTTTACCGTTTCTGACCAGCTGTGTTTTAATTTCCCTTGGCGTACGGTCGTTTAAAAGGTTAAGAAAAATACGCATAAGAACAATTTTAAATTAAATACACAATAAAAGCTGCCATTCTTTAATGATCTGAAAATACCGGACCAGCTAAAAAATTAATGAATTTTTATAATCTTTATCTTCATAGAACATCCGTTTCTCTTTTAAAGGGGCGGACACACTGTTGGTAATTTATTAACGAAAACATGGACGTCTAATTTATTATGGAGATACGTTCTTTTAAAACAAACAAACAAAAAACTACGACTTGGACTTGACAAAGCCATCGACACAAGAAACACCTTTATTTACCTTTGAATATTCAGATGCAAGTCGTTGATATTTTGCCTGTAAGTCTGACGACATAGTTGTAACTTAAATACCAAAATGATTGTTAATGGGGAAAGCAGGTTGCCGTTGGCGGTGCTAACATAATATTTCGCCTTTGCTGAAAAAGTCCGGATAATTGAAATAACTAAAGTATAACATATTTATTAAGATATTTTTCAAAAGAAAAAAAAATTATATATATATATATATATATATATATATATATATATATATATATATATATATATATATATATAAAATGAAAATTACAATTGAATTTACCAAAATGATCCAAGATGGTAAAATTAAAGTAAATTATAAATATTAAAGAATTAATATTTATAAACTTATCTCAGCCAGATATAAAAGCTCGATAATACCAAATAGGAAATAGAGCTTATAATATGAGCAAACAGTTAATGAAATATGTTAAAAAAACACTTTGAAATGAGTTAAAAACATATTTAATTTGAAAAGGAAACACTAGATAAATGGATAGTCCTTAATCCGCGGAGTTTCGAAGAAATACTCTTCTTCTCATCAGAGGGTAGGAATTACCAAAATGCAGGATCGGATTTTGCATGCAGAAGTATTTGATGAAACAACAAATAAGTCAAAGATCTTACTTGAAAACAAAATAAGTTAAGCAGAGGGAATATGGTAAAGAAAAAGGTGATTACACATTAATGGATAGTCTGGTGGAAGATAAAAAAATCCAGTGACGGTAAAATTCAAATGTAAAACTTCAAGAAAGTTAAAAGAATTTCCATTTGTACAAGTAAATCCCGTAATTGGAAGAAGATGGTCCATAATAATCCAAAGGCAGAAATCCATGGAATAATTCACAAAAAAAGTGTGTACAAGGAAAAAATAATATTAATAAAAGAAAAATAAGATGTGCTTTTCACTCTACTTCCGAGACATAACTATAAATAAAAAAAATCTGGGAAGAGAAAGGAAAAAAAAAAAAAAGAATGATAAAGTTAAATATAAAATATAAAATAAAGGGAAACAAAAGTCAAACTGACCCAGACAGGAAATGTTAAAGGCGCGAAAATATATATAGGGCAAAATAATATAGGTCAACTGAAATGTACTTAGATGTCACTTAAAAAAAAAAAAGGTGTCAGCAAGAATTGTTAAAGGACATTAAAAGGAAAATAAAAATAAATAAATAAATATATAATAAATAAATAGAAAATAAATAAAAAATGAAATATAATAAAAAAATAAAATATAAAATATAATATATAATATAAAATAAAATAAAATAAGAATAAAATTAAAAAATAAAAATTATTTAAGGGGAGAAGATGGCCGGTATCTGCAATTTCAGGAAAAAAAAAATTTAAAAATTAAAAAAAAAATTTAAAAAATTAAAAAAAATTTTTTAAATTTTCCTTTTAATGTCCTTTAACAATTCTTGCTGACACTTTTTTTTTTTTTTTTTTAAGTGACATTTAAGTACGTTTCAGTTGACCTATATTATTTTGCCCTATATATATTTTCGCGCCTTTAACATTTCCTGTCTAGGTCAGTTTGACTTTTGTTTCCCTTTATTTTATATTTTATATTTAACATTCGGAAAAGAGCGCCCAGAAGCTTCCAGTAAGTGCACCCCCCTTTTTTCTTTCTTTCTTCCTCCTTCTCTATCTCTCTTTCCTTCTCTTTCTCTTCACTTTCGCCCCTTTCGGTTACTACTACAAGAATACTTGTAAGCCAGATGGACATTTTTGGCAGCCCATAGAGGTCACAAACTTTTCCTTTTGCCATTATATTTAATAAATTCTATTTCTCATATTTTTCTTTTTTTGTTTGTTTTCTTCCTTGATGTTTCAGAGTTTAGTAGTAACGTCTAATTGATTAAGAAGAATTACCTTCCACGGGAAGAAGTGGATAATAAATTTCTTCAATTGCATATTGGATTTGAAATAGACGGAAATATATTCATTTAATACAGACGGCTTGTTAAGACACGGATGGGAGTTCAAAGTGTCCAAGAACGTTTTAGATGAAAGAAGGTTTTTTATCTGTAAGGAGAAATTGGATACATATGTTCATTCCGGCTGTTGCCTTATGTCTTTGCATGTGTGAAAATAGGTTAGGCACTGTAGACATATATGTATATTAGTATGCATGTTTTTCCTAGTGAGAGAATATGTGTATGAACTGTGTACATGTGTCTAAAGAGTAGTGTGTATATGCTGTCGCTGTGCTTAGTCAGGTAGTGGTGTTTCTCATTGTATTTGCTGAGGGTATGCAGATATGTTCTCTGATAGTATTCCCTTATGTCCAAATGGTAATATGCCTTGTCTGGGGGATGAATAAGGGTAAAAAAAAAATAAGGTGTCGAAAGAAAGACAATATCAAAAGATAGAATGATAAAGTCTATCCAGACAAAAAATAATTAATTTTATTAACACAATTTATGAACTCTCATACTTGAATAGCGCTTTTGGCCTTGATAAGTGAGGACTCCTAAGTAAAAAAAAAAAGAAAATTTGTTAAGACAATGCAAAATAAAGTGTTGGCAATGAACAGACGTTCAAAATGTCAAAGGAACGTTCTAGATTTATTTCATGTTCATTTTAGCTGCAACTGTGAGGTTGTGTTTTACAATGTGTATAAATAGAATGGTTATGAAGAGATGTGTGTGTGTGTGTGTGTGTATGATTTTGCCTGTTTTGTTAGTGAGAGAGTGTGTGCATCTTTGAATTTGTGTCTATGTGTGTTTAGTGAGTGATGTGCATGTGTTGTCATTAAGTGTACAGTGGTTTATGAATGTCATGTGTGTGCAGTTTGCAGAAGGTCTTTCGGCACCAATGGACCTAGTCTGGATTGTAAACAAATAAACAAAAAAAAAAAAAAAAATACAAAAACAAAAAACAAAGCAAAAAACGTGTGTTTGACTTTTTGTAGCATGCATCCAGAATGAATATTTTTGCATTTGTGATTGGCTGAAAGAAGAAACTTGTGATTGGAGATTTTGTCCCTTCAAGTGTCGATATTTAAAACCAACATTCACTGTCGCTGCTTTTTCTAACGGCCCTTTTTATTTATTTATTTATTATTATTTTTATTATATTTTAAACTATAGCATTTGTTTTCTTTCCCACATTATAGTCTTAAAATACGATTCTGAAAGTTAAATTTAATTATTACGATCTTGTTTGGTCAGTAAATTATTAATTGGTCCAAATTGTTGTGAAACTATAACTAATTTTATCACAGTATTGTCGTTCTAATCTTTATTGATAAAATTACTAGATGCATACGTGGCATAATCACGTTGACACACTGGTTTCCATCAGATCACTGAAGTTAAGCAATGTTGAGCCTGGTCAGTACTAAAATGGGTGACCATTTGGGAATTCTAGGTGCTGTATGTGCTCTTCGCTTATCTCAGCATTGTTTCCAGTTTTCCTGAACTTCTTCTTGCCTCTGGACTCAAGCAGTTTCGATTCAAGAGAGGTGTGGTTGGAGATTGCGCAACTCTTGCCTCACAATTACACATGCAGCTACCCTTACAGAGAGTATCTATTGTCTTTCGAGTAATTTCCAAAACTTTCAATCTTTTAATACATAAGGATTTGCCAAGAATTTTAAAGCCAGTTTAAATTACATTTTATTCAATAGTTTAAATGCTTCCAAATTCCTTTCAAATTTTAATGGATTGTCAAGTAATTAATTTTTTTTGCCAAGTATTAACAAACTAGCCTGGGTGCTCGGCATTGCCCAGGTGTTTGGAGGTGTGTGTTGAGCAGAAAAAAAAAAGTTGTAGTAGGCAGGTAGGCTTGAAACCTATAATGCGAAGACAGAAAAGGAAGTGGAGGTATGTGGTGTAAGGGTGTTGGTTGAGCAAAAAAAAAAAAAATGGAAAATTGCGAGCACAAAACAAAAAACCCCAAAAAACATATGAATAGTAAGCAGGCTCGAACCCGTAACATGCCAGAGCAAAAAGAGGTGAAAAAAAAAAAACTGTCTTTCCGATGTGCTTACCCTGATTGTAACATCACAGGTGGTCAAAATAACGCCTTTTATGCGATGTTGAGGGTTGAATGACTTGCAAAAAATATCAGCAAAACCGACCTTCTCTGTAGAAAACTACCCAGGGTGAAGAAATTAATGGTTTTTGCCAATTTTTCGATATTTGTCATCCAAAGGGTTGAGCTTCAAAATGATACTGATCTCGTGAAAATCCATCACCTCTGTCGAAAGTGTTAGGCAGGCATACATACATACATACATACATACATACATTCATACATACATGCATACATACATAATACATGCATACATGCATTTACACAGACAGGTGAGATTTATGTTATAGAAGATTGAAATTATTAACCTGTTTATGAATGAAGTGAAATGCATTCTGGTGGATTTAATTTAGTAATTAAATTATTTTTGTTAAATAAGATTTTTTAAAAATTTGTTTTATTAATAAACTAGCTGGATCGCTAATCAAGGTCTGTTTGAAATCTGTACAATTAGGCGTACCTCCACAATAGACATAAACACAAAACAAAGTCTCTTGTACTTTTAAATAATATGTAACAGGAATGAATGATTTGAACAATGCTTATTTTCTAGTGACAACACTGACAGCATGGCGAGGTTGCAGGGTGGGGTATGTGTGCAGAATGACAGAGAGATTTTTTTTTTCATGGTACATAAAAAAACCCTTTATTTCTTGATGAAGATTCTGTTATGAATCGAAATCCCTAATTTAATTTTAATAAATAAATGCTTATTTATAGAAAAAGATTCTTGACTTTTTTTTTTTTTTACACAGGCATCACCACATTATCAAGGCCAAGAGGCCACTCAAGGATAAGGGTTAAAGAGTGTACAGTAGAAATTGGAAAATATAGTAATCATTAGTAATGAAAATTTGGTAAATTTGTTAATTTATATGGAACGGCTCATCAAGAACTTATTTACGTTAGACTTGAAGACAACCATATTGTACTCCGCTGGAAAGCAGGAAAACGGAAGACAATTCCACAGGCGTGCAGTTCTAAGAAAGAAGCTTTGTTCATGGAATCTACGTTTAGGTTTAGGCACAGATAAAGAGTGGGGGGAATTATTAATAGTGTTTTCAGCTAGACGAGTGTTTCTTGTGAAAGTTTGGCGAGGGGGGACCATAGACTGGAGCTCAGTTGAATACTTTCCATGAAAATAACGATACATCAGAGACAAACTCGCAACATCTCTTCTGTGAGATAGAGGTTGCAGGGAAGAGAAAAGGACATCTACGAGGCTACGAAGTCTATTTTGATTCTATCAAGGCAGGACAAGTTCTTTCTAGCAGCTCCTGCCTAGATGTGGCAACAGTATTCCATCCTTGGACGTACCTGGCTCTTATATAGATAGAGAATAGCATCAGCAGTGAGATATCTATTTGATCGATAGAAAGATCCCACCATTTTTCCAGTGGCCCTGGCAACAGATTTGATGTACGTGTTCCATTTAAGATCAGGAGTAATTGTCAAGCCCAGAAGCTTGTCAAAACTTGAGGCCTCCTGAAGACGAGAGCCATTCATTTCAATTGATGCCAAATGTAGACCAGAATGTTGATGATGTAAAGAGAGAAGCTTGGTTTTAGATGCATTAAAAGTAACCAGCCACTCCTTTCCCCATTGTACCACGTGCTCAAGATGAGAGGAGAGAGAATCAGAGAGAACTTGGTCGTTTACTGTCTTAGATGTGCTACCATAAATGGTAGTGTCATCAGCATAAATGTCTACAAATGATATAAGGATGTGATTTGGAAGATCATTAATGTTGTTTGGTATTTAAACCGTTGAGTTTTGAATTTTGCCTTCCCAATATCAACAGTGCGTACTAAAAACAGCAGACTTTCTATTACTTAACACAAACACGCTCAACCTGCGTTTTCTACTATATCTATATTAAACCTTATATTTCACCAACATCTGAAGGAAAACGTGCCAAGCATTACCATCACCGCCATGGTACGTGAATTTTTAAAAAAAAAAAACACGTATTTCCTGATGAAGATTCTGCTATGAAAAGAAATCTTGAATTTAATTTTAATAAATAGTGAAGCATGCATGGTTCCCCATGAGTGCACAGTGAACAAGGCATAAAAAAATGACTGTGTTCAGCATTTTCCCGCCCCTCCCTATTTAGCCCCAAATGTCCCCAGGGGACATCAAATCCAGGTGAAAATGAACAAACAGTGCAGTTTTAGACCTTAACATATATAAATTTGAGTTCTGCACCATGCAAAAACAGAAATGACTAAGTCCATCATTTGCCCCCACTCCCATTTAGCTCCAAAAGTCCCCAAGGCCTTAACATATTTAAATTGGAGTTCAGAACCATGCAAAACTGCTAAATAGACATACACTGAAAATTTTGGAAAAATATGATAAAATAGTCCCAAAAATGAAGTGTTTTTATTAACACTAAAAGAGACCCTGGGCCCCACCCAAGAGTTATCGCAAAGTATAGACAAGCAAAATTATATAGAAATCAGTTAGTTACAACTTTTCAGAAAGTTTTATAAAAATCCAAGGAATCAATTTTTTTTTAATAAGCACAAAAGTGTCAATTTTAGCCATTTTAACCTAAAAGGCACCCCTAGGGGGGAGGCAACTGGAGTTTTCCCGGAAAATCTGTTCTGTTACTTTTTTACTCATACCATGTTTAATGTTTGTGCAAAATTTAAAAAAATTACAAGGCATAGTTATTGAGAAAAGTGTGGACAGATGAACAGAGGAATGGACAAACGGACAAGGGTGAATTTACAGATCCACCCTCCTTTTGTTGGGGGACCAATATGTTTATTTATTGAAAGAGATTCTGCACTTGCTTGGTCTTTAAACTGTACTTATGAAAAACAGAAAAAATCATAGATTACACAAAAAAATACTACCATGAAAAGTAATATGTCTAAGATTAAGCTTAGAAAAGTAAACGGACTAGTTATTAAAACCAGAAAAGAAAAAGACAAGATATTCTAGTAGAAAATATAATAAATTTATAACTTAAAATATTGCAGCATTAAGAATTTTTTCAAAAATTCAATTTAACATTATATATAAATTCTAGTGTCTATGGATGTATTTGTATGTGGCATCTATTGTTGCAAACCTACGATATTTTGGTCCAGAGGGGAATTTCTTCAGTAATTTTATTATATAGGATAAGATATATATATATATATATATATATATATATATATATATATATATATATATATATATAGATAGATAGATAGATAGATAGATAGATACCTATCTCAGCAGCAGCCAAATAGCATAATGGTGAGAAGCGCTGACTGTTACTTAGACAGTCGAGTTTCAATCCTGGCTTGAAGTAGTTGCTGATCTCACCACACTGATGAGCTGTGATACAGCAAAACAGTACTGTATATGGATGAGGATATATATATATATATATATATATATATATATATATATATATATATATATATATATATATATATATATACTGCCTGTATTTCCTGAAGAATAATATTTTACTAAATAAAAAATTTCAATATAATTTTAATAAACAAACATGTTTATTACCAAAATCAATTTTGCACTCGTCCGGTCTTTTCAACCAATAAATCTTAAATTCTGAATATCGAGTTCTTTTTAAACAATGAATTTCCTATTATTATTGACCTATACGGTCGAACAATGTTCACACTGTTATCGTTTAAATCTCATTCAGCCTCAATTTCTAACCTATGAGGTCGTGCCAGATGTTACCTCCTCAACCATGACACGAATGAAGAAAAAAAACAAAAGCAGAATCTCCTGAAAAGAAATATTTTACTAGTTGAAAAGTTGTAAAAAAATTCAATTTAATTTTACTAAATAGAAATGTTTATAAAAACCTATTTTTCCCTTGTCTCGTCTTGGAAACTGCTAATTCTTAAAAGCTATATATCTCCATATTGATCTTTCAACATAATATTAAAAAAGTGCAAATATTTGGGAGCTAACCTCTTCAATTTAGATGGCAAAGAATAAGTTTTTTTAGTTCGTTCAATAAAGTTCCGTATTTACTTTTGGCAGAAAAAAATAAACACACCGTTGTTGTTGTTGTTGTATATGTAACTAATACATTGTTTTCAAACATCACCAATGTACACGCAAACTCAGTTTTGGTGATGTTTTGACGAAGACTTCATTGTCATAAATACGTCTCTTAGTGACACCATATTGTAATGTTACGAAGCGTTTGTTTATGGAGCAAATAATTTGATTCCAGAATTTGAGAATGTTCAGAGCTAAGCCAATCAGAATGGATGGAATTAAACAAGGGAGACTTTATTATTTGTGAATTGGAAATAGGAAAGATTATGTTATCTCTATGTATGTATTAGCCAGTTACGATCAGTGTAAGCACAGTGTCTATGGAACATGTAGAATTGTTTATGGTGACAAATGGTAGCGGTGATAGGACTAAATATTTAGAGAGAAAAACTCTGTAGATGTTGTGATTGTGATTATGTTGTTCATCAGATGCAATGTAGCATTTTAATATCATGACTGAATGAGTTTAAAATGGTGTTTGAAAGCTACATAGGATAGTGGTTAAAGTGGCTAATAAGCTAGATGTATTAAATTTGCATGTGGCATCTGTTGTTGCAAACCTATGATACTTTGGTCCAGAGGGGAATTTTTGCAGTCATTTTATTATATAGGAGAGGAGATAAAAAATATGCAATAACTGAATGTGGCTCAGTTTTACTTCAGGGTGAAAAAGAAAGGGAGATAACTTTATATCATTTTATTCTTACATTTTTTTCAACAAAGATTTTTTATATTTATTCTACTCTACTTATTTAAAAAATTTTTTCAACATTTAGGCAGAATATGGATGAATAATAACGTTATTATTTAAAAACACATTCTTAACATGAGGAGGGAACGGTATTTTGTAACTGTTCTGTACTTTCACCTGACAATTTAATAAACAAAAGATACCATCAAAATTGAATTTTGTGGTAGATTAAATATCGAGATATGATTTAAACAAATGCTCAATTTCTTACCCTCTTTCTTTCTCCAATTTGGTTCAATATGTTCTCTTCATCACTTCCTAAAGCTAGCAAGTTTTAATATGAAAGTGTTAACTCAAATGTTTTCAACCAATGTAAATCTTTCCAAGCCCCAAAAAGTAACACATACATGTGAAAGAAATGAGCCAGTGCTAACTTAGAAATTCCTATAAGACTTTGTTGTGTAGGGTCGAAAGGCGTGATGGTGAGGTGCCAATTGACTGTACAACTAATAAGCTAGACACAAGGTAAAGAGGTAACGGTAAGAGCAAAGAAGAGTGACAAACACAAACGTTTCGTTTAAGACAATCGTGTTTTATTTTTACCAAGAAATAAATGGTAAAATGTACAACAATGGGTTCAGGATCAACCTAAACAAGAACTGGCGTCTTGGAGGATTGAGATTCTTGGGTCTGTGAGGTAGGAACTGGCAGTCAAGCATCAGTAGGCACTGGATCAAGTAATCAGACGTCAGTGGGTACTGGAATGGATAGCTGGACATCAGTGGGGGGTTGGAGCAGGTAGCCGGATACTAGTGGGTACTGGAATGGGTAGCTGGATGCTTGTGGATACTGAAGCAGGTAACTGGATTCTAGTGGGCTCTGGAGCAGGTAGCTGAATGTCAGTGGGCACTGGAACAGGTGGCTGGATGTCAGTGAAACAGGTAGCAGTGGGCACTGGAAACCGTTAGCTAGACGTCAGTGGTGAGCACTGAAAATGGATAGCTGGTTATCGGTGGGCACTGAAGCAGGTAGCTGGACATCAGTGGGATGCAGGAGGTGATGGTTGGAAGTGCCAGAGCTGTAGGAGTGAGCTGGAGATGCTGGAGTTGCTTCAGCAGTAAGCTGAAGGTGCTGGAAGCTGCAGGAGTGAACTGGAAGCTACAGGAGTAAGATGAAGTCACTGTAAGTGATCCGGAGTGAAGCAGTTTCAGGACTTCAGAAATTGGAGTGGCAGGCTGTGAAGGGGGACAACAGTAGAGAGTGGAGTGTGCATCACATTCTGCCACCCCTGGTCTCCACAGCAACTGGGAACGCCAACTTGACGAGAATCAAGTAAGGAGCTGAACTCTAGATTTGCTGTATTAATTGCTAGTTTTATGGAAAACTGTGAGATGAGCTCTACAACCAGAGATAGTGTCGCTAAACAACGAATGACTATAATTAATTTCACACCGTATTACTTACAGTTAAAATTATCTTTGGTGCTTATTAACTGTATTTATTTTAATCTAGGTTCGAAATAAAAATCCTTTTTTTTTTGTTTAGTTTATGGAAGATGAAGTTTTTGAGTTTTCTCTTTGTTGTTTGAAAACAGTTGTTACTATTTTTAGCATTTGTGGTTATGGCCTATTTCCGGGAGTGTCAAGTTTCAACCAACAGCATGTTTATGTTTACTAACTTAGGAGTGGTTAGCTGGCAGATCACGACAATCTGATCAAGAAAATGAGTTTTGGACAGATTTCACCAGTTGCACTGGAAAGACACCAACATGTATGCTCTTTAACCCCCCCCCCCGACAAGGTTGAGCCATAAAAAAAAAGAATTCGATGGCTCACATATTCAGCCTTCATCAACTTGCACACATCTATACACACACTAACAAGAACAAGGTAAACACACCCACACACACAATGCCATCTCGTCTAGCACATATACATAAATTCCCTACACACACATATTATTGACTCTATGATCATATTGATTTGTGATTGCTGTTCACTCAAATTCTTTACTCAAACATGTGTTCTACGATGCACATTTTCACTGTTGAAAATAACTTTTATAATCTTATATATATCTTGTACAAAAATATTTTGTTATAAAATTTCGTTTTTATCAATTTCTTGTTTTATAAACATGTTTACGTTTTAGATAATGTTTGCTATCTGGTGACTCTTCTATTAATTCAATGTTTCAAATACCTCCATTTTTTGTATATATATATATATATATATATATATATATATATATATATATATATATATATATATATATATATTTCTGTAGAAATATATTTTCTTATAATATATACCAATCCTTATTTAAGAAGCTCAATGTAATTACAGAACAATATAGAGAATAAATGAAAAAAAACTATATTCCAAAATTCATAATGGTGACCATCTTATAATTTATTCCTTTCATAATGTTGACCATCTTATAATTTATTCCTTTAATATATATGTTGACCATCTTATAATTTATTCCTTTCAACATCATGAATTTTGGAATATAGGTTTTTGTCATTTACGTTATTTATTATATATATATATATATATAGTTTTTTAGTGGAGATGGTAATTAATAAAAATTGAAGAAAGTGCTCAATACTGTTGTAGTGTAAAAGTCTGAGGACGCTACAGACGGCCAAAAAAACGGCCGTGTAGCCGAAACAATAATGTAACTTAACAGAAAGATACGGTAATAAAAAATAAAACGTATATATATATATATATATATATATATATATATATATATATATATATATATATATATATATATATATATATATATATATATAGCAAATTATAGTGATTCAATGAAATTTAAAAAACCTTTATTTAAATCAAGGATTTTTTATTATTCCAAGTAAGACAAAGAATACTTTAGAAATTTTATCTCCTTATCCTATAGTGTTTCGATGCCTACCATCTCTTCAGAGGAGAAAATATTAGCAAATAGATATAACGGTATTCACCCTATTTGCTAAAGTCAGTTAGACATTGAAAATCATAATCAAAAATTGATTAAATAGAAGTCACATGGCAGGGGAAATTGAAGAAAGGATATAAAGGTTTAGTTCCAAATTGCACGGTAAAATCCAAGGTGACTGTCCTTTAAAGCAGTGAGGTAATGAGATCCAAGCTGTATATTGGGTAATCCACATGATAGAGTAGAAATCCAAGTTGGGCATATTTCTGGAGTAATTCTTCTTTAATTTAACTTGAAAATCCCCTCTAAAAACAGCACAGTCCTTATTCTGCACAAGTACCACAATTTATTTTAACAAATATTTATTTTCAACAGTTGACTTTTATTTTTTACAAAAACAGCAAAGTTAAAATAAAATTGAAATAAAAAAAAAATTTGAACAACTTTTCCATTCATTGAAAGAAACAAAGGAAAACAAAACTAAAATGCAATTTTACTGGCTATTAGAATTTAATATTTGGTATTTATTCACTTCCTAGCAATTCACTCCAGCTTTGCTCGGGCCCTATGTATTGTTCATAACTTTATGTGCATCTGTATATATATATTAAAAAGTTTGACTCATGTCCAGGTAACCTACATCTAAAATTTCAAGTGTTTAGATCCAAAATTGGCGGAGGAGTTTGGTAGAGTCTGCAAAGGTTAACTCTTTTAACTTGACCTCTTGGCAGACAATTTTTTTCCAAAAACTGATTAAAAAGCTTGCTGCATGTCTGAATATCCTTTATGTAAAATCTCAAATGTTTAGACCAAAAATTTGCTGAATAGTTTACTAGAGACCACAAAGGTCAACTCTTTTGAACTTTAACCTCTTGGTAGCCAAAATTTCGGCCAAAAAACATTTAAAAAGCTTGCCCTATGTCTGAATACACTTTATGTAAAATTTCAAATGTTTAGACCAAAAATTGACTGAGATGTCAAATTTTTTTAAAACTTTGACTCCAATTTTGATCTCTTAACATTTATTGTTTTGGGCTCAAATCAAATTAAAAAGTTGTCCAAGAAACCTACATCTAAAATTACAAGTGTTTAGACCCAAAAATTGGGGTAGGAGTTTGGTAGAGTTTTCAAAGGTCAAATCGTTGAACTTTGATCAGTTGACAACCCAATTTCAAGCCGAAAACCGATTAAAAAGATTTTCCCAAATTTCAATACCACTTATGTCAAATCTCGAGTTTGTAGACTGAAAATTGACGGAGTAATTTGGTAGGGAAATGTACACACACAGACAGACACACAGCCAATTTCACTTTTATAGATATACTAGCAGTTCAGCCCTCACGTAAGTGTGAATACCCTTTATGTAAAATTTCAAATGTTTAGACCAAAATTTGTCTGAATAATTTCGTAGAGACTGCACAGGTAAATTTTTTTAAACTTTGACCCCAATTTTGACCCCTTAACATTTATTGTTTTGGTCTCTAATCAGAATAAAAAAGTTTTACCCATGTCCAAGTTCCCTACATCTAAAATGTCAAGTGTTTAGACCCAAAATTGGCGGAGGAATTTGGTAGAATTCAAAGGTCAACTCTTTCAACTTTGTCCTTTTGGCAGCCAAATTTTCGCCCCAAAACTTATTAAAAAGCTTGCCGAGTGTCTGAATACCTGTTATATAAAATTTCAAATGTTTAGACCCCAAATTGGCTGAGTAGTTTGCTAGAGAACGCAAAGGTCGAATCTTTTGAACTTTGCCCCCTTGGCCGCTCGAATTTTCGACTCAGACCGATTAAAAAGCTTGCCCTATCTCTGAATACCCTTTGTGTAAAATTTCAAATGTTTAGACCAGAAATTGACTGAGTAATTTGATAGAGACCGGAGAGGTAATTTTTTTAAAAAACTTTGACCCCAATATTGACCCCTTAACATTTATTTTTTGGGCACAAATTGAATTAAAACGTTTGATCCTTGTCCAAGTAACCTACATTTAAACATTCAAGTGTTTAGACTCAAAATTAGTGGAGGAGTTTGATAGAGTTTTCAAAGGTCAAATCGTTGAACTTTGACCCGTTGACAGCCAAATTTCTGGCCGGAAACCGATTAAAAAGATTTTCCTAAATCTCGATACCCCTTATGTCAAATCTCGAGTCTGTAGACTGAAAATTGACAGAGTTATTTGGGAGGGAAATGTACACACACACAGATAATTTCACTTTAATAGATATATAGGTAGATGTTACCGCTGGGAAATAAAGTTTAACCCGGATATAAGGGACCCGAATATAATAAAACCAGATATAAGAGAGATTTTATCTGGTCCCAAAGCCTGTGTTAATGTACAAAGGAAACAAAATATAAGAAACCCGGATATAAGAGAGCAGTGGACCTCACCGGGACAAGAAGTCTCTTATATCTGGGTTACACTGTAATAACGTTATTATTTTGAAAGCCATTTTTAACATGGAAAGGCGAGGGTGTTTTGGAGCTATTCTGTACCTCACCTAACAATTTAATGGGGGAAAAATATCGTGAAACTTGAATTCAACCTGAAAATACTATTTAAAAAATAGCACTGTAACTTAAGTGCATAAGCACCTAATATTTCTTTTTGAATTAAAAAATAAAAAAAATAAAACAAGAAACAAAAAAAAATGTCGGACATTATCAAAATCTTTCTTAAAATCAATTGTTGCAAAATATAAATTTAAAAGTTAATTCAGATAATTAATCTCCCTAACTTTGCCATCCTAAAGTTTAAAAAGGACTGTCAAAGTTATGTTGGTACGATAAATACGCACACAGACACGCAAAAAGTTGTAACATAATATTTATCTACAATATATATCTACAATATGTAGATATTTGAAATCGGTCATGAGCGAAATATTTATTAGCAGACGCCCGGAAATATTATGTCGAGATTGCGCACCGGCTACCGGAAGTGCAATTATAAAGAGCATGCGCGCAATTGTTAAATCTCTGCTTTTACTTTCCGTCGTCCGCCACTTCCAAATTGCAACTCCACCGACGCTGAACATGAAGTTCATCTATCCTCAAGCCCGCAGAGATGAATCTGTTGTTGATGATTACCATGGAACTAAAGTAAATGCATTTTTCTTTTCTTGTTTTCATTCATAAATGTTTCTAATAATTTTCAAATGCCAGAGTGCAGAGAATTGTACACGAAGTCTCTTAACAATAACATCAAACTTTAAGAAAAGCGTGAATATTTTGAATTAAAAAGAAAAAAAAAACTCGCCTTTTTTTCGCCGAGCTTTCATTGTCGAAATGAAACCAACTTACTAAACTAAGCGAACGTTTTTTAATATATATTTTTAATTTTGAAAGCCGTTTTCTTTTCTTTTCTCTCTCTCTCTCTCTCTCTCTCTCTCTCTCTCTCTCTCTCTCTAAGATTGTTATATCCTCTTTGGGCCGTTGCTTTAAGTTTGATGTAAAAAAAAAAAAAAAAAATCACCAAAATAAAAGTTTGAATAATCTAAATTCCAGTTGGAAGTGGGTTTCGTTTTTTAAATAATTGCATATGGGCCTATGTTAAAATTTGATGTTTTGTAATATTTTTCCACATGGCAAAACTCTAATATTTTAACTTTTTAACTTTGGAAACTTCCATGATTAAATTTGTGTGTTTTGCTGAAACACTGCCAGTGTCACCGTTATTTGTTATATTTTAGTACTTCTCTAGAATTTCAACCGAACCGTTTTTTAAATATTTTTATTCCTTTTAAGTCACACCACAACTTTATTTAACCAGAGTTTTAGGTTTACTCTGGCAAAAGCCTGTTTGGTTCGGTTCAAATTCTGTAGAATTCTTGAAAAGTTAACAAAAGACAGCCTTCGCCCCTCCTGAGAATAAGTGGAACGAACATACAGACTAAGGGAGGAGGGGTCCTCCTCCCTTAGTCTGTATGTTCGTTCCACTTATTCTCAGAAACTACTGGACCGATCTGTCCGGGAATTACGTATGGTCCATTATGATAAGATGCAGCGTCCGAACTCGGTATTATGGTATCCGTCCGATGCACAGTTTGGGAATTAGTATTTAATACAAAAATTGGCACAAATTTAACCATTCAATCATTAATTTGACATAAAGCACTCATTTTAATTAATTGGCTATAATTTTTGCCCGTGTTTGCTGTTTGACTGGATAAAAAGTCTGGGTTTTTTTTTTTTTTTATATATTTGGGATAACGAAGAAGGATACTAGTATCAAATTTTAATTGAGTACTAACACACATTATTTATTTCCTTGTCGAACAGAACCAAGTTATTCAGAGTAAGAAGTCAATTCATATTCCTATTTCAATCACTTAAATTGTTTAGAATGAAGTGGCTGATGACATTACTCTAACTTTAAACTTAAACTCTGTTTTATGAGAAAAAAAAACAAAAAAAAACTAACAATGAATATTCAATTACATCTTTTAAACTTCTCGGCCTAACGTTCACATGAAACATGAGTTGGAACAATTACATTGAGATTATTGCTAGGACCGCTGCTAAGAAGGTAGGTTCTCTCTACCGTGCTAGAAAGCTACTAATGCCTGAAAGTATCCTGTATCTATAAGGCCACCATTCGCCCATGTATGGAGTATTGTTGTCATATTTAGGCTGGTGCATCTGCTACTAGTCTCTCGCTTCTAGACAAGGTTCAAAAGAGAGTCGCCAATCTGATAGGTCCTGAACTGTCGTCTAAGCTTCAGCCTCTGTCCCATCGAAATGTTGCATCCCTCTGCTTGTTTTACTAATACTTTAACGGTGAATGCTGTGACAAACTGCAAGCACTTGTACTCCCTCGAGATAAATACCCCGACAAACCCAACAAGCAACTAAATCCCACCCATTCACAGAGATCCCTGGATGTAAGAGAGCCTTCTATTCTAGTAGTTTCTTCTCCAGAACCGCTAGACTTTGGAATTCCCTTCCATGTCCTTGCTTCCCCGACTGTACTGACGTGCAGAAGTTCAAGTGTAATGTGAACTGACATCTTGCTACCCAACTCCTTACATAGTACCCCTGTAGTTTATGTCCCTGATAGTAGCCCCTTACATCAAAGTGGCAATGTGCTTTGTGTGAGGTGAAAATGTAATAAGAAAAAAAAAATAAAAAAAAAAAAAGGTGATCTCGTAAGCCAAACTCTTTGCTAAGAACTTTGCGTCATACTCACCCGTCTGTAACTAGGGCTGACTATCCCCAGAATTTCCTTATAAGAATGAAAATATTCTGTGCGATATTTGATAGAGATGTTATCAAACTTATCCAGAACCTTAATTCAGGCAAAACAATTAGCTCTGATAACATTCCAAACATAATGCTTAAAAAGCTGCAACTTGAACTAACTCTTATTCTTGCAAGCTCTTTAAACATCGCCTTACAGAGAAATACTTCTCACCACCTTGGAAAATTTCAACAGTCTGTCCAATATTTAAAGATAGTGGAAACTGATCCTTTGCATCTCAGTACAAACCAATCCGTTCCCTGTGTATCGAGTAAGTTGCTTGAATTTGTGATAAATAGAGAAGTAGCCAAACACCTTGCCAAAATCAACCTATTCAGTGACCAACATTATGGTTTCCTTCCTGCAAGATCTACAGCTGATGTGCTGACAGTAAGATCACACTGGATTACTGAATCGATTGATAGAGGCTTTATAGCTAGAGCAATTGCTCTTAAAATATTAAAAACATTTGATCGGGTTTGACATGAAGATCTACTTTACAACATTTCCAGTTACGGAATATCTAGAAATGCCGTTTCAGCCATCAAATTCTTATCTGCTAGATTTATCAAAGTGGTTGTCAATGGATAGAAGTCCAGAGCTCATAGTATTAATGCTTGTGGTCTTCAAGAATCTATTCTAAACCCAACTCTCTTCCTGATCTTCATGAAGGATCTCCCAAAGCATATTCTAAGATTATACGTAGACATTTATGCAGACAGCAAAACCATCTGTGGAAATGCTTCAAAGACCAGCAATAACTAAGATCTTGTTGTGGTGAAAGAAGACTCTACTGTGTAATAGAGTGATAGAATTACAAAGTTAACCACTTCTTATTGTAATAGTGGTATAATTTAATGTGACATAGAACAAAACAGAACCAATGCTTTCCTTGGAGAGAAAGAAGGTAGTAAATAAAATAAAAAAAAAAATAACAAAAACAAAACAGTAATATGAAGGGGTGAGAGCAAAACCGAAATTAAATTGTTATACTTCCCAACTCTTAAATGAAGCAAATAGGTTTTTTACATCTTACAATCTCAAGTTCGATATCCTTTTTATCCTTTCATTTGATTCTGTGCTAAAATATAAAGTTTCCAAGATTTATCTCCTATTCTAATTTTTAAAAAAGTGATGAAATGTTTATGTAATATTTTTGTCAAATCTTTCCTTTTTACTAATTCTATGTACGTTGATAGAATTTTATTTTATGGTCATTTGGTAGTAGTTGTATTAAATCGAACGGTTCTAGTACAAAACTAGAACCGTTCGATTTAATACTGTTACTAAATAAAATAAAAATTCTATCAACATACATAGAATTAGTCAAAAGGAAAGATTTTACAAAAATATTGCATAAACATTTCATAACTTTTTTTAAAAATTAGGATAGGAGATAAATCCTAGAAACTTTACATTTTAGCATAAAAATAATTTTGTGCACTTTCTGATGTAATGGTGGAACCAGGAAACTTTGGTTTTCAGTTAAACTGTCCATTTCTATCTAGAATATTAATTTACTTTAATAATATATGAAATAAAAATTATAGGGCTCTCTCTATTTCTCAATCTCTACATGCGTACATATATATATCCTGGTTATGGCACCAAATTGTGATCCGATTATTTGTTAGGGACAGCTACTTGGTTTGTCGTGGGGACGTCTCTTGAATAATTGGTTGTGTCCTGGGAATGGCAACTAGCTCCCCAGGGGAATAAATAATAAAATGATAGGCACATGGTCTATAGAAACATCAAAGATGAACCCCTAGGATCCGTATGGTGTCAGCTATAACTGGCTGGCATTCTTCATAACCGCTTCTTTGAAATTGAATTCTACACAGAATAAGTGAACAAGGCATCTTTTTTTTTTTTTTTTTTTTTTTCTTATTATATAAAAATATAACATTATTTATTACCAATTACAAGGAGCATTTTTAAACTCTGTGATTGCCAATCCATGTCAGTCATGACCTGTGACCAAACCAAAACTGCTCTGCAACCGTTGCACACACAATCCATGCTTTGACTGTCTAAAATACGATTCAATTCTCCTCTCTTCCAATGAAGAAAGAATAAAAGCGAATTCAGATGTTGGCATGCAAGGGTGACGACCTTTGACTGTGCACTGCACCCAATTACGTAAACAGCTGTCAATCTTTGTGTGCTGAGAGCGTCAACCTTTAAAAATGTGCACTCACTGAGATGTGTGCTTGGCATAAGGCTCAAAATGTTGGGGACCTTAAGGCTCCCCCCGAAAGGGTTTGTCACTCATTGTGCCACACACACACATACATACATGAATAAGATTTTGCATCCTTGTATTGATGTGTGTACACCTATGCTCATGTGCTGTTGGTTCAGTAAAACGTGTGTGTGTTTGTGTGCCTGCATATTTAATGAAGTATACTCTTGTCTGCTATTATATCTCTTTCTCTATGGCACAATTATCTCGGTCATGAGTACCAGTATCCCTTTACATTAGGGTCACTAATCTTAAAAAGCAGGGTAGATTAAGAGATGTTATCATTTTATTGCACGTTTAATGAAATATTAATTCAGACAGTGTGAAAAACTACAGCTGGTAATGACCCCCCTCACCCCTACACTGTCCAAAAGAACATTGTAGGTAGATATTGCCTCTAAAGTGACTCTGTCTATAATGGCCTAAAAACTTTTAAATATACCAGCTCTACTAATAATTTAGTATTGAGAACTGTCTGATATATACTAAATTTATGAGCTCTTATATATGAGTAATCTTCTATATATATATATATAAAGTCAAGTAATTTACTGCATTGATATTGTTATTAAAAGCCCACTTTTCTATTTGAAAAATGGATACAACTTCCTTATCTTCTTAGTTGTGAATATACCAGCAACTTTAAAAAGGATAACTAATTTGCATATGCCTTTTAAAAACGAACTTTTATTAATTCACTGTGTTTTTCTGTTTTCTTATTAGATGATTAGTTTCATTTAACTATTACACTCAATTCTATTTGTGCATAGTTTCTACATTGTGCATAATTGCATAGCATTTGGAGCTGCATTTAGAGTAAAGCTGTCTATTTGTGGAAAGTTTGGTCTATAGACTTGAAACTTGATATATGGGATATTCAGACCTATGAAACAATTGATTTGGTTTTTAATTGAAAAAATAGCTGCTATTGAAAAATTGGAACTTGGCAGGCATAGTTAAGTGTAATATCTATGCTCTACACATGCGCAAATTTACATTTATGTTTAACTGCATTAATTTGTCAAGTTTTGATATGCATGAGTTATTAGCTCAGATGGTAGTGAATACTGCTAGAGAGCTAAATGTTTGGGTTTCGATTCTAGCAGATGTCATCCAAGTTATGATTCTTAAACTTTTGAAATCACTACTATATATTTGATACAATATAATAATCAATAGAGAATTGTCTCTATAATAGTATGAAATTTGCATAAATTAAAATATATTTACGAGTATTTTACTACTGGGCAAAGTCAGGTAGCTTTCTAGTGTATGTGTGTGTGTGTGTGTGTGTGTGTGTATATATATATATATATATATAATTACACACGCACACACATAGGGATTCCACCTACAACGAAATTGTGAATCTTTTTTTAAAAAAAACAACTTATTCATTGTATGACCTTAAATAAATACTGCCTTTAAACAGTTGCAAACAACTATAATACCATCATGTATGCTTTTTATTTGGAACTTGATTTGCAAAATGATTAGAATCGGCTATATATATATATATATATATATATATATTAGTTGAGAGAATATATGTCTATTACGCTATACAGAATTTTCCGCATTTCATTATTTTTCCTGACAAGTCCTTATGAGGATGGAACATGGAAAATTCTGTGTAGCTTAATTATCATAATTATTTTCATAACTTGCTACCTAGCTCTACTTGTGTATTGAGCACTGTTGGAGTAAATGCTGAAAATCAATACATAAAGATTTATCTTATAAAATTTTATGTGGATACATGAAATATATATACACACATTATGCATAATGTATCAAAATTTGTTAAAGAAATCAATAAAAGGCTTGATCAAAAGTTTTACAAAAGCTAGTTGTTGTGACGTGGCTCGTATCATGACTTTTGGTCATCTGGAAATAATAGAGTACGCAGGAGAGTGCATATTCCGTGAATGTGGACTTGTAGCTAACACTGCTAAATACATTTTGTTTCTTTGTTCTACTAAATAAATTCGTTATTTACATTTTCTGTCCTATTTTTTTTGTAATAAAATAGATTTTAATACAACGAATTCGGATAAAAAAAAAAGTTAAAAGAAAAATTCTCAAAAATTTTTTCAGCAGGACTTGGGTTTAGTTCTAAAGCTAAGGCAATGTTGTAGTTAAAAGAAAATATGTCGGTTTTCTGACCTAAAAGACCAGTACCCTATGCGTTAGTAGAAATTCTTGAGAAAGAGCTAGAACGATTAGAAAAGCAGGGTGTAATAGAAAAAACATATTACAACCCTTGTGCAGCACCTACTGTCTATGTAAAGAAAAAAAGTAAAATCAGAATTTGTGCTGATTATTTTACTAGTCTTAATGATTGCTTAAAATGGATAAATTATCCCTTCTCAACAGCAGAAGAAATTTTTGCAAAATTAAATGGTATATGAATATTTTATAAATTAGATTTGTCAGAGGTATATTTGAAAATCCCTGTGGAAGAAAAGTGTGCCGAGTTGTTAACCATTAATACGCATAAAAGATAATTTGAAATAAAAAGACTGCAATATGGAATAAAGGTAGCGCCCCTCAATTTTTCAACCAACAATGGATACAACATTAGTGAATCTGGATTTCTCAACAGCTTATTTAGATGATATTCTAATAAAAAGCAAGTCATGAAGACCATTCGGAACCTTTAAGGTAAATGTTCAAAAAGAAAAAAAAAATTGTAGTTTACACTGAGTGTGGAAAAATGAATTATTTTATACAAAAGATCAAATATCTAGGACATAATTGATAACAAACTTAGGACTTCTGATCGAAAATGGGCAGACATAAAATACATGCCTGTACCGACTAATGTGGCATCATTGCAATCATTTTTGGATTTAGTACAAATTACTACAATAGCTATATATTGAATATCCATATTTTGAAAGCCTGTATGAGCTAAGTTGGACTTTATTATAACTGAAAGTGCTCAATGATAAGAAACAAGTTTCTTAAATATATAGTGTGTATATATGCAAATTTATTTATTGAGTTGGATAAAGTTTATTTTGTTACTTCATTCTATGTATTTGTATGAAAATTTTTATCAATATTGTAAAGTCTTTTTTATTTCAGAGATTCAATCAAATTCTTTCTGTTAAATATGAAAAACCAGAAAAGTCATTAGAGTATGAAAATACATGTCACTAGAATAAACATTTAAAAATGGCTAAAGGTTGATCAGATGTAAAAAGTAATCAATTAATAAAAAAAAAAAAATGGATTCAAACTGAACATTAGGATTAAACAGGGTTTATGAATCCGATAGAAATTGATTTACAAATTAGAGTTCAGCTGAAAATGAATCAAGCATAAACTTTAATTAAAGATCCCCTCCCAACCCCCTCACCAATAAACAAAAAAAAAAAAAAAGGAAAAAAAATGAAACTTTGAGCATTCAATTTTAAATGTGCCAAAATAAAAGATCAGCCAACAATTTTGAGGTATTATTCAACAAGTCACTTGACACAAAGAAACTGTCAAAGATTAAAGGAATGCCATAAACAGAATCTGAGAAATACTAATCTAAATCTGGTTAATCCTTGTGGACTTTGGTCAAGGAGATAATTCTTAAATCCCAGAAGTATTAATGAAATTAGGACTAAGTAACCTAAATTATGCCATCTTTGTCGCAATTTTATTTGGTTTGTCTTCCTGATATTGCTATAATTATCAGATCAGCAATGTTTATTTTTTAAATTACTAATCCAGTTATTTGTTACTTTAATGTGAATTATGAGGTTTTATTATCTATCAAGAGATTTTGTATTTGAATAGATGAACGCATCAATTATATTTTGAACAGGAGATGTTTTTTTATTTTATTGTGAAATGCCAATTTAGAATCTTATCCAGAATTTTTTTTTAACTTTTAGCAAAGACCAGTTATTTTAAGACTTAATTGGCCATTTAAAAGAAAATTTGAATTATTAGATTGATGTGGTCTCAGGCCTTGATAGGGCCGTTTTGAATGACGATAATGTCTTTGGCTATTATTGAGAACCACACCAACATAAATCAGATATAAAAGTTATATTTTAGTGAAGGAAGATGAAGGATACATATACAGCCATGCATATTAAAATAGAAATAAACACCTTAAGAGAATAGAAGGATCCCCAGGTAGTAAGTGCTAACTAAGACATAAACAATTTTGTAAATGAAAAAAATGGAGAAAAACGATTTTATAACGTAACATTTTTATATACAATTTTATAAGCATATAAGAGATATTTTCAGTAAATGTTCATTTTTGCAAACCTATTTGAATAACAAGTTATGATTGTAATCACAATGCTTGAAAATGTGTACGTCAATACATAGTGTGAACATACGTGTGTGAGAGTATTTGGCAGCATGGCATTTTGTGTTCATTTACCTTGTTCTTGTTAATGCACGTATAGATGTGAATAGCAATTTATTTCTGTTCGCCTGACTCTTGTTAGTATGTGAAAATGTGTGCACAAGATGAGAAAACCTGGCATACGAGTTGTTGAGTCATGTTCGTCTTGTCTCTAGTCTCTCAAAGGCATGGCAAAGGGTGTTGTTGAGCAAATATTCTGACGTCTTTCTGCTGATGGTGTCTGGAGAAAATCTCATTTGATCACTGTTCTTATAGGAGTTTCTAAGTTCTCTTGGGCTTATCATTTTGACATAGACTTGTTACTTTAAGTCTATACGTTCCTGTGAAAACCTTGCTTTGGAGAAAGAGGAAAAGCAATTCAAACAAAGTGGAAAAAGTGTAGCAATTAGAGCCACTTATCAAGGCCCGCAGACCACTCGAGAATAAGGTTTAATAAGTGTATAATAGTCAATAGGGCAATATCATAGTAATCATTAGTAGTTGAAATTTGGTAAATTGAATTAAATAAGAGGATGGCTCATCAAGAACTTCATTATGTTGGGACTTGAAAACGACCATATTATAGTTGGAAAGCAGAAAAACAGGAGAGTTCCACAGGCGTGCACTTCTAATTAAGAAGCTTTGTTCATGGAATATATGTTTAGGTTTAGGCACAGATAAAGAGTAGGGGAAATTATTTGTGATTTCAGCTAGATGAGTGTTTTTCATGAAAGTCAGGCAAGAGGGTACTATAGATTGGAGCTCAGATAAACACTTGCCATGAAAATAATGATAAAGCAGAGACAGGCTTGCAACACCTCTTTTATGGGAAAGAGATTGCAGGGAAGAGAAAATGGCATCCCCTGACTAAGCTACGAAGTCCATTTTAAACTCTGTCAAGTTAGAATAAGGTGCTTCTAGCAGCTCCTGCCCAGACGTGCCACAAATTGTATTTCATTAAATAGATGTGCACAGTGAAAAAAATATTTTTGTTAAAGTTCCCATTGCATCCCCAGGGGCTCAAAAGAGGTCAAAAATACCTCAAAATGGCCAAAAATGACACATTTTGCCCCATAACTTTTGATCCATCCATTAGATTTTTCTGAAACTTGGCCAAAATGTGTTCTTAATATAAATACAATATGGGTGACCCTGACAAAATTCTGGTTCGTGTCCCCGGGGATTTTTAGTGCTTAAAACACTCCTTTTTTTTTTTTTTTTTTTTTTTTTTTTTTTTTGTGGCTTTTTTTATATTTCTCAACAAAAACTTGATATGTCTGACTATATAGTGGTTTTTCACGGTGGGCAACTCGAATATACAGGTATTAAGACTTGAAACTGCACCATTATCCACTTACACTGGGGTTCAGCATACCCAGGGACTCAAAAGAGGTCAAAAATGCCCCAAAATGTCTGAAAAATGACACTTTTTGCTCCATAGCGTTTGATCCAGCCATTAGATTTTCTTGAAACTTGGTCAAAATGTGGAGGCTATTGTTCTTTAATATAAATTCAGTGACCCTGACACAATTCTGGTTTGCATCCCTCTTGGACTGTTAGGGCTAAAAAACATGCCTTTTTGTAGCTCTTTTTTTCATATTACTTAAAAACTTGATATGTATGTCTATACAGTGGTTTTTCATGGTGCTGAATTCAAATATACATGTCTTAAGGTGCGAAACTGCACCGTTTGTCCATTTTCACTGGGATTTGCTGTTCACAAGAGCTCAAAAGGGGTCATAAATGCCCCCCCCCCCCAAATTGCAAAAAATGACACTTTTTACTCCATAACTTTTGCTCCATCCATTAGATTTTTCTGTAACCTGGCGAAAATGTGAAGGCAATGTTGGCCGTTCACACTTTTCACATTCATGATTTCTTCACTATTTTTTGTGGCATCATCTCACACACACGCACAGCTTGTTTTTAAGTTACTACATAAAATCGTCTCGATTGTTTTTGCAGAAAATAATTAGTTTTGAAAAACTGGAGCAGATTGCATTTTTTTAAAACTTAAGTTTTTAAAAAAATTTATTTTATTTTTTTTTTTTTTAGTGTAAAGAACATGCTGCCAGTTTAAAAAGGAAGAAATTGCTAGTCAGAATCAAATGTCGATTTTTCAAATCTATTGCTATTTGGATCTAACATAGAAAACTTTCAGATGATTTTACACGTTAGCAAATGTAGGCAAAACAACTTTTTGTGTTAAATTATATATTTCTCTGGTATATAAAGATATAAAGACACCATTGTACTTTCTGTTTGATGTTTCAAATTTACATTATCCTGTTTTTGTTTTGAGGTTTTCCCTTGAACGAATTTTATAAGAATTATTTTCTTACTAGCAGGGTGACCTAACGTTGCCCAGGATTGAATGATGATCAGTGAATGTTTCACACTCTGATATTTTTATTGTCATTGAAATCTGTGAAATCATCCATTTTTTTTCAATCAAATCGATTAATTGCCTGCTCTAGTTGGGGGCCAATTACGGTGCACCAGGAGGAAGCTTTACATGACTTTTGCAGTGACTTAATTCATGATACATTGTAGTGTACATTGCATTGTAGAGCATCTACTGTTGATTTTATAAAATTATTTTTTATGTATAATCATTTGAATTAAAGTTTAAAATGCAAAAGGTCAAGTATCACGGTTCAGGTTTCCTTTGAACATAAACATTCATTTTGAACACACCCTTATCATATCAAAGAACCTACTATTGATTTTATGTATCGGGCCTTTTGGCCTGTGTGGTAATAAAACTTCTCAAATGCACTTGTGATATTAGGTTATGTAAGATATTAACTTTGGTCAAAATCGCCTGTTACATCGGATTATTTTGATTATCAATACTTATCAAAAACATTCTGATACAAAACCTAGGGTTTGTATTACTGTACACATAGATGCGAAAAAGTTGTCAAAAAACAAATATATAACAAATAAATGTTATCAAAGGCAAGATAAGTTACTTTTCTACCAAACTGGATATATTTTTTGTGTTTTTATTCAATGTAACATGTTTATTCAGCTCGAAAAACATAGTGTTTACCGATGTATTGGAACATTCAAGATGGCGTCTGATTCTCTCTTTAACACGGTAAGTTTGGGAAAAGGTGTTATAAATAAAAAACCGGATAAAATACTGTAAAAAACTTGCTCAATATATGTTACCGTGAAATAGGTTGACATATATTCGGCGGGTTTTTAATAGTATTTTGTTTAGTTTTTTTATTTATAACACCTTTTCCCAAACTTACAGTGTTAAAGAGGATGTGAGATGCCATCTTGAATTTTCCAATACATCGGTAAACACTGTATGTTTTTCGAGCTGAATAAATATGTTACATTGAATAAAAACACAAAAAATATATCCAGTTGGGCAGAAAAGTAACTTATCTTGCCTTTGATAACATTTATTTGTTATATATTTGTTTTTTTTGACAACTTTTTCGAATCTGTGTGTACAGTAATACAAACCCCAAAACCTATCTAAGAACACTACCAGACACATAAAGTATCTCTGTGAAATTTCATAAAAATTGGCCTAGCCGTTTTTGAGTCTATAGGGAACAAACTCGCTCACACACGCACAAGGTTCCTTTTATATAATAGATTAGATTTAAAATTTTTGTTTGTTCACTTTTTCATTTGCTTTGAAATTGTTATTGTAACGCATTACAAAGCAGAAAGTTTCTTTAAGACAATTCGTAAATTTTATCTAAACGATTTAACAGCTTTGACAGAAGTGTCTTTATTTAAAGATAAGCGTATTATTATTCAAAGTGAATTTTATCAATATAATTATATCTAGATAATTATTGTTTTAATCAGGATATCACTTATGACAACAAAAACGAAAAAAAAAAAATCTTAAAGATTATAACAATTCCATAATTGATGCAGAAAATATTTTTGGGATTAATCTTTATTTTTATTCCATTTGATCAAGTTTGAAAATGTTATTAATGAAGTACTGATAATCTTTGCATATACCTCAAATATCTCGTGAATGATACTAACTTGTAAATGTTTTAATTTTTATTTATTTTTTTAACCTTTGTTCAAGCAAAGCATATTTCCACTCAGTCATAAGGGGTACTGTTATTTGAGGCAAGATTTATAGCATTCTAAGTGGGAAGTTTTATGTAACAAGATGTTTGTTCACATTGCATTTAAATTTCTGCATATTAATACAATCACAACAGGGAGGGAATTCGAAATATAAGAACTTAAAGAAGTTATTAGAGTAGAAAGTTTTCCGGCATCTAGGGATCTCTACAGTGAAAAGATGGGGTTTTATTGCTAGTCTGGTTGGTCAGAGGCATTTTGTGGGGTGTGTGTAGGGGGGTGCAGTAAATTCATTGGAGCATATTCTGTGGAAGTTCTAAAACAAGCACAGGGATATAACATTGTGGTGATGGGGTTGGAGCTTTATAGGCAGTGTGAGACTAATAGGTCTAGACTTTTTTATTTTTCACTCTGGACTAGTGGTTGGTCCACCAACCCAGATGTGGCAACATGAACAATGAGCGGATGATGGTTTTATAAAGATATAAGATGCTGGTAGTTGTAAAAAGTTTTATTTTTTTGTTTGGTAGGAGGTACACATTTTCTTTGTAACAGACTTAGTAGTACTGTTTCTTCATTTACAGGAAAAATATATTTCATTAGTTTTGTTTTGAAATCTTAAATGCTTAAACACATAAGTGTAAAATCACGTTTAAAATCTTTTCCAGAAATTTTTTCTTTGACTGCCTGGTACGGAGGAACTGCAGTAAAAAGTACAAATTGTTATCAAACAAACAGTTGGTTAATTCAGTACATTAAGATATGCAGTAACTTCCCAAATTACAAGAGTTTGTTTTCATGCATTTTTTCCTGTTTTATTATTTAGTCCAGTAAACAACATCAGAAATAGTAGTTTCAAGACATTACCACATTTCTACTACATTAAATAGTATGTTTAGCCAGTGATACTTGAGATGCAGTAAAGTCATTTTTGGGTGTTTTTATTTGCAATGGAGATGACTATTATTACATTAAAATATGGCTACGTTATTATTAGAGTTAGGACAATTGGAATTGCGAATTTAAAAAATCAGAACAGTAAAAATTGTGCATGCGGCAATACAATCGAAAGTAATCGAAAGAATAAAATTCGACAATTGTACGTTTTATATTAAAAAAAAAAAAAATTTTTTTGTATAAAAAATAAAATTTTAATAAAATTAAATAATTTAATTTTTAAACGAAAAAGTCAATTTGGTAAAAATTTTAGTATTTTTTACATTAAGTCAACTCGCCATTCACATTTGAAATGTCGACTTTTATAAGTTTTGAAAATAGTTTAGTAAATTCATTTACAAAAGTGTTTGCTTATTTAAAATTAAAATGAAGTTTTTCTTTTATCTAGAAAGTTTACTAATATTTTTTAAATTTTTTGTGAAATATTTATTTTATTTAGGTCTGACTTTGAAAATCTCACAAGATAACTTCATGAATAGACTAGTGAGACTTGTAATATCATTTTTAATGAGTTTTAAAGGATGGAGAATTAATTTATGGGGTTAATTTTTTATGTTTTGTTAAATTTACTTTACGAAGAAATAGCAATGGTGATTTTCGATTTATTTCATACATTGGCTATCTTTTCTTCAGCAGAAGATGTATAAGTTACAAGACATTATCTTTCATCCTTGTTAGGTCTTTAGATCAAGTGGTTTCACACCTTGTCATAAAGAAAAAAACAATTAAATGATTAATTCTGCCTGTAATAAAGTTTTTTCTACAAACCATGTAAAATACTACCAAAATAAAGTAGATTTCCCAAACTTTTATCGCACTCTCTTCTAATCGCACATTACAAACTGGGGTGAATGACTGAAATGATGGAAAAAACACTTTGACAAACTGCTTAATCACTCTACTCTTGCGGCACATGTAGATGTGGCCACAGCCAAGGAAAATGACTGCAGCACTGCACTTCCTAAGCTGAATGAAATGAGAGATGTCTTGTGCCACTTGTGAAACAACAAGGCTCCTGGTGTGGAGGGGATACCGGTGGAAATTTACAATGCCATGCCTGAGCTGCTTGCCCTGTGGATTCTACAAGTATTCAAGGCAATTTAGTGCTCTGGAATGGGGCACTGCTTCTCCCATTTTTCAAAAAGAGCAACAGGAAAATCTGCTCAAATTACTGGGGAATAAGCCTCATTGATGTCGTCGCAAAGGCCTTTGCGATTCTCCTGCTGCGTCAATTCCAAAGTGTCCGCAATTCCCATGCATGCCCTTCTCAAGCTGGCTTTTGATCAGACAGGACTTTGTACTGATCAGATCTTCAACCGCCAGCACAAAAATCATCAGGCAATGATGAAAATCATTCTTTATGGATGTGAGATGTGACCTGAGAGTAGCAGATTTGCACAAACTCCGTTTTCAATTATTAAATCATTTCTCTCTAATATTCTAGGCTCAACTCTTTTCCTGATCTACATCAATCACTGGTCAACACAATATTTTTGGCAGGCAAAGTAAGACTGGTTTCTATGGTTTTCAAGGGCGCTGAATCAGAATCTGACATTAGTTTTTTCAAATTGGCTCTAGTTTTTGAGATATCACAGGGGGGTCGTTTGTCTGAAATCACCCATTCGCGACCATAGCTAAACGTACAAAAAACGGCTAAATAGTGCATAAATGTCAGATATTGATTTTTATAATAATCTTAAACCACAAAGACAGTGTAAAATCTCAATCTAACAAGTTAAGTTAGATATAACATCATTTCATTTATCCTATAACTGAACACTTTTCATAGATTTCGAGGATATACAAAAAATTTGCTGAATTTTAATTCTCCAAGTGAAAAAAAAAACATTTACATAATCAGTTATATATCATAAATTAATGCAAAGCATTATACACTAGATTCTTAGTTACAATGAACACACAAAACAATATTTTATTCACAAAACTAAAATTGACGTTTATACGATTTTCGCTTGTGAGCAACTTTTGGGCAGTCTCTCAAAAGGTTCCAGCAGTAGTCTGCCATCATGTGCTCATCCCATTTGCCTTGATATCTCTCTTCCATTGTTTTGATGTCTTGATGGAATTTCTCTCCCTGCTCCTCACTGTAATCACCAAGATTACCAGGAAATCTGTCGAGGTGGCTAAACAAGAAATGAACTTTAATGCTCATATTTGCCCCTAGTTTTCCGTATGCAGTAGCATCTTACGGACCAATTGCTTGTAATTGTCAGCTTTGTGATTTCCCAAAAAGTGTGTCACTACATCTGTGAAGGACACCCAAGCATTTAACTCAACCGTGTTCATATGATTAGTGAAGTCAGAATCCCTCATGAGCGTTCGAATCTGAGGTCCATCGAAGATGCCACCTTTAGCTTTTTCGATGGAAAGACCTGGAAATTGCCTGCATATGTACTTGAAGCAATCCCCATCCTTGTTCAACGCCTTAACAAACTGCTTCATGAGCCCTAGTTTTATGTGCAATGGAGGGAAGATGATTCTATCCCTGGGTACCAAAGGCTCATTGATGACGTTGGCTGTGCCGACTTCGAGACTTTCTCGTTCTGGCCAGTTCTCCCTTCTCCAGTGCTGGATTCTTGCTCTTCTATCCCACAAACAAAGAAAGCAGGGATACTTTGTGTACCCACTTTGCTGACCAAGCAGAAAATTCACCATTTTCAAGTCCACACAAATCAGCCATTTATGAGTGTTGTAATTCAGCTTTTCAAGAACAAATTTGATAGCATCATACTCTTTTTTCATCTTGGTAGAATGACCAATTGGTACAGGAGCAAACTTATTGCCATTGTGCAAAAGTACAATTTTTAGACTTGCTTTCGAGCTATCTATGAAGAGACGCCAATCTGCTGGGTCATATGATGAGATCCCCATGCAGTTAAGAAGTGCAGAAACGTCATTACAAAAGACCAGGTCGTCTTCTTTAGAAAAGAAACGAAGCAAGCTGCCTTCCCTTGTCCTATAGTATGTTACTTTGTGCCAGAATCAAGAATGTTTTTCTCGTTGAGTCGTGATGCAAGAACTTCAGACTGCTCCTTCGACAAACAAAGGTCTCGCACTAGGTCATTAAGTTCAGATTGATTGAAAAGCTGAGGGCCATTTGAGGGTTCTTCATAGTCACTACAGCTATCATCACTTGATATTGAAAGATCAGCTGGAATATCTTCGGTTTCAGGCAAACTGGTGAAAACAGGCACAGGTAGATCCTCAGAGTGCGCAACAGGATGGATAGCAGAATCCAGGCTCAGATACTGCCAATTTGCTTTCTTGTGCTTGTTAAACCCCGTCATGTCATTGAGACAGAAGTAGCAGTCATCAAAATGATTGTTGGGCTCTCTCCACACCATTGGTACAGCAAACTTCAACTTCAGCTTACCGTTGGTCCAACCGCGGAGACTTTCTACACAGGTTTTGCACACCATATGTGGGGCCCAAGACTTGTCTTGGTCACCAAGTATCATATCGAAGTATGCTTTGTACGCCCTCTTGACAAAGTCTGTAATATTCCTCTTTTGTTGTGCCATCATATACTGTCCACAGATGTAACAAAAGACATCCGGTTCATATCTGCAACATCTAGAAGAACTCATTTTCTCTCTGGAACTTATTTTCAACTGTGGAATTAAAAAGAAAATTCTTAATTACTGTTTAATTCATACTGCAACTATATTTATGGAACATGTTATTAAGTAATTACAGTATATAATTATATAAAAATTCTCCCTATATAAATAATTATATAAAAATTCTCCCTGAAATACTTCAATATATACATAATCATTATAATGATTCAATAATATCAGAAAATTATTATTTACTGCTTCTATATTGAAGTATTTCAGGGAGAATTTTAGCAGTTTAGGCTTATTTGAGGCTATCAGTATCTTCTAAACTAGAGCCAATCTGGCAAAACCAATGTTATATTCGTAATCAGCGACCTTCAAAACCCCAGAAAACACTCCTAGATGGTCTGCCAAAGAAAAAAAATAAAAATTTGTTGACCAGTGAATCTCTCAAAACACATAAGATCATTCATAGATATTTATGCTGATGACACTACCATCTGTGCCAACACTTCAAAGGCAGTAAATAACCAAGTTCTCTAGGATTCTCTCTCCTCTGATCTTGATCACGTGGTGCAATGGGGAAAATGGTGGCTGGTTAATTTTAATACATCTAAAACCAAGCTTCTATCTTTCCATCATCAATGCTCTGATCCCTGCCTGGCATCAATTGAAAGAATGGCTTTTGTCTTGGAGAGGCTCCATGTTTTGACATACTTCTAGGTCTGATCTTTACTTCTGATCTGAGATGGATCTTTTTTATTTTTACACGGTGGTCACCACTTATCAAGGCCCGGAAGCCACTCAGTGATAAGGGTTATTGCAAGTACAGTACGTTATTGTGGAGATTTAATGAAGTGTTTACTTAAGAGGGCGTTTCATTAGGAATTTGTTAACATTGGACTTGAAGACATCTAAGTTGTAGTCAGGAGGGAAGCAGGCAGATGGAACAGTTCCACAGGCATGCAGTTCTAAGAAAGAAGCTTTGTTCATGGAATCTGTTTTGATTTAGGCACAGATAAAGAGTGGGGGAAATTTTTCAGTGGATTCAGCTAGACGGGTGTTTTTTCGTGAAGGATTGGCGAGGGGGGGGGACCAGAGATTGGAGTTCACACGAGCACCTGCCATGGAAATAACGATAAAACAAGGATACCAAGATCGCGTACATCAAATCCGTTGCCGGGGCTGCTGGGAAAATGGTGGGATCGTTCTACTGCTCCATTAGATATCTCACTGCTGATGCAATTTTCTACCTGTATAAGAGTCAAGTACATCCAAGGATGCAGTACTGTTGCCACATATGGGCAGGAGCTGCTAAGAAGCAGCTTATCCTGCTTTGACAGAATTCAAAATAACTTTGTAGCCTAGTGGAGGATACCCTTTTCTCTTCTTTGCAACCTCTTTCCCATAGAATGATGTTGTGAGCCTATCTCTGCTTTATCGTTATCTTCATGGCAAGTGCTGGTCTGAGCTCCAATCTATGGTCCCTCCTGGCCTGACTTTCACAAAAAAAAATACTCCTCTAGCTGAAACCACTATCAATAATTTCCCCCACCCTTTGTCTGTGCCTAAACCTAAATGTATGTTCCATGAACAAAGCTTCTTTTTGATAAGTGGCGACTCTTTTGTTAAAAAAAACAAAAAAAACTGGAAGTCTTTGGCAACGATTCTTTGCAACATTCTGCGCTGCTGCCATGGAGATCATGTTCCAGTTTCTGCTCTCTGCCTAAAACTAAACCTATGCCCCCTACCGTCCATCCTTCTTCAACAATATTTCTGATGGTTTGGACACGTGGCTCGTCAACTAGCGGGAGAATTCCTTCGCAAAATCCTCCCCCCCTCCTCTCTGCCTGGATGGTATAAATGTGTTAGTGGGCAACTGAAGACTTGGGTGACAAGAATTAAGGACAACCTGATGGTACTATCTGGCCGATAAGTAGTTGGTTTCCAATATTGGAATCGAGGGTGGTTAGCCATTTCCTGCGACCTGGTCCAAGATTGTTGAAACTGAACTGTGATGATTTGAGATTCAGTTTGTGCTTAGGAGGAAGCCGGCTCAATCTGATCAGGATGATAGCCACTACAAATACAAGTAATAGACCATGTATGAAGTATTGACCCAGTCGATTATGGGTGATCTGGTTTATAAAAAAAGTTGGTACTCCTGCAGTATTTTACCCACCTATTTCACGATCTTAGCCGAGCGTTGATCGACATCCGTCGGAAAACGCCGGAACATGGTGAGCGGTACGATACTCTATCAGCCAATCAGGGCGCTTCAAACGAACGCGCAGCAGACGAATAATTTTCATTGGAATTTACACACATAGCGTTTCATTTCAGTTATTTTATTGTTCAAAGTAAAAATACACAGCCTTTCATTTCAGCTATTTAATTTAGCGATAAAAAAAAAAAAAACCCGGGAGCTGTTGGAAACATATTTATGCGAATTTATGTGGAGACAAAAATTTAGACACAACCCTTTTGTCTCCATAATAAATCAAATTGCGGAAGGCTACCCGGTTGGGAAGGAGCTTCTTTCCACATCCTCTGAAAACCCTTTGCTCCCTACTTTGCCTCTACAGTCAGTAGAAAATCTTCCAGTCGGAACTAAAGATAAACAGTAATTGTTGTCCCCCCCCCCCTCTACAAACATTACTGAAAAAAAAAAAAAAAATTGTTGTTACTGTTTAATAACGTTTTGTTAAAAACAAACAAAAAAAAAAACATTGAAGTGTTTATTACTGTTGCTTACCCTGCCCCCCCCCAAAAAAAAAAGCTATCGGAAAACAAAATGAACCAAAAAAAAAAAAAATATTCAACAAAATAAATTTATTTTACTTTAAAAAAACTTACGGTAAGTGTTTGTGATTTATTTTATCCAAATTTTTTGTATTAATTTTATCCATTTTGTTGTGTGTGTGTAATATCTTTTCCTTGTAATGTTGTTGCTATTCACATACTTTTAGCGTTCTTGCACCGTAGCTCCGAATTCTTGGCTTTCGTCGGCGTTAACGCCGAAAGCGTTCGTCAACGCTCGGCTAAGATCGTGAAATCGGTGGGTAAAATACTGCAGGAGTACCAAAAAAGTTTCAATCAATTTGTATTCTGAAACCATTTAAAATAAGAAAAATAAATAAAAAATGAAATAAGGGAGACAACCCTGGAACTAAAAAGTATTTAGAAAAACATACTGTATCCATGGTAACTGATTAATATGAAATAAGATAGTTTCAGGTGAAAATAAGTTGTTAATTGTAATGCAGAGTATCTATATAATAAAATGCTGAAACAATTTCATGTTTGTATATTATCGCTCCCCCCCCCTCTTTTTTTTTTAAGATAAGATTGCTTAATTGCCAAAGCTGCAATGCAAATTTCCTCAAATTTTGCTTTTATCTCGAACTAAAAATCACCTTCTTTGGTATTTGAGGTAAAATCAAAGTGTAGTATTTGTTCCATCGAAAGATGGCACTATAATATTTTGGAGGGCTTGTGTTCATACCAGATGTCGGCAATATATCACAAACTCATACAAGGCTTTTGATGATAATCTATAACCAGATATTTTTAAAACTACATTAATATGAATACTTAGATAAGCATGTTTTGGTTTGAATAAAGGTGTTACTATAACATTATGGGTACTGCATTCACGCTGGATGTTCATAGAATGGGAACATGTCACAGAGGATACAATTGTATAATTTCCACAGGTCCCACTTAAAGTTTATAATTCTTTAACCAGTAGTATCTACCTATCAGTCATTTCTGAAAATATATATTATATAAAAAAAACTTGGAGTTGAAAGCACAATTGAACCATGATACTTGACTTTTGCATTTTAAACTTTAATTGAAGCCATTGTGTATAGAAATAATTTTATAAAATCAACAATAGATTCTCTACAATGCAGTCTAGACCATTATGTATTGTTGACTAAATCAAAGTGAGAGCTGTGTGAGCTTCTTCTTGGGGCACTGCAATGGGTTCCCAACTAGAATAGGCAGTCAATAGATTTGATTGAAAAAAATGGGCGATTTCACCAATTTCGATGACAATAAAAATATTGGAGTGTGATCATTGTTCAATCTCGGGCAACATCTGGTCTCCTGCCAGTAATATATAAAATAAGATTGCATTGTCAAGTTTAATATATATATATATATATATATATATATATATATATTAAAGTCTTTTAAATTTTTTTTTTTTTTTTTTTTTTTTTAAGTTAAAAAAAGTTTATTGCATATGAAACTGTGACCCAAGCAGCCACGGTGGATAGAGGTTACCCCAGAAGGAGTTACGGAGAGCTAAATTAGAGCTATGGTTGAAAATTGCCCTAGAAGGGGACCAGCAAAAGAGGAATTAGAGCCTTTTAATTTTAATGGCAGGTTTCAGGATGACAGCAGATAACCCTGCTAGAGAGAGATGGTGGGTTGCCGATCTGAAATACATTTTTTCTTTGTAACGGAAAAAACAGTTGAAAATATGAAACAATATTGCTGTATAGGTGATTATTTGGAGGTATCTCGCGGGTTGTTTAGGCTAAAAATCTGACTGGATGGGGAGGGGGGGGTCAAGGACTGAAGTCACCCAGTGCATGAGAAAATTGTCAATGAGAACCTTTGTTCTGTGGAAAGTTACCCGATCGGAATAAGTGGAAGGTATCTGATTATTCAAGGTGTAACAGATTGGACAATGATTGGTTGAATGGAATACCCATGTATGCTCCGATCCACACCAGCCCTGGGTACATAAGACACTGCAGAACAAGAAAAATTGGTCTGAAGTAAGTTTGACTCCGGTTTTGGAGTCTCACTCTAAGATAGACTGTCCATCGCTCCACACCCCCAGCCCATTCGAGAAAGCACTCGTTCTTTTAACCGATATATGAGCAAGAAATCTGTTGTTGAAAACAAGACTACGGCCCCGTTCATCGACTATTGTAACTACCAGAAAAAAGAAGCTTGAAATCAATATATTTCTTATTTTTGATTCTCCTGTGAAAAACTGTGCATTCTTTTTTTTTATTTTCTGTTTTGTGAATAATTAATTTCATACGAAAACTACAACCAGAGTCAGCATCAATTATTATTACTACTTTCAAGTGAACTTAAGAAAAAGAAACAGCTAAGTTGGATGATCTTTTTCAGCGCAAGAAAGAAGTTAGAGATCATCAACTGCGGCATCCAACGTCATATCAACTCCCTTCGTGAAAGCGGCTGAAACTGCATCACCTTGATGGATGTTTGAGCCTAACCATCTAAGACTGCACTTGTAACTGTGTGGACAGTATAGTCTTCGTGTTTCATCTTAACCGAGGGAGATCAGATTGTCACCAAACAAACAATGGATAATGATTTTTAAAAAAGTTAAATTTACATTGAAGTTAATCATTAGATGCATTTGAATTGGGGAGCAGATGGACAAGCTTTCTTGTGAGTCCCATCTTTTACTTCATCTGTTGGTGTAATTTCCTCTTAAGAAAATATTGAAATATATATACACTTACACTTCACACCAAAATAACTTGTTCAATTACTAAGAAAGGCGTAACTATCATTATACTTATTTTGAAATGGTGATAGGCAGAAGAATAAAACCCCAAAGACAGGAAGGAAATTCTATCTGAAAAATCCCTTTTTACAAGCTAAAAACAAAGCTACTTTCATTAATTTGCAGAAATCCTATATCCCTGAACTGGTTTGTTGTGTGCAATGTATCCAAGAGGGTGGAGTGGTTAAAGCTGTTTCTGAAATATGCGGATACGATTTACTGTATTTTTATAGACTTTATGCATCCTTGTATCAAACATTAAAGTCTTCCTGTATGAACACGACTTTAGAAAATGTATTTTTCTACAGAAGCATTGTGTATGTATCTATATAATACCAAACCTGAAAATCTTTTTTGTTTGCTTATTGAATGTTTTAGATAAGAAGGGAGAATGAAATGTAGTAAAAATAAAATGTATTAACCATTAGGTCCCACTGTCTTATAAATAGGATACCAAATAATTTCTTTTTAAAATCAATATAATATTTAATAGTAGTGCTAACTGCATAATTGCTCTGAAGAAAAGATAAAATTCATCTATATTCATCCACTTTTTCTCCAAGAGTTGTTGGAACTCTTAAGTCTTGTGAAATTTGCTAAAATTCTATCTATTCAATCATATATGAACTTATATAAAAAGGTTTTGTTACTAAATTATTGCCAAAAGTGCAATGTAACTCTATGTAAACTGCTTTGCACCTTACCATAATGTATAAATTTTATCTTAAACGTATACCCTTTTGATTTCTAAAATATATTGCATGTACCCAATGTTCTATTTATAGGAGTTAATATTTCGCTTTCTCAATAGAATAATTTTTTCCTTTCAATTTGTGTATTAAAACTCATTTTTTGTCCTTACAATAGTAAAAAAAAAATGTAGATTCTCATATACATAGATACATCCTCTGTATCCACTATAGTTTGTCCCGAACGGTATGATTCACACACTCTGCATGAATCACTCTCTCCAAAAATCTCTCCTTACCAGACGTCTTTGCTGGTTCAGCCACACCCTTCGTTGACACTCTAGTAACTTAATCTTGTGAAGTAATTGACCCAGCTCCACCACCAGATTAAAAGAAACATTGCAGTGGTCAACTCAAAACCTGACTCGGGACAATGAAGCAGGATGCTGAACTGATTCTGGACCCCCATCTTTACAGGGTCCATCATTGGAGCTGCGAATGGCTTGCACTTCTAGCAGAAGCAGCCTTGAAGCCTCGTGCCTATGTTCAGAACATAGTGAACTTGTTGGAAAGAGCTGGCCCAACTGAACCCAGGTGAATGCCACAACCATGACACTTAATAAGTTAAAATAAAAAAAATTTCATAGTTTTAGGAGTTCACTGTTCAGGCAGTATATTTTGCATGCAAGTATTTTATCTTGACTCGCACCAAAACAAAGTTTAGTATCATAGATTAAATCAAGATCAAAGGCAATAAATGTTTATCAATGGAATACGTACCAAAACAAAAAAATGTTTTAAATAATAATTATACAATTTCTTCAAATCTAATACATGTTCCATAAACTATTAAGTAAATGTATTTTTTAAATATCTATTTGGCTTTTAGAATTGATTCAACGCACTGAATATATACATTACCGTACAATGTATCAACATTGACCTATGAGGTCATGTGTCATAAGGTTATTATGTACAGGTCATATGGTTTTTATATAATCTTAAAATGATTATGGTTATTTGTTGAATGAAAAAAAATCAGTTTCAAATCTTATAAAGATTAATTTGCTAGAATTTTGTAACATTGTAAATATCTTTAGGTTGCAGACCCATATCGATGGTTGGAAGATCCCGATAGTGAAGAGACAAAGGAATTTGTTGATTCCCAAAATGCTGTTAGTGGTCCATTCATCGAAGAATGTGAATATCGCCAGAAGATTAAAGACAGGTAATAACTTTTTTTCTTTTACTATATTGCATTGTCTATTTCCTTGATTGTAGTAAACTTTTTTTAAGGAGTCTTTGGAATGGTTTAGATTTAATTAGGACAACAAATTTAGTTTTCAGTCCACAAGGATTCATTTTTATAAAAGTTGAATTTGTGTAACCTATTTTTATATTACAACTGAAAAATGCAAGCATGAAAAGTAATCTGGTTAAGCTTAAACATGGGAAAGAAAAGAACAAGATATTCTAGTAAAACATAATTTATAACTTAAAATATTGCAGCATTAAGAATTGATTATATAATGTTAAATTGAATTTAAAAATAAAATTCTAAATGCTGCAATATTTTAAGTTATGAATTTATTATATTTTTTACTAGAATATCTTGTCCTTTTCTTTTCCATGTTTAAGCTTAACCATATTTTCATGCTCGCATTTTTCTATTGTAATCCATGATTTTTCCAAGCTACTAGTAAATTCACTTGTTCTTTGTTTAATTTCATTCTTATTTTTTGCCCCCATAAACATAACATACATATAAATAACAATATACGGCACTTGTTTGCTTACAATAAAATCTCCCCCCATTATCTCCCTTTCATTCTCTCTTTTTTACTTGTTACTCTCTTTTTGTGAGAGCAGTGAATTGGTAGCAACAGTAGTCGCTGAAGCAACATGGTTGCTATGGAAACTAGTCATAAAAAATGTTGCTCACCCCCTTACGTTTTTTTATGATTTTGAATGGCAGTAAATTCATAACTTTTGTTTTACTAAATGAAAATTAAAATTTTTTTTTTTTTTTTTTTTCACAATATAGCTGAGAAGGTGATCTTTAAACTGTAATAATTGTTTGAAATTTGGTAAAATGATGAGTGAGCAGTGAAGCTTTAAAGCAGTTCTAAATGACTAAGCCTGCCACTTAACCATATCATTCAAACATGGGGATGTTTGAATGATAGTATTGTAGAAAGTAGTGCACAAATTAATAAAAAAAAAGAAAAAGTTTTCTTAATTCAATCAAACTGTAACAGCTACCATGCAAGTCTATTTGAGAATTGAACTCAGACCGGACTACTTACAAATGAGGATCTTTCTTTTTATTAACTGTGCAACAACAAAAGTTTACTTAAGCAAATAAACACTGCTTTGCATTAGCAAATTTTCAGTATTACAAAAAGGAATTTTCCTTCAAGTATCAGAGTGAAAATTTTCCCACATTAGGAAATTTTGAATGCCAACGAGACATCATCCTGAAGCATCTTCAGTCTCTCTATACAACCTGGCATGAGAATATTTCTCCTCGCAAGTAAATCCTGATCAAATATTCTAAATAACAGTATCCGAACCCCAAATGATATTCTTTTTGACATTGTTGTAAACTGGCTGTTGCACCTTCTCTTAGTGATGTTACTTCAAGTAACAGTACTTAGCTGGATACTCCACCAGACTAGAATTCTTCTTCTCCTGAAATCTGGCAAGACCAATAAAAGAGCACAACAAAGATGAACTATAACATAATTAAGTTTCCACTTGACGAAAGGAAAAGTTAGTCATACTATTTAGAATCTTCGGACTACTGTTCTCATCTTGAGCGTCATTTTCACGTTTCAGTCGATGTAATCTCTGACCTTCTTCAGGTGAATCTTGCCGAGCTCTGTAATCTGGGCGGAATTTCGAACAGAATCCTTTATTTACTTCAGGGAGGTAGCATGCTCTCATTCTGTCAGCCATGATTGGATAGAGGCCCTAAGTAATTCGCAATTGTATTTTTTTTGGTCACCCACATTGAGGATTGAACCTTCAACCTTCAGGAACATAGCACTTTATAATTGATTTTTTTTTTTTCCAAGTACTCGAACTACTGTATCACGGGTCCTTGCGGTCCAGATTCCTGAGTTCGACAAGATACACCTGAACAAGTTTGGAGGTTACATTGACCAAAACATTGTGAAAATGATTCTCAAGATGAGAACAGTAGTCCGAAGATTCCAAGTAATACGAATAATCAACCCCAATCTCAAAAATTCAGAAAGGAAAATTATTGTTCTTCATTTTACTAACTCCTCATTTGAAGAGTAGAGGTAGAATCTTGATTGATTGGAGATATAAAGAACTTGAAATATAGTAATTCTTTTTCTCAAATAACTGGATTCTGCATGAAATAACCTAAAAAAAAAAAAAGGTTGATATGCCATAAAATAAAACAACCAAACAATAATTTGATTAACCTTTACTCTTAAAAGATGTTCATGTAAAATGTCTACAATGAAGCTTTCCAAATAACTTAAGCCTTTTAATCCTACCCTTTCATAACCCTGTCCCATTCGTTAACCTTTTGTATTGTTTATGAACTATGCATGCAAACAACAAAACTATTATTAGAACATATTTTTAAAATGTCAGACTTTCGAACGTTTTCTTTTTTTTTTTTTTTTTTTTTTTTTTTTTTTTACATTTGGTGTGAATTTTTAACATTGTATGTTATAAAATTTAAATGTTGCAAATTATATTTCCAGTTCAAATCCATGGTCAATATCTTATGAGTTTCCACTGTGTGCGACAGCTATCAATATACGATCAAATGTGAATTTTATAAAGTTGAAACAAAAATGGCCTTTTTAATTTTTCAAATATTAATGTAGATGTTTTTTTATTTTTATTTATTTTTTTTTTTAAATAGCTTAACTGAGAAGTGGAATTTTGCTAAGTATAGTTCCCCAGCGGAGCATGGCGGACATTACTATTATTACCATAACAGTGGATTACAAAACCAGAGGTAAGTAAAATGTAAAGTGGTAAGAGAGAGAGCGAGAGACCAACTCATGAGATGAAATGAGTAACGAAACAAAATGCTTTAGACCGTTAGTATTTTCATGAGATTTTTAACGATCGTGATTCAAATTCTTGATTTAAATAAATCAAGGGAGATGGCAGTGATGAAGTGGATACCAAATGTAGCCTGACAGCCTGTATGTGCCAAGTTCGAATCCAGTCAGATTCCTAACATCGTTTTCACTTTTAGATGTTGGCAACCTTCATGAAAGTATCTGATTCTTGTGGGTGTGTATGAGAACCTATACCAACAACAGAATCGAGTTTATCCAAAACCTTGTTTCATGCTGATTCATACAACTAATTCAATCTGGCATCCTATAAGTATTATTAGTATTCTAATCTTAGCACAACCTCCTGACACATCCAACATCATTAGTACTCTTCATATTAAATTTAGTTTTGTATTTTGATTCTTCAGACTACTGTTCTCATCTTGAGTGTTTTTTCACAATGTCCTGGTCGATGTAATCTCCAACCTTCTTCAGGTGTATCTTGCTGAACTTGTCAATCTTTCTGTGGAATTTTGGAATGTGTATGGAATTTTGAACTGAACCTTTTATTTAAACTAAGTTTAAGTTTATTATTCTGTCAAATATCTTTTGACGGATCTAAGGGTTTATTATTATTACTAGTAGGCCACCCAGCATTGCCTGGTTGTAAAATGTGCATAAATATTTCATTTTAATTCTTGCACATTTTATATTATTATAGAGCAAATTCTCTATTGATTATTATTCAGTATATAGTAATGATTTCAGAAGTTATTAAAAAAAAAACTAAAAAAAACTTGGGTGCCATCCACTAGAATTGAAACCAAAAGACTTGGCCGTTATTTATCTCTCCAACATTGTTGTCATCTGAGCTACTGACAGACGGTTCTGAAAGGTTAAAAATTAAGTGACTTTGAGCTATAAATGTTTAATTTTGCACATGCGTAAAAATAACAGCAGGGTATTACTGCCAAGGTCAACTTTTTTTTTTTTTTTTTTTTTTTTTTTTTTTTAGGCTAAAAACAAAATCGAAATTGTTCCACAAGTCCAAATCCCCTATATATCAAGTTTTAGTCTGTATATTAAAAATTCAGAAAGGAGTTTGGTAGAAACTTTCCACACACACAGGCAAGATCACTTTTCTCTATGTGTGTGTGTATACACACGCACACAATGTTTGTGCTAGAACTTATACACCCAATATGCTATGCAATAATGGTCAATGTAGAAACTATGCAGAAATAGAACCGGGTGTAATAGTTTAATGAAATCAATCCATAATAATAATAAATAATAAAAACATAAAAAAATAATTTAAAAAAAAACATAAAAATTAATAAACTTCGGTTTTCCAAAGAATATACAAATTAATCTTTATTTAGTAGCTCGCATATCCACGGCTGAGTATATTAAGTATGCTTTAATAATTTTTAAATAGAAAAAGTAGGCTGTTAATATCAATGTGGGTGCGACGAAAACTTCAACTTTATATATAGATTAGTAATAGTAACAGTAATATTTTTAATGCTGTATCATTAAGTAGTAATAATTTTCATCTGCAGTGTTCCTCATACCATATTTCAAATTCTCTCCAATAGATTTGGAGATTATAAATGTCTAAGAGAGGGAATATTATAACATTTGGCTCCTTTATAGTCGCATGATATTCCAAGAGTATCTCATGGAAATGCCAAATTGAGAATTTTGATAAATAATTTTGAATCATAAGTATTTTTTTATTATTATTATTATTATTATCCTGCTCTTTTAAGAATCACAAATTTAGTGCAATTCTAATTAATTTGAAATCTTATTTACATTTTTATCTCTTTGCCAATGCTGCATGATACATCATCTTTGTCACATCTGGGGAGGAGCTGTTAGGAGTAATGTTTCTTGCCTTGACAGGGTATAAAACCATCTTCAAAATCTAGTGGGCAAGAACCTTTTTGTCTCCCTACTTCTATTCTCACAGAACAGACTTTGTGTTGCTCTATCTTTAGTTTCATGGTAAATGCTCGACTGAGCTTCGATCTATAGTCTCTCCTCCTATAAAATATTTACACAAAAAACACTCGTTTAGCTACAAAAACTGTGAACAACTCCCACACTCTTTGTCTAAAACTAAACGAAAATTCCATAAGCAAAATTTATTTCCTAGAACTACCTGTCTGCGGAACAAAATACTGTGGGTCTGCTTCCCAGCTGACTGTAACATGGTTGTTTTCAAGCTTGATGTAAATAAGTTTGTGTTGAATCATCCTCTTATGTAATTAAACCCTACCCAAGTTCCACCATTACTGATTATCATGGTGTTGTCTCACCATCTACCTAACACTCGTTAACCCTTATCCTCACTCTCATAAGTGGTGACCCCCCCCCCTCCCCCCAATAATAAATAAAAATAAAAATCGACGAATGACTGTACAAAAATGCTAGTTTGGATTGTTTGAAAATTTTGTATTTGTTAGTTACAAAAACTATCTTTTGCTAAGTTGACAAATATTGGATACTAGATGTCCAGCCCGGCTTTGCTTGGGCCCTATGTACTGTTCATAACTTTATGTGTGTGTGTATATATATATATATATATATATATATATATATATGTTTCTTATGTCCAGATAACCTACATCTAAAATTTCAAGTGTTTGGACCCAAAATTGGAGGAGAATTTTGGTAGTCTGCAAAGATTAACTTTTTCAACTTTGACCTCTTGGCAGCCAAATTTTCATCCAAAAACTGATTAAAAAGCTTGCTGCATGTCTAAATACCCTTTATGTAAAATTTCAACTGTTTAGATACAAAATTGGCTGAATAGTTTGCTAGAGACTGCAATGGTCAAATCTTTTGAATTTTGGCCTCTTGGCAGCCAAATTTGGGCCCAAAACCCGATTAAAAAGCTTGCCCTATGTCCAAATACACTTTATGTAAAATTTCAAATGTTTAGACCAAAAATTGGCTGAGTAATTTGGTAGAGACCGCAGAGGTAAAAATTTTTTTAACTTTGACTTCAATTTTGACCCCCTTAACATTTATTGTTTTGGGCTCAAATCAAATTAAAAAGTTTGATCCGTGTCCATGTAACCTACATCTAAAATTTCAAGTGTTTAGACCCAAAATTGGCGGAGGAGTTTGGTAGAGTTTTCAAAAATCAAATCATCGAACTTTAACCACTTGCCAGCCAAACTTCTGGCCGAAAACCGATTAAAAAGATTTTCCCAAATCTCAATACCCCTTATGTCAAATCTCGAGCCTATAGACTGAAAATTGACAGAGTAATTTGGTAAGGTAATGTACAGACACACAGACAATTTCACTTTTATAGATATAGATTTTTTTTTTTTTTTTTGTACTATTTTGAGTGCACATACAAGAGTCAATAAATTGTAAAAATGACAATGAAGAAATGGTTGAATTTACATATATGTACACATTTATTCTAATAACAAGCATAAGAGAAATCTATGTTGTTGCCTCCATTCAGTCTTGAAAGACAATGGATACCATATGTAAGGGTAGCTGCACAATCCTCAACCACACCTCTCCTGAATCTGCACCATTTGAGTCCAGTCGCAAGGAGAAGTCCAGGACAACTAGTGATAATGCTGAGATAAGCGGAGATCACATACAGAACCTGGAATTCCCAAATGGTTATCCAATTTAGTACTAACCAGACACAATGTTGCTTAACTTTGGTGATCTAATGGGAGCTGGTGAGTCGATGTCATTATACCATATAGGGGATGTATGTAACATGAGACTCCAAATAATTCAGAAAGAGGGTAGAGAAATTAGATACTTTTTTTCATCAAAGAATGACTTCCTGTATCCTTCCTTGGTGATTTTCTCTTAATTTTTACTTAGCTGAAACTGATTAGAGTTGTTTAGGAAAGAAATTATTTTTGTGCTGCCCTCATTGCGTGTGTATACACACATACACACGGATGATCTTTTTTTTTTTTTTCTGACATTGACTTACATACTAGATAAATGTGATTTACATTTTGCCGCTATGTTCTAGTACTCAATGGTGTCAACTAGAAAAAAAGGAATCTGAAACAATTTTGATAAGATGACAATAGATTCAGCATGCATCTGATGGTTTTGAAGTCCAGTTAGGAAGGAGAATGATGTCAAATTATCTATTTTCTATGCGTGTAATTTATTTGATTACTGGCATGGGAGAATGCATTCTCTTGTTGGTCAATATAATCAAAAAGATAATTTGGATATGATCTAAGGGAAGTCACTCTGAATAATTCTTAAATGAACAGCCTTTTCTTTTTAATTACATTTTGTAAATATATTTGTTTTTATTCCTTTCTCTAGTGTTATGTATGTCCAAGATAGCCTCGATAGTGAGGCACGTGTATTTCTGGATCCAAACAAACTGTCTGAGGATGGAACTTTAGCCATCAGTGGTACAGCTTTCTCTGAGGATGGATCTTACTTTGCTTATGGCCTTAGCCAAAGTGGATCTGATTGGATAACAATAAAGGTACGTCAGGCTCTTTTATTTTGTTTTTCAATTTTTCAAAATCATAATATTTGCATTAGAAATAGAATCTCAAATATTTAATTTCTACTGTTGCTATTTTATAGCTAAGTTGTAAATTCTTTGATTATAAGCTACAAATGAATTTATCTTTTGAATTTTGTTTCATTTCTTTTTAAAGTTTAAAGAATGTCCATCTGGTAAAGACCTTCCTGACACTTTGGAACACGTCAAGTTCTCAAGTATGGCATGGACTCATGATAACAAAGGCATGTTCTATAATGTAAGTATGAGTACACTTTACATATGATTTGGAATGTTATTACATTTTGCTTACAAAAACAATTCAATTTGCTATTGCATAATGTTTATAGACAACTATTGTCAATTATTTTCATCTTGTTATTGAATAATTTATATATTAGTAGGACCTATAGAAATTCCATGGTGCTTTCTACATCCATCTGTATAATTTACTGTTTATAATAATGATATTCTTTTTTTAAATAATAGTTTATCAGGGTCCATGCTATTAAAAAAAAATTGACTTTCTTTTGCAAAAATAATTGCCATGATCAGCTAAATATTCTTTAAATAAATAAAATGAATGTTTCTTCTATATTTATTTGAAATTGAAGGAATTTAATTCTTTTTTAAAACTAATATTCTATCTTATCGTAAAAATAGTTGTCATTGTCAGTTAAACATTTTTCAAATTAAAATGTATTTAAAATTGTACTGTTTTAGTTGGTGGGATTTCATGATTTAATTTTGGAATGATTCATTTTAAAATGGGTAAAATCACAGGCTTTTGATCTTGGTGATATCAGTTTAATCTTCAATAGCCATATTTGCTCATCAGACAATCTCATTTTAAAATGTATGAAAGATGTCCATGTGGCTTAGTGTATTATTATATAAGGTGGATAGGACCTCTACTCAATGACTATTGCTAAAATAGAAATAGGAAGACACATAGTTTGATGTAGAAATCTGAAAATACGAATCTCAAGGCAATAAAATATGTTAAGATGTGTGCTATTTCCGAAGATATGTTAAGATGTGTGCTATTTCCGAAGATATGTTAAGATGTGTGCTATTTCCGAAGATATGTTAAGATGTGTGCTATTTCCGAAGATATGTTAAGATGTGTGCTATTTCCGAAGATATGTTAAGATGTGTGCTATTTCCGAAGATGTGTTAAGATGTGTGCTATTTCCGAAGATGTGTTAAGATGTGTGCTATTTCCGAAGATGTGTTAAGATGTGTGCTATTTCCGAAGATGTGTTAAGATGTGTGCTATTTCCGAAGATGTGTTAAGATGTGTGCTATTTCCGAAGATGTGTTAAGATGTGTGCTATTTCCGAAGATGTGTTAAGATGTGTGCTATTTCCGAAGATGTGTTAAGATGTGTGCTATTTCCGAAGATGTGTTAAGATGTGTGCTATTTCCGAAGATGTGTTAAGATGTGTGCTATTTCCGAAGATGTGTTAAGATGTGTGCTATTTCCGAAGATGTGTTAAGATGTGTGCTATTTCCGAAGATGTGTTAAGATGTGTGCTATTTCCAAAGCTAGATATAGTAAAATTATAGCACATTTTATTGCAATTTTTTCATGATCTACTTTAGTAAATTTTGTTTTCTTCTATTTATAAAGTGGATACAAAATTAATGTGACACTCTACCTATAAATATATCTAACTGTTCACTACTGGTCTCAATTCAATCTATAAATGATCCCGATAATTTCAGATTTGTTGGTATGTAACTTAGTATCTGCAATATACAATGAATGTGGGGGGGAAAAATAGACTAATAACTGAAGTATTTTATACATATATAAACAATAGAAAAATGCAAGCATGAAAAGTAATATGGTTAAGCTTAAATCTGGAAAAGTAAAGGACTAGTTGTTAAAACTGGAAAAGAAAAAGACAAGATATTCTAGTAAAAAATATAATAAATTTATAACTTAAAATATTGCAGCATTAAGAATTGATTATATAATGTTATAAATTGAATTTAAAAAAAGAAAAAAATTCTTAATGCTGCAATATTTTAAGTAACTGCCAGCTAGTGTATACATACATATGAGCAGGCTGCCCTGCATTGCCCAGTCATAAAATATGCTTAAATATGATATTTTGATTAATGCAGATTTCGTATTTATATTATACTAGCGGGGGTACCCGGCATTACCCGGGTGTTTGGAGGTGTGTGTGCTCTTAAATTAAAAAAAAAAAAAAAAAAAAAAAAAAGTTTTGGTAGGTAAGTTAGGATCAAACTCGAAGCCCTGAGGCGAAGTTGGAAAAAAACGTGAGACGTTAACCGCTCGGCCAGCAAGAAAGAGTAAGTGAAAGACGTTTGAATTTATTTAAGTAGAATTGACAGGTGCCCGCTTAATGAGGTCAAATAGAAGTCGCGGAGTTAGGATTTACATAAGCAATGGTTATTCAGTAGTTAACATTTTCTGCGGGACAGTTTTTAATGAGGTGAAAACCCAACTTTGGGGCGGAAAAGCAGCTCCTCCGTTTATTAGAGGAGTGTTGGCCAAATGAAAGCAATCGTCTGATACGACGGTGAAAAGCTGACATTGACCAAACGTTTACATCGCTTTCTGGAGACCACCCGGCCAATTTAAATCCAGTTTCGATTTTTTTTATACCGAATAGCGAAAGAAACATGCGGCTATCTAAAAATCTGGAAAATAAAAAAATAGTTTAAAAGTTGAACAAATTAGACGCGCGACCCCCCGTTAAGTCGTACATATTATCATCTAGACAGCATATAAAAAGTTTTAAGAACGAGTGAGCCAACCGAGCGCTCTCCTGAAAAGCCTTTTGTGAACATACAGAAAAAGTGCACACACATACACACACACACATTTTCGCTTTTATATTTATAGATTGGACCAAAAATATAGTAATGATTTAATAGGTTAAAAAAAATGACTTGTGCACCACCACTGAGAATCGAAACCAAAACGTTTAGTTTACGATTTACTTTTTCCTTTGATGTTAATGCCTGAGCTACGAAGACATGTTTGCTGCAAGGCTAAAAATTAAAACCTGAACCAATAGCTATTACGTTACGCATGCATATTCGTAATGTTGTCATTCGATCTTCATCTAGAAAATTCCATTTATTTTTTTATTTTTATTTTTTTTTTTTAGTTTTCACACTTTTGCACCGATTTTTCCCAGGTTAAAACCAAATGTAAAGTTTCGCATGGGTTCAAATAACCTATATATTAAGTTTCATGTCTGTAGACCAAAAACTGACAGTTTGGTAGGCAAAGTTTTTTAAACAAATATATATAAGCATACCTAAATATATATAGTTTTGTGTTTACTATAGCCTTTTTATGTAAATATTACACAAGTATAAATCATGTAGAGTATCTGCATGAATATAATTACGTTATAGTTAACTAAAGATGAAAAGACATAAGAAAACCAAAATAACTAACAGGGAATTAATTAAAATGATATGCAAATTAGCTAGATCTTTTGCAGAGGAATACTTCTCATATATAACAAAGTTGTATTTTCTTTTTGAATAAATAGAAAAAAGGGGCTTTTAATATGAATATCAGTACACAAAAAAATCCCCACTTTATAGAAGTGTGTGTATATATATATATATATATATATATATATATATATATAAAATGCTCTTACAAACATAATTAAACATTATTTATTTCTTCCTGCACTTATATATATCTACTGATAGCAATCAAGTACATCAACCCTGAGATTCAAAATTCAGATGCCAGTTGTTACCAACTATGATCTTTTATAATCTAAGTTAACAAATCTGCTGTTGGGAATGGAATAAATATCATTTTTAAATTAATTTATAGCACTTGTGCAGTTTATGGACCATGATGAAATAACATTATTTCGAATATTCTTTTGCGGATGCCAAAACAGGGATGTGGCTCAGTGTGTAGACTGCACAGAATCTACAACTAGCAGAAGAGTTTCAATGCACTATGAAGGCTGATCAAGTGTGATAGAGGACAGAGCAATATGAGTCAAGAGGATCCACAACATTTCATATGTAGATTATATGCCTCATAATTATCATCTAGTAATGGTAGTCTATAAATACATGTGTATGAGTGTTGTGTGTGTATATATATATATATATATATATATATATATATAATCAGAACTTTTGGGGAAGCTGTGTTGGAATTAGAAAGTTTTATGCCTTTTTTGTCTGATTTTGTTTAAAACTTAATTTTTTATTGCTGCTACTGATGATAAAATGATAAATATTCATTTAATCAATAAAACTAAAATATAGATCTATCCCCAAAAGTATATTTTTACATTTATGAAAATATATACACCTATATGTTCTTATGGTAACCTGAAAATAACAAAAACAACCCTATAGCCAAATATTTAGAGATTTTAAAAGAATTGGTATTTTTATTGAAATCTGTAATTATATTGGAATCGAGAGGAAAAAAATTGTTGGAATTGTCAAATTACTAATATACATATCTGTTGAAATGAAAATTGTCAACATTTTATAATTCCAGTACCGTATTAAGTTAAACAAACTTATCTTTTTAAAATCTAAAATGTTTTTCACATTAATTTATGAAAATGTTTAAACTAAACTTAAAAAACAAATATTTATGTTTGTTGATTTTAGTGTTTACAATTTCTTATATAGAAATCATTTTTGATTTTTCTTATTTTTCAAATTTATTTTCTAAAGAGATACCCAGTTGATGATAAGTCCAAGTCTGATGGAACTGAAACAACCAGCAACTATTACCACAGGTTGTATTATCATGTATTGGGAACCAACCAATCGGAAGATGTTCTTGCTGTTGAATTTTCTAATGAACCAAAATGGATAATGTAAGGAAGTAAAAAGTTTTTATCTAATTACAAAAAATAATCTAGGTTATAAAAAAAAAAAAAATTTTTTATTCAAAATCTCACCCCCGATATTGAAACAAAAATAAAGAAAAAATCTGTATAATGTACATACCCATGATGAAATAAAAATATCAAATTCCAAAAATTACGTAAATTGATCAAGTAGTTATATTTTTATAAAGAAAATAATCAATTAATGGAGTCCATTACAATATAAATCTTGCAAGTTTGAATTAAGTTATCTCTCTTCATTTTTGTTTGATTTTAGATTTTTTTCAAAATGGTGGACAAGACAGCCACTTTTGTTACTCATATAATTTATTGAATTATGCATGCTGCATAATTCAAATTAGTTATGCATATTTCAAAAACATCCCTTCCTGTGTCTTCTTTTTTACTGTATTTTTCTAAAGTAATTTTATACATCAATTACTTTGTACTTTGAATACAATATGATTTTTTTGTAACCTGCCTTCTTGCTCTGTTCAATTTTTTTATTCAGGGAGACATCTGTGGCAAACGGTAAATCTACACCCCATTTTTCTTTGCCTTCGTCCAACAACAATGCTAACCAGATTTATCAAACTTTGTATATGGTGTCTACTGTGGCAGTTGCTGCTGGTTATAGTAATTCTTCTAACCCATTTTATGGTGCCTCTGCTCCACCTGCCTATAGTAACTACTATAGTCCAAACTTTTATGGTCTCTCCTATTCCCCTTCTAAATCATCTACGAACTTTATGGAAAAGGCTGACCCCCTTCAAAAGCAAACCGTAATCAAACTAAATCTCAAAGAGAAAACAACAAAGAAACAAAAACATCAAACCCAGAAAAATGGTGGATCAAAGTATGTTGCTTCCCAAAGTTGTAAACTTAGTTTGACTGATAACAAAAATTCCTACAATGAAAATTATGGTCAGTATGGATATTATAACAACGGCTATTACAATTACTCACCAAATCCTACACGTGATTCTGGATCCTATGGCTATTCAAACTATTCTTATTGGCAACAATATGAGAGTTGTGTGAATGGATCAAGTAATTTATATTATCCTTCCTATGGGACACCAAACCAGTATTACAATGTTGGTGCTTGCTCTTATGGATCAGGAAGTTTTGGTACATCATCCACAGTTGCAAACCTACCCCAGACTGCAACGCCACCTATTCAGAAAGATGCTCGGAATGATTTGTGCTCATCACCTACAACTTTATTGCCTTCAGTTTATCAATCAAAACCGGTGTTCCCTCCAGTTGAATCGGAAAAATATTCAACTTGCTCAGTCTTAACTCAAACTGAGTCTGTTTCAGACAAATCACAAACAAAGTCTCATTCAGATTTGTCTTTTGGTACATCTGTTACGAACACATCTCCTCTAACTTGCTCGACAGCTGAATCTAGTTTGTACTCATCTTGTTCAACATCACCTGTATCATACTCATATCATTCATCTAAACATGTAACTGAGCCTGCATCATATACATCTCATCAGATTTGCCCTGTAGCTGAATCAGTGTCATATCCATCATATCCTATAGGTATGCCATCATCATACGCACCTGTGACCAAACAAGCATCTTACCCACCTCGTCAGCCTTGCCTCGCTCAGGAGCAGGCATCCTACCCACCTCATCAGTCATACCCCGTGCCTGAGCAGGCATCCTACCCACCTCATCAGTCTTGCCCAACGCCCGAACCAACATCTTATCTATCTTATCCTGTAGGTGAGTCATCAGCATATTCCTCTCCTGCATCTTATCCTGTAGGTGAGACTACGGCGTACCCTTTTTACCCATCAAATTATTCTACTAGTTATCCATATTATCCGTATTGGCATCAACAAAATGGTTTCTCTTACTCCTACTATTCTAACTCTCAGCTGCCACAACCTGCATGCAATCAGAATTGGTCAAGCACTTGGCCACAGAAGACGTTTTGTGATAGCCAGAATGAGGCAACTTACAAAGGAAAGTCAAAAATAGGTCCTCATTCCAAGACTGGGAAAGTTGCTTCTACGCCAGACACAATGTTTGTTCCAAATTACAGGTGCTGTTTTTTTTTTTTTGTTTTTTTTCCCCCCCCCCCACCTCCAATTTTTTTAGACAGATTTCTTCCAAGATTTCCCAAATTGCAAAAAATCATACACTTCTTACCTCTGGTTTAAAATCCCAATTCAGTTGACTGTGTGCTTCTCCTGAATTTTTTTTTCCCTGTCACCATTTTGGATTATAGTTTTAGAATTAATTTCTGGCTGTACAACGTAATACATTTGCCATCAAATCCCCAAGTTTGATCAGAACCGTTTGCCCCAGAACTCCTATACAACTGTGTTGTCAATTTCCAGCTATGAATCAGCAATGTTTTTGTATTTTTATATTTTTATTCTCTTTTTCTCTTTCACCCACAAGATATTCTGCACATATTCTACTTTAGATTATTTTGATTAATATCTGATCGTATAAAATTATATGAAAGATATTCAAAATCTAAGTAAAACTAAAAATGTGTTAATTGTACGTTGGTAGAGTTTTTCAATTAACATGAAGTGTAAAATTGATAGATTTAAATGCCAAAAATATTAGTAAAGTCTCCGATATATATTATTTAATTGGAATTCATTATTGAGATGAGTATTATTTATTAATTTATTTTATTGCGGACTATTATCCTCATCTTTATTAGATATTGTTATACAACGTTTCGGCCAACTATTCCTCTGGCCTTCGTCAGGTGGTAACCATGACGGGATAGGAACTCTGAATCTCCTAACTGCATTCTCAGCAATTACTGCCATCCATAGTTGTCGTCTCACCACGTTTTTGGCCAAGTAAGCCTCTGGCTGGCTTTGGGTAGGATTGAAACTGCTATCTTCAGACAATTCTCACCTGGAACTATAGATATTCAACATCTCTATCCACTGTGCCACGGGCCTTGGAGTTCCTATCCCATCGCGGTTACCACCTGATGAAGGCCAGAGGAATAGTTGGCTGAAACGTCGTGAAACAATATCTAAGAAAGATGAAGATAATAGTCCGCAATAAAATAAATTAAAGTCCCCGTTTTTTATTTTTTTAGCAAGTTGGGGGAGGGGGTTTACATAGGTTGTAATTTGACAAGCATCTATCTTCCCTCTCCCCTTATATGAAAATCTACATTATATTTCTTAACATTGGATATTTCCTAGTAATTTATGCTAATGATCGGTTCGTTTTTGAAATATTTTTCTCGTTTCTCTATTGTTATTTAAATGCTGTGTTGTATTTATATAAATACTTATACAATAAATAGGTACTTGTCATACACTGGGATTTTGAATTAATACATTTTAGGTAAAAGTACTATTATGTGCTTACATTTTCTCAAAATTAGTAAAAGTTCCAAAATTACGAAAAATAATGGAATAGAAAAATAATTACAAAAAAATTTATCAAATTCTAGTTTTATTGTATTTGTTAATGTTTGAAAATAAAGGGGAGGTAACTGCAGTCTATGATTTTGACAAAATAATTGTGATCCGCCATTTCAAAATAGAAAATGGCGAACTGCTAATACTTTTTTTTTTTTTTTTTTTTTTTTTTTTAAGAAAAAAAAAAAATAGTTCTAGCACATCTACTTGGTCATTTAAAATTTTTTGGGGAATTTTTACTAATTTTAATGACTAGTAATTCCGTGATACATGTGACTAGACTGCTTGTGAATTTAACATTTCTTTCACACTTCCTCCTTTGGAGGAAGCCGGTTTAATCTGCCTAGAGGTACTGCTGCTAGCTGATCGGATGAATATTATAGTTTTTTTTGTTTTTTTTACTTAAGCTGCATATTTTGAAATCCTATTATACAGCACGAGCACCAATAAATATTTATAAATTAAGTTTCAATGTTAAATGGAACCACCGAACAATGCATCTAAAAATGCTAAGTTTTGAAATTCTTTTTTCAATAAATTAAATCAATGTTTTTGTCAATCTAGTAACAAAAAATCTTTGCATACATTTGGTAAAAAAAAAAAAAAAAATAGTGAATCATGGTCTGATAATATAAATAAATTATCCCAAACCTTGTTTCTTTATTATAAACCCTCTCCCTATATGGTAAAAAAAAAAAAAAAATCTAAATTAGATTAGAGGCTGCTTTCAATTTGATCCCGCTTTTTCTCTAAAAACCTTCACCTGTTTGGCACTGTATGCATTCTATAGATCAAAACACATAAATTTATTCTCATTAAAGCATTTAATTTCATTAAAGACATGTTAGAATTAGACTGTATTCATTTTTTAAAAATTTTTGGATTTCTCTTTAAGAAAATAAGAGATTTAAAAAAAAAAAAAAAAAAAATCACATCCTGTTAAGCATTTTTGAAACCCCACACTTACAGTTTTCAAATGGTGTAAATAAGATATAATTCCTCTCTCCATTTATCCTGAATACCAGCCCAGTCTAATGGTAATCAGCCGATAGTGAGAGTGAATTTTGAATATAAATGTGAATAAATGTCTCAGGTTGTCGTAGAGGATCCACTTCTCATCACATGTCACAATCCACTCGAGAAATGGATTGTTTTTGTTGCGCAGAAGGAGCGTAGAAGACCTCAAAATGACAAATTTTTTAATTATCGTTCAATTCATGCGGCACCCATTTATCCAACTTTTTTGACTTCCCTATTTGCTTTAAATGGTGAATGACTGTTGAGTGGTCGGCCTGAAGTTCAACGGAACTTCTCGTGTGGTTTTGTGAGGATTGGCTTCAATTAAGGCTTTCAAATGCTCGTTATCAACTGCAGTCGACTGGCCGTGGCTGGCTTCATCTTTTGAGGCTCTCCTCACCATTGCAAAATTTCTTGAACTACCATTGTCCCACATGTTTGTTAGTGGTTCCTGGGCCAAACGCATCATTGATATCACAAGCTGTCTTGGCAGCTTTTTGGCCTAGTTTGAACTGGAACAAGAAAATGGTGCAGATTTGAATTTTGTCCACGCTGTCAAAGCCTGCAAAAATATAAATGAAGAGATTGAGAACAGTAACGAATAATATGATTCGATAGAGAGAAAAACATGCTCCAAAATGATATATAACATGATTATATATATATATATCAATGAATTAATTCAGAAATCATATATAAAAGTAACGTGAGAAAACGATATTGTTTTTATACCAACCTAATATTTCCCCATACAAGTCAACCCTAAGTAAATATTCAAAATCACATCGTATTCGCAACCCAAATAAGATCTTCTCTGCATGCCTAACCAGCATTGGCTTTTACAAGGAATTGTACACCTTCTCCAAGTGATGTTACTTCAAATCATAGCACGAAACTGGATACTCCACCAGACCAGATGAATTCTTGTCCTGGAATCCAGGAAGACCAAGAGACCACAAGATAGACATACTGTAGTATATTTAGATAGTCAATTGGGAGAGGAAAATTATGTTCTCGACTTCTTTACTAAGCGTTTGAGATGTAAAGGAGAACTAATGGAATATTTGAATATCTATGCATCTCATATCGGGATCAAGTGTTAGCCTCTAGGAAGGGAACCTTGATTTCTGATAACTTCAACTGAAGTAAAATGAAACAAACAAAAAAAATAATTAAGACATTCTTCTTGCATAACTAAAACTAACTCTTGTTACTTTTATATTTTATTATATAGAAAGTAAGTCTTATTTTCATTTACATATGTGTAGACAAAAAAACTTTTGAGAAACAAATGTTGATTAACTCACATTTAATATTCCATTGCCTCTATTTACTTGTCTTCTCACAAGGTCAGAACTAAATAGGTCTGTTTTTAATGTGGGAAAAATCCAGCTCTCTCAAAAAAGGGGTACTCTGGATTAGTACAGAAATAAAAATTGCTTCTAGAAAGACTTCTCATTTCCTGAAAGAATTTAAAGAAAAAAAGTGAAACCCAGCATCAGAACAGATACTTTGCTTCTGGTTAAAAGTAGTTCATTGTCACTGCGGTTTTAATATTATTAGACTGGGCTTGTGTTCAGGAGAGCTGTAGAAGATAAACTATTGGCCCATTCTATAAGTTAAAAATCATGTCTGATTTTCATAAATGCTTGTAAGGATATTTCGAACTTTTTTTTTTATTTTATAAAAAATTTGTAAAAATAAATATTTTAGAATGAAACTAATGAAGTAATATTAGAGTATATTATTATTATTATTATTTTTTTTTTTAATGGAAAATAATATTGAGATTGTGAAATTATAAATTGTTTTGAAAATTTATCTTCCTTACATATTTTAGATTAAAAAAAAATGTTTTTATTTGCAGAGGTGCCGAAGTTAGTGACTGCGGTAAATACTTACTCCTTTCTCTTAATGAGGGATGTGATCCAGTGAACCGTCTCTTTTATGTTGAGCTCGATAAACTATCTGATGGCATTAAAGGTAAATAACTTTGAATCAAATCCTAGAATTAGGAAAATTCACCTGTTTAATTTTTTTTTTTTTTTTTTTTTTTTTTTTAAATATAAACCCAAATAAGTAAATGTATGTTTTTTTTTTTCTTCTCTAAACTAATAAAATTCTGAGATAATTTTACTTGTATGTTTGTGCATATTTCTTGTGTAGTTTTTTTTTTTTATCACACATTGAATTAAATTTTATTTACTATTTAAAAATAGAAATATGTATTCAGTATAACATAAATGTGGGGATCTCAATTATTTACATTTTTTTTTATTTTCAATCTATAAAGGCGTGAAAATATTGATCTGTTTACATTTGTAATTGTTACTCTTTATCAATTTTTATTTCATTTTTTATTTTTTTAATTTTTTTTTTCTATTGTAGGAATCTTACCTTACACGATTCTTGTGGACAACTTTGATGCTCAGTACGAGGTAAATATTTTTCATGCACATTATATAAATTATTAACTTCATGTTCCGACTCGCAGGGAATGAATATAAATGCATAATTATGTTGATACGCCAGTTCTAATTAGATTTACCAAAGTTAAGCAATGTTGAGTCTGGTCAGTATTTGGACGATCATTTAGGAGGACAATGAGACCTCTCTGCAAAAATGTCAAAATCGACTCTCTCAACCAGGATATGAATGTAACTGGGGACTGCTTGTGAATTTAATATTCCCTAGAAACTTTCTCCTTCAGAGGAAGTCAGCTCAAATCACCAGGATCAAATTGCTGCACTAGGACAGAAATGAGGACCCCTGTGTACTCCCGCTTGTAGGCCTTGATCCCATACTGGCATATTTTTTTAAGTATAATTTTCATTATACATCAAGTAAAATGTATCAACATTTTACTCAGTTCTGTTTCAACTTGATATTTAAATTATTTATTTAAAAAGAAAAAATTGGATTTTGACTTATAATTTTCAAATCTTAATGCATTCAAATGGTGGAAACGTTTTCACTACTGACTCACACTTGCATATTAGGACCAAAATACCAAGAACTCGTGTACAACATGAAAAGAATCTGGAATCTTAGGAAGATCTTCATCATTCGAGTAATTATAGGAACACCAAAAACTGCCTGGCAAATATACTCTATGAACAAAGTGAAAGAGATAAAAACAATTGCACTTTAGGGAACGGTTAGAATCTTAAAAGGATCTCTCGGTTAAAATGTGTGAGGTAATAGGTGAATGTTTGGCATGCCTATCCCCAGCTTGATCAAAATAGGAAAACTGAAAAAAAAAAAAGATGCCAAACTACTGAAATCTCAAAAAATCTTAATCTTCAATAAAAACAGGAGATGATAGCTAAGTAATATGCATGGAACATGGGGAAAAAAAATATTGCCCATATTTTCTTGAAGATGTTTATATGGGTTGAAAAATAAAAAAATAAATATTCATTTTAACTGGTCTCTAAACCATTATAATTTTTCAATTTCAATCCATTCAAGCAGTGGAAATACTTTAACTACTAATTGCTGATAATGTTTTTCTTCTAAGTATAGAAATATTGATAACATTTTCTTTATGTTAAATTATGTATCCAAGTTATCAGTAACAAAGAAATAGCTGAAAAATCCTTTGTTTTTTTTTTGCAATTTAATCTTTCATATCTTTTGTATCAAAACTTCAATTGAAACTAAAGAAGGAAGATTGACCGTGTGCCTTTATTTCTTAATAAACAAGCACAATCTTATCTAGATTAGGAGTATTTCCTGTGTAATTCATCCTAAAATCAGCTGTTTCTTCCTCAACTCAACAGGATCAAATTTAGCCTTCTAACACCTAGGTAGATGTAGTTTAACAAGGCCATTCGATATCAATTATTTTTTTTCTTTTCTTAATAATAAAGTGTTTTCTTTTAATATATTTGAGTATATTTTGAACTAGGTATATTTTTTTATAATTTCCTAAAAATGAGAGCTTCTAACATTTTAAGTTAGTAAAATGGAAGCAGCTTTCCACCTAAAAATATTGATTTAAAACGTTTTGTATTTGAAAAGGAGATAACTCTGCATTTTAGTGTCTTGTTAGAGATAATGTGCATTTTAGAAAGTGGTTATGTCTCTTTCATCCCTCCAACTGGGAACAAGATTAAATTGATTTAGTTGCTCAGCAACCACAATTAAGTTCTTATTACAAAATATATATATTTTTTTAGTTGTAACTATATAAATAAATTTTTTATCCAATTCTTGATATTTGCATTGCCATTCACAAAAAACACTGTATTTCAAAGTTAAACCTATTATATTTTCCTTTTTGATAAAGTTAAATTTTCTGTTTTTCAGTATATTACTAATGAAGGCACAGTGTTCACATTCCTCACAAATTTGAATTCTCCCAAGTATAAAGTGATTAACATTGATTTTAGTAAACCTGAACAAGTGAGTAAAATTTCAAGTTGGATAAAATTATAACAAATTCTTCTTTCTATAAAAAAAAAAAAAAAAAAAAAGAATTTTAAATACATTAAAAAATGAATTTTAAATATGTTAAATTAATTAAAATATGAATTGTGATTTTTTTTTTTTACTTGAATAGTGCAAATAGTTCTTGACTTTTTAGTTAATTCATTCTAAATTATTTAGGACTTATAATTTATCTGCTCTGTAATTAAATTACACAATTAAAGAAGCATCAATTGTGTCAATCTTTTTATAAAATTATAATTAAAAAAATAATTTTAAAACAATTTAAATCTTTTTGATTTTTTATTTAAGCAATTATCTTTCAAATATAACCAAAATGTAACTGAAAAAAAAATAATGAATTTGAATGATTTATAATTTTTACTCTAAAAGTTTGTAAACGCGACAAAATTTTCTTTGGATTTTTCATGGTATTTTGTTTTGCATCTTACATGAATGCATCTAATTTTTAAGTTGAAAACTTTTCTGTATAAGTGATTTTTTTCTTATTGTATTTTGTATTTTTTTATTTTAAAAAAAATGTCCTTTCTTTCAGGAGAATTGGCAAACTCTTATTGAAGAAGATGAGAATGCTGTTCTTGAATGGGTTTCATGTGTTGACAAAAATAAACTGATCCTTTGTTATTTGAAAGATGTTAAGGTAAGAATTACTTTCATATTTGAATCATAATTTTGATTTAAAATGTATTTATACATTTTATTTTTTAATTAGTGGGGATACCTAGCATTGCCTGGGTGTGTTGTGTTGTGATGTAGTAAGGATGGAAATGGGGGGGGGACAGAGTGGAGAGAGGTGTTAAAAAAAGTAGTAGTAGGCTGGAACCTGTAACGCGAAGGAGGAAAAGAGGAAAAAACAGGTGAGATTAAAAAAAAAAAAAAAAAAGTGGTAGTAGGCAGGCTCAAACCCGTAACATGAAGGAGGGAAAGAAGGTGATAAAACGTAACGCGACCCAATGTCGCCATCGCGCAAGCAAAAGTTGCGTGCGTCAAATTTAAGCATAGTCAATCGAATGTACGATTTGCCGCTTTTTCAGTTTTGCTTTATACGAAAAAGCCAACCAAACACCCAAGACAATGCCACGGTGGGAATTTTTAACTCGATTGACAAAAAGATAGAGATGGTGTCCATTTGTGTATCTGAGCTATTACAATCTGAGAAGTATACAAAAACTTCTCGCGGAATCTAACCGATGCGAGAACCCCAATGCAAAAAGCCTTTTGCAGATATACACAAACGCTTGCGCCCATTTTGCTTTTTCTATATATAGATAGATAAGTTACATTTTTAATATTCTTTGAGTAAGGTGAAATGTAATTTTTTTTTTTTTTTTAAATAAAGTGTCTGTATATATTAGTGATAAGTAGTAAGATTGTATATCTAAAATATAATGGCTTTAAGTCTTCAAAAATTCATACTAAAATTTCATTTTCCAACCATGAATTACATGCAAGAAAAAGAAACTATTTTATCAGAAATACAAGCTTATGACTTTTTTTTTTCTCTTTAGAATAAAATGTATATTCATAATTTGGAAACTGGTAAACTCCTGAAAGAAATTCCTCTTGACATCGGAACTGTAATTGGATGCTCTGGAAAGAAGAAAAATAAAGAGGTAAATTTTATTTTTCTATAGATTTTTCTTAAAGTTTTTTTTTCCCCCAAGAGCTGTTTTGCTTTGAGAATAACTTGCATTTCACAAACACTAGTTAAGCCTAATGCATAAATATTTATTTTTTATAACATATATCAAAAACGTGAGTTGTGATTCTTTAAGCAAGAAGTTTAAGTCGGAATTATTGATCTTGTATGCGAGTTTTTATTTTGCCTTAAGGACTGTTTTGTTTTGACTGGTTATGAAGGCAGAACTAATTTCATCTTAGCATAAAAATTATAACCGGGTTTAATTTTTTTCATTCTCGTCAAGCTGACAAATCTCCTTTTAATTAAGAGTATAATTTGATTATCATATCACTTAATCAATATTATCTTAAAAAGAATAACATAAATATTCAAAATATCACATTCTTCTAAACTCGACTGTTTACAAAAATCTTTTTAAAAAAATGGTTAAAAAATTGTAAAATGGTAGCACCAGTTAGGCTATCAGAAGATACCGGCTTCCTGACTTAAAATGCACCAATCATTGATGTTGTTATTTTTTCTTTTTTCTTTGAAAAACTCAATCATATTATCCAAAGCAAAATACAACAATTTTCCCCTACAAAATAACTAAACCAAACCAAACACTATGAATAAATATTTGATGATATAAAGAAATTGAAATATAAAAACTTTTCCAAAATGACTGGATTTGGCATTAAATAACCTGAAAAGGGTTGATATGCCATAAAACAAAATGACCAAACAATCCTCTACACCATATCTTGACTCTTCAAGAAAGAATGTAAAAAAAAAAAATGGGATCAAATTTCATTGCCAACAAACATAAGCCTACAAAATCCTAACATAATTTTTCTTTTTTTTTTTTTTTTTTTCCTCAGATATTCATTCATTTTGTGTCTTTTCTTACTGCTGGTATCATCTATCGAGTGGATGTGAGTGTTGATGATCCCACGCCAGAGGTGATTATGCTTCTTTTTTTTTTTATTTATTTATTTTTTTAATCTTATTGAAAGTGTGTGCATAAAAATACTTTTTAAAGTAGATGTTTGTCCACATGTAGTTTTATTGTTTCATGACCTCATGTGTCTAACTAGTTTTATATGTTAATCATTCGGTGTCTACGCTGACTTGAAGAGTCACAGCTCAGTCAGTAACCTGGGTAATTGGTCAGTCCGCAATATCTATCTTGATCTGAGAAGGCAAATCCATAGGTAGGTTGTTTCTTGGTAATGTCTGGCCGGATTCATAAGTTTATCAAGTTTCATAAGGATAGTTTGAAAAGTAAATAAATTATTGAATTTCTTGGAATGATTTGGGCTCATTTTTTAATGAAAAATCTCAAAGGAAAAACAGATCTTCACACTTTCAATTCTTATAAATTTTTGAACACAATTGATGGTATTTGCATAATTCAAATAGTTCTTGAGCTTCTTTTAAATCATTATATTGTGGATTAAAAGTTCCATAACAGGAACTTACTGTGAACAACTGAAATTAACCTGCCACAATCGTGAGTAAAGAAACATTTTAGTGCAGTGCAATACTTTAAAATTGGTTGTTTTTGAATTACACAAATTTTTAAAAACTTTAGTGTGTGTATAATAGTAACCACACTATGTAATGACTTAAGTTGTATTGAAATAATCACAAAAAACTTTGGAGTTTAGACATCTAATATGCAATTCATGGGTTAAGGTAAAGAGATGCATACAATCTGACAGAAAAACCAAAAAGAATAACAAGTTTCATAAGAATAAAAAAATTCGAGAAATTACTGAATTTCTTGAAATGAAGTTTGTATTTTTGTCCACATTTTAAAAAAGATTATTTATGATAACTGTCCAATGAAAAACACAAATTTTGTAACTTCAAATTCTTACAATTTTTAAACCTCTGAATAATATTTGCAGAATTCAAACGGTGTTGTGCTTCTTTTACACTTAAGCTCTATTCACCAGACTTGATAAAAATTTTTAAAAAGAAAAAAATCAACGTGTAATACTACTTTTTATATAGGTAGAAGATTGCATTGGGAGTATGGTACTTTCTGGAGCAGTAGAATGATCTAACCATTTTTCCAGCAACAGATTGGATATAAGTTTTCCATTTTAGATCTGAAGTAAAAATCAATTGTAGGAGTTTATCAAAATTAATACATACAATTTCCACCATTATCGTTAGTACGTTGATTTTATTCATAACTAGTAGAGCTACCTGGCATTGCTTGGAACAAAGGTGTAACATAATTTCCATTTTTCTTGCTTTCCCCTTTCCTCTCCACACCTTCTCTCTTTTGCCCAGCACATTTATCTCACTGAACATAGGCGCACACATAACTCAAGTTATTTTAAGAACAGTTGGAAATGACTTATATACCATGCATTACGACCACATAATCCCTACAGTCACCTACCTGGAAAATGCTGCTGTGAAACCTAACATAGTTATGTGGAATGAGTCAGAGAGTATGGCAACCTTGGTTGAAGTGAGTATCCCTAATGATGGAGGTCTAAACAGAGCTGAAAGAGAGAAACAGACAAAATATCAAGGTCTCATGTATGATATGAAAAGAAACTGGAATCTTAGGGAGATATCAATCATACCAGTTATTATAGGTGCTACAAGACATAGGTAGAACTTCAGGTTCTTCTTCATAACTATATATTTATTATTATTTTTTTTTTATTGCATTTTCACCCCAAACAAGGCACATTGCCACTTTGTTGTAGGGGGCTACTATCAGGTACATAAACATCAGGGGTACTGTGTAGGGAGTTGGGCAGCAAGATGTTGGTTCACGTTGCACTTGAACTTCTGCATGTCAGTACAGTTGGAGAAGCAGGGACCCGGGTGAACCAAGTGCAAGAAAAATCCAGACAATTTCACTTAAGGGAACAGTGAGGATACTAAAGAGCTCTCGGTTGGTTTCAATAAAAAGTAGGGCAATATTGACAGCTGGTTTGGCTGCCCCATACCCAGCATTACAATATAAAAAAAAAAAGTCTGTGTAAGGGAAATAACTCTTAAAAAATTATTTCCCTTTACATGCGAACATTAAAAATAGTGTTTACTTAATAACAATAAATGATCTGGATTTTCCCCACATTAAAAACCGACCTTGTGTCTAAATCTGTCCTCGTGGGAAGGCAACTAAATAGGAACAATAAATGATATAAATGACCATTTAACCTCTAAGGAATGAATCATTTTTCTAAATTTTAAATATTATACATCGAGGACAACAATAACCAAGAAAATATGAACTTTGTGTATTTGTTTTCGATTTTTTAAATTTTAGCTGGACATACAGACACAGACGTTTGTCCTTTATATGATAGAAGATGAGATTTTTCCAACGATAAAAGTAATTCAAGAAAGCATGAAAACTTTTGCTTGTCATGAGCGTCTAATGATGCAAGCCATTTTGTTTATAATAATCAATACTTGAATACATTTGTAGCACAAATCTTAATGTTTGTATAATATAATTTAAAACCTTAATTTTTCATCCTTTCAGGTTTATCGCATGATTAACGTGAACAATTTTGATTTTAGTCAATTTGAAATCAAACAGACATTTTATCCAAGCAAGGATGGAACCAAAATTCCAATGTTTCTTGTACACAAACGGGCAAGTTATTTTATTAATCATTTCTTCTCTTATGATTTTTTTTTTTTTTTACATGGTTATCATATATTGAACATTTCAGCTGAGATTGTTAGTGGGACCACAAATTCCCTGACTGCAAGCTCAAATGTGAAGTTGTACCTATATTATGCCTCTTGAAAACCCTTTAAAATACCCCAAAGAAACTGGCCTATTGTTAAAATATCACAAAAAAATCAGCATGTGAAGTTTCACAATGGGATCTATACTGCTCTTTACCCCTTATGCCTAACTATTGTTTTCCAAAATTCATAATGATCAGTTAATTAGTTTAGGAGTGAATCCTGTTCATGCAAATATACAACCATCTAACTTTATTCATATAAAGTTAGATGTGTGTAGATGTTTGTATATTTGCATATACAGAATACACTCCTAAACTAATTTATATGAATAGATTCAAGCTGTAAGAAAGTAATTGGACGACTCTTACATTAATTGTAAATTACTAATGTTCAAATCTTTTCTTTTATGAAGCAAATGAAATAGTTATTTCAATTAGTGTTTCCAGAATTTATAAAAAAAAAGTTTTATTGTCCAGAATTCAAACTAATTGAAAAAAAAAAACACACAGAAAATTCCAAAAATCATGGAAAATGATCAAATACATTTTTAAAGGCTTTGTTGCAATTAATAGTAATTGGTAGGCATTACAAGATATATTTTGATCTTTCTGTCTCAGTAGTTCGAATTGAGTTGCATCATCCTCGCTTTATCATTAAAATTTTCTTAGTAAAAAAAAAAATGTACTTGATCAATTTCTGTAATTTTTGGAATATGACATTTTTGTTCCATAAGGACTATGTACATCAAATAATTTTCTGTATATTTTGTTTAAATAGGTTGAACTTTGGACAACAACCAAAAACATACTTTCATTCAATGTTTGTTTTAATTTTTATTTCAGGGTTTGGTTCTGGATGGCAAAAATCCAACTTACCTATACGGTTATGGTGGCTTTGAAATCTCCATTAAACCATCATTCAGTGTTAACAGACTCGTTTTTCTCAAAGATTTGGGTGGATTATGTGCAATCGCTAACATCAGAGGTGGAGGGTAAGTTTTATTTATCAAGTTGGGTGTCAATCAAGCATGGTGTGTAAAATGTAAAAAAAATGACTCAAAATGGGAGAACAAGTTAATCTCTTGACGAATGATAAAAAAATCTATAAAAAATGGTAATATGTTCTGCACTAAATCACCTTTACTTGTTTTAATGATATTCTTTGATATTTTCTAAATTGTTTTCATATTTGCTTTGTTGGTTTTGCATCAGGATGCATAAGTACCCTTTGCAGTGTGATTCATACGTGTGATTCTCTGCTGAGTGAGGCGTACTTATGGTTTAGGCATCAAGTCAATAAATACCTAACTAATGTTTGTTGAGATAAGTGGAGAGCACATACAGCATCTGGAATTCCCGAATGGTCACCCATTTTAATATTGACCAGGCTCAATGTTGCTTAACTTTGGTAATTTAACAGGAACCGGTGTGTTAACGTAATTATTTTTTATCTCGACATTGTCTCCAGTTGTCCTGGACTTCATAATCAAATGTGCAGTAACCTTACAGGGGTAACCATTGTCTTTCGAGACTAAACGGTAACAATTTTATTGTTGTTGCTCAATTAATAGTTTATCAAATTAGAACCATACATTAATTGAAAATATTGTGCTTGTGCTTGTTCATTTGTTGCTATCTTCCTGAGTTTCTTTTAGAAGCTGAAACAAAATGCTACCGAGTACTTTCTCCCAATCATGAAGCAATTAATTTGACCAATACATTCTTAGAAGATGATGGCCCTGTCGGTGGGGCATTACAATATGCCGACTGCCCCCCCCCCCCCCCTGCAGAGGGTAAAAGTTCCCCAATGGGGGTCCTGGATATGACCTTAAACTATATCCAGTGGTGAGGCCCCAGCATGTGGGCTTTGGGGAGTGTGGAGCCACCCTTTAATTACCATTGCTCCCAGGTCCACTTTGACCCGGAGTGGTAGTACCTGTTAGGGTCCCAACTATGAGTCAAATAGAAACTGACGTGAAAACAACGAATATATTCTATTAAAAAAAAATTTTTCTTCAAAATCTTTGGATTCGGCATTAAATAACCCGAAAAGGGTTGATATGCCATAAAACAACCAACCAACCTTAGATGAAGGATTTATTCAACCATGCACTGATAATTTAGTTACAAATTAAATCCCATCAATGACACATATCACTCACCATGATCATAAGGTCAAAGGGTGAGAGAGTGTTAACTAAGTGCATCACTTAATTACATTATTGTTTTGCTCTAGCAAAACAATAATATGCTATCTCATTTATGTGTCAACAGAGACTAAGAGTGAAGAAGCTTTGCCTACAAATTCTCTTCGTCATTCACGTGACATCATTTGTGTCCACATATTAATTATTCTCACATTGCTGCATGGTCAATCCTTTCATCTTTGCTGACCTTTCTGTCCACAGCAAATCTGGTCTAATCACTATGTACTAGCTAATACGTCTACTAGAAAACATAGCTTAAGATTTAACAAAATAACTTCTAGTAAAAATCAATCTCTAAATACATTGATCATCATATTAATAATAAAGTGATTATCTTTTGATTTAATATCTTTTCAACCAAGTAGGTTTAGTACAATTCTGAACAAAGGCAGTCAGATGATTTTTTTTTTTTTTTTTATATACTCTTGTTTGTTCTCCTTGAACAAGGCATATTGCCTCTTGAATGTAAGAGGCTACTATTTGGAACCATGGCTACAGGGGACTATGTAAGGAGATAAGTGAGATGTCTGTTCATATTAAATTCAAACTTCTGCATGTTAGTAGAGTTGGGGAAGCAGGAAATGGGGAGGGAATTTCAAAGTCTAGCAGTCCGAGGAAAGAAACAGAGTAGAAGGTTTTCTGGCATTTAATGAGTTAACTGAAAGAATGTTTTAAGACCTGCAGAATGGAAGGCGACACAAGACACCTGAAAAAGGCTGGTTAGAAAAATTGTTGAAATGTAGCAACAACAAAAATGAGGAAATCTGTGAAAATCGGTCTCTTCATTTTTAATTAAAAAATTTTTTTTAATTTTTTTATTTTACTGCTTTTATGCCTTTTATTATTTTTTTCATTATTTTGACAATGTTTTTTCTTATTTTCCTTTCAGTGAATATGGTGAGACTTGGCACAAAAGTGGAACACTTAGCAAAAAACAAAACGTTTTTGATGACTTTCAAGCGGCTGCCGAATACTTAATTGATCAAAAATACACAACACCAAAAAAGTGAGACTATTTTTCTGTCTTATTTTATTTTAGTACTTATCCAGAACCTTGCCCCATTTTCAGCAATTCTGTGTTGGCATCTTCTGGCAGATGCTGACATGATTAGCCAATCAACTGTCAGCAAACAAGTTTCAGTGAAATTAATTTAAACAAGAATTTTAAATTATATACCGTTCTTAAAAAAAACAAAAAAAAACATTCTTTTTTCTTTCATATATTATTTATGGTAACTATTTTTTTTTTCTTGTCTTACAGTTGTGTTTTCAGTGTTTATTTTTATTTATTTTTACAATGCCACACTTTGAATTCATTGTCACTGGCAATCTTTGTGTCAGCTTTTTATGGCTGTTTACATAATCATGCCGAAAGATGCTGCCGCAAAGTTATCTGAAATTGGGTCTGGTTAAGTACCCTTTATATATTATTTTTTTTAATATTTAAGTCCGATCCTAAGTATCTAAAACAAATCCTTTCCTTTGGTTTCATTGTTTTCCTTTAAATTGTGTTCTCTTTTATTTTGCAAATGTAGAGTAAAACACCAATAATTGCTAGAGTGACTCTGGATAAAAGAGTGCACCCATATGCTATGGTCCTGGATATGATCTTAAACTATATACAGTGAGGAGGCCCCAGCTTGCGGGCTTTGGGAGTGTGGAGCCACCTTTTAATTACTATTGCTCCCAGGTCCACTCTGACCCGGAGTGGTAGTACCTGCTAGGGTCCCAACTATGGGTTGAATAGAAACCGACTTTAAAACAACAAATATATTCTATTAAAAAATTTTTCTTCTAAATCTTTGGATTCAACATTGAATAACCCAAAAAGGGTTGAAATGCCGTAAAACAAAAACAACCAAACAACCAACCCATATGCTAGATTGTACTAGGCTTATCTGATGTGTATGAAAAACAAAAAGTTTAAATGCAATGTTTTTATACATCCATACCTATATATATAAGCCTGGTTATATCTTTAAAAACATTACGATTTTAGAAAATCAAATGTTATAAACTGTTTTAAATGATTAAACTCTTTTTTTTTTTCTTTTTTTTTTTTTTTCCTGAGACTTTCAGTGTAAGATACCTTTCAAAGTTCTTTTTGTTTTTCTCTTCATTTTTCTATAGTAAAAAAAAAAGAAAAAGAGAAAACAAAGTTTAAAAAAAAAAATTTTATTTAAAAAGGTGTCTTACATTGAAAGTCTAAGCAAAAAAAAAAAAAAAAAAATTACTAAAAACATGGTTTTCTAAAATTTTCAAATTAATATATTTGTTTTGGAATCCTTAAATCAATAAAAATAAAAATCGTTTTTCTGTCAAACTTGCTGCCCAAATGTATAATTCTTTTATAAATAAATTATAAACTGTTTCTATTTTGTCTCTTTTTAATTATACTAATGTGTAAGTAATTTTTTAATTTATTTTTTTTATTTTTAACTGTCTCCATAAAATTCTTTCAGACTTGTTATCCATGGACACTCTAATGGTGGTTTATTAATAGCTGCATGTATTAATCAACGGCCAGAACTCTACGGTGCTGCTGTTGCGCAAGTTGGGTAAGTTAACTTCAATTGTTTTGTGCAATTTTATATATGATAGAATATCCATCTCAGGATAGTTAAAATTAATTTCATGATCCGAACATTTTTGTGTTGCTTTCATGTTTCAATTTACAAAGATTAAAAATCAATATTTTTGCTCCATAATGGGGTATGATCCCGCACAGTCGGGAGATTCTATTTATAAACGATGCTGCTAGGAACTGACGAATCTAATTAATTTGCATTCTGCTACCAACCAATTAGAAACCAGAATTGCTCCATAAAAATTAAACCTCTCTATGGCAACTTCGCGTATGTTTTTTTCGTGTTAACACGGGAAGAATCTTATGCTCTGTGGATTCCAACTCGAGAACTGTCTACTGTGAACCAGTCACCTCCAGGACTTGTGTAGAACAACTAACTATCGGAAACTGTTCTGAAACTAACTAGAGGTTATAGACCCAGTGTGCGTCTTTATTTCGATGGATCCAAATTCGAATTGTGGCAAGTGAAATTTTTTAGATATCTACGAATTTAAAAGTTACACAAAGTACTTCAGTCACAACCTGAAAACAGAAACGACCCTGACTTCATTGAAAAGAACGCAACTGTCTTTGCGGAATTAATACAGTGCTTAGATGACCGAAGTCTATCACTGGTAATGAGAAGCCCTAGACGATGGCTGCAAAGCATTAAACATATTGAGAGAACATTATATATAGAAAGGAAAATCCAAAATTATTTCTTTATATACTGAACAGACCTCTCTAAAATGAATGGAAGCCGAAACCATTACAGATTATATTATAAGAGCCGAAACGACTGCAAATTCTTTAAAAATGTCTGAAGTTATTAGCGACAGTCTGTTAATTTCTATGGTCCTTAAGGGATTACCAAGTGATTTCAAGCCATTTACCACCATGATAACCCAGAAAGAAAAACCCATGACTTTTAGTTAATTCAAGGTAGCACTTAGGAGTTACAAGGAAACTGAAAAAATCGCAGGAAAAAAAAAAAAAAAACGAATTTACAAATATCATGAAATTTAAAAATGCACACATAAAAACACCAAAATTAAATTATACCCATGCCGGGAATAAAAATCGCAACTTTGCCAAGACAATTTTTCTCCTAAGAAAAGTACAAAAATTATTTGCTATAATTGTGGGCGACCTAATCACAAGAGTTTCCAATGTAGATGCAGGACTTTCAAGGGCAACTCCATTAAAAAAGTGTTTAGACTCAAAATTGATCTGGTGCTACCAGATCAGGCTGTCCTTTGGCTTCCTGAGACGAAATGCACCTACATTGACGTTTTTTGTTTTCTGATCTTTTTTGTAAAACTTAATTTTGTTCTGCAAAACCAAAAACAAAAACAGCCCTCTCCCTCCCCTTTTTATTTTATTCCCCCCCCCCCCACTGCCAGACCCTGTCGGTGGAGTATCAGAATACACCGACTGCCCCTCCCCCCTGCAGAGAGTAAATGTCCCTCAATGGGGCCACCTGTTGGCCGTAGGTGGCGGCCCATAATGCCTTAGAACAGGATCCTGGTGGCTGAGCACCTCATGACCTCGGAACCAAGTGGCTGTGAGTTAGCAACACTCCACTTTGGTCCTTACTTCGGCTAGACGGGCGGTCGGGCAGGCTCAACCTGATCAACCGGCTAGTCATGACAGTCCCTAATAATAGTAAACACCCACAAAAAGAGAAATACAAACACATTATACTTATAAAGAAAAACACACTCACACATACTATCAGTAGAAGGCGATGGCAAGGGCCAATCAGATGGTGAAAACTGATGCTATTGACAACTAACCCTTTCTATACTTTACTGGGTCTGAGGAAATGAAAAAAATCATAAGCAGCTATACTCACTGTTTGAGTATATCATCATTGTATCCCTGAGCTGCTTGGGCGAATGGGTTTTCCTCCCAGCCATCTCCCAATTTAGGGCTCCGAAGAGGGTGGGGAGCAAGGATGGTGAAAAAAAAAAGTTAAAAAAAAAAAAATATACTATGGCTTCCAAAAAAATTAAAAGACCCCATCCAGAAAGTGAAGATGAAAACACAAACTTTCCGGAGTATATAATCTTGGAATCGCAAAATAACACACAAATAACTAAAATGTCCCCATTCATAATCGAAAAAATTATCAACAAAAATCTGAACACAAAACAAATTAAAAAATGGAACTTTACTCATACAAGTATCTACTAAAAGTAGTGCCGAAGAAATTTTAACATGGACAAAGTTCCATGATATAAACATCAAGGCCTACCCTCACAAAACCCTCAACACCTCAAAGGGAGTCATCAGATGTCCAGAATTAAACACCTGCTCTCTAGAAGAAATAAAAAACAAACCTAAAAAAACAAAGTTATAGATACTAAAAGAATTACAATAAAAAGAAACGAACAAACAATAAACACCAACACATACGTATTAACTTTCAATACTCCCACCCCACCAACTGAACTCAAGATTGGATATATTAACATTAAAGTAGAAACATATATCCCCAGACCATTTTGCTGCCTAAACTGCCAAAAATTTGGCCACTTCAAAGAATACTGCACCAGGAAAACAATATGCCCAAAATGTAGCAGTAATGAACACCAGGAAACAGAATGCCAAGGAAATATAAAATGCCCAAACTGTGGTGAGAACCATCCAGCATGCTCATTGCTCTGCCAAAACTGGATCAAAGAAAAAAATAAACGAACTAAAATATACCAAAAACATAAGTTTTACCGAAGCTAGAAAAATTATTGAAACAGCCACCACAACAAAACCAACTAGATCATATGCAGGTGCAACCAAAAATCAATTAAAAACAATAGAAAACATTGAACTAAAGGAAATTTCTACCCTCATAAAATCACTTCAAGAAGGCATTGAGGACCCCCTTACAGCAACTACCGTCAACTCAAGCTGTACTTGAAAATAACTATCAAACAGTTGAAAGTAAAATCCCACCAGATCCCAAAAATCAAACACAGTCCTCTAACAAAAAACCCACACAAACTGAAAACATCCCAAAACCAAAAGAACAAAAAACAATCGCCTAGTATCCTCTGCAAAGAAAAAAAAATCAAATCTCACACCAACCAAACAGAAAATAGATGAAAAACCTAAAAAAGACAGATCTCGCTTCACGTCAAAAACCAGAACTATATATCTGAACAAATTTAAATCCTTGGAAATAATGGAAACAGATGACAGAGCCTCCGAACCCCCATAATCAAATAGTAGAAAACAACCACTGTTATTCTTAATAAAATAAAAGGAAATCAAAAACATAAAACTAAACTATGGCCAACAAAATAATCCACTGGAATTGCAGAGGTATAAAAGCTAACAAGAATGAATTACTTCTACTAATATCTAATCTCTGCCCTACTATAATATGCCTACAAGAGACTTTTTTAAAACCATCTGAAACTATCAATCTCCGTAACTTCACTGAATATAACCACACAACAAATAATCCAAATAGAGCTTCTGGAGGAACATCCATTCTCATCAACAAAAACACAGTACAAAGCCAAATAAATCTACAAACTAATTTACAGGCAATTGCCACCACAACCACCCTACATAGAACAGTAACAATCTGCTCCATCTATCTACCCCCAAATGACCCTATAGATGAAACAGAGATAGAAAAACTTATCAACCAACTTCCTTGCCCCTTCATATTATTAGGTGACTTTAACAGTCATAATGTTGGTTAGGGATGTTCAGGCACAGACAGAAAAGGAATCATTATAGAAAATATTATCAACTAGCGGGGGTACCCGGCGTTGCCCGAGTGTTTGTTTCCGGGACGGGGGGGGGGGAGTTTTAAAAAATTTATGGTAGGTAAGTAGGAAGGATCAAACCTGGAGTCATGAGTAAAAGTAGGAAAATGAAGTGTGAAAAAAAAAAAAAAAAAAAAAACCATCTGCAACGTTAACAGTTCGGCCACCAAGAAAAGTCCATTCCAGTTGTTTAGGAAAAAAAAAAAAAACGACTACGGTAGGTCAGCGCGAACGTGAAAATATAATGTGAACTGTCCAGCACGCTAACCACTACGCCACAGAGCACTGCAGCTTAGTTTAGTGATTTTAAATAACTTCACATGAAAGAACTACGAAGCCAAACCGGTGTTCTCTTCTCAACTGTTCCTTGTGAACGATCCCCAGACGGTGTTAAGTGGTGGCAGGGGGAGGAGGAATTTATTAGAGAGAAAATATTTTACCACTTCCATTGATCTTAAACGATTTTGGCCGTGACTTCTCAGCAGAAAAAGTATAGAAATCTAAGATTATCGAGGAATTTAAGAAATAATAAGCCTATAACACACCTCAGATATTGTTCTGCCGTTTGTGCATATTATATTTGCATGAAATATCTTGATTTTTAATCCTACTAATGTCAAAATCAGACAGGAAAAAATGAGTTCATTTTATTTATATAGAGACAACAACCTATGCATATATAATAACAAAAAAAACAACCTTTATTCACTCTGCTACAAACTCCTACTCAGCAATTGACCTCTCTATAAAGTGATCCTAGTATCTTTATGGATTACAACTGGACAGTGCACGAGGACGCTTGTGGGAGCGACCAATTCTCAATAATATTAGAACACTTTGGTCCTGAAAGAAACTCAAAAATTCCTCATTGAAACCTTAAAAAGTAACTGGAATAAATTCAAATCATTATGCGAACACAAACTCTTACCTGGAAAACACGTGAAAGGCCCAATCACTCACTTTACAGATACCATCATCTCAATAGCTGGGGAATGCATACCGAAAACAAAGGTATCAACCAAGTATAATCGGCCCTGGTTTAAGAAAATTCAACAACCGACCAACTACTCAGAATTTAACTTCAAAATATGCAGAGCTAAAGCACGGCGAAGAGTAAAAGAAGCCAAATGTGAATCATGGAAAAACTTTGTGTCCAAAATCAACAATAACACCAAAGACAAAACCATATGGAAAATGATACGAAAAATATCAGGAAAAAACACCAGTTCCCCTCTCAACCACCTCTGTATAAACAATAAAAAAAAAATAACAGAAAAAAAAGGACAGTCAACATGCTTGCAGACACTATTGTAAATAATTCATCATCCAAAAATTACAATAAAAAATTCCAGACTATTAAACATGAATCCGAAAAAAACAACCTACACTTTAAAAGTAATAATGAAGAAGTTTATAATAAACTTTTTACCATTCAAGAACTAAAGGATTCATTAAAAAAAGCCAATAACACGACTGAAGGACTAGATGAGATAACATGAATTTCTGAACCAACTACCAGATCAACCATTAAAGCACTTACTTTCCATTCTTAATGATACCTGGATCAATGGCAACCTTCCAGCTATATGGAAACGAGCCAGTCATTCCCATATCAAAACCAGGGAAGGATGCATCTGACCCCTCTAATTATCGCCCCATAGCTCTAACAAGCTGTGTGTGTGCAAGACGATGGAGAGAATGATAAACACCAGACTAATGTGGTTTCTTAAAACAAATAAAATATTAACCAACCTTCAATGCGGTTTCCGAAAACAACGGAGCACTACAGACCACTTAATACGACTGAAAACCTCTATCAGAAATGCATTTATACAAAAAAAGCATATGACTGCTATATTCTTTGATTTGGAAAAAGCTTACGATACCACACGATGGTATGGTATCATAAAAGATCTCAAAGAAGCCGGACTAAAAGGAAGACTACCCATCTTCATCATCAACTTTATCAACAATAGATTATTTAATGTCCGTGTAGGAACATGCCTCTCTGATATTAAGGAACAGGAAACGGAAGTACCACAGGGAAGTATTTTATCTGTAACATTGTTTAATCTAAAGATTCACAATATCATTAAATGCATAAACCAAGGTGTGGATTGCTCACTATATGTAAATGATTTTTTAATTGCTCAAGGCATATCCATATAATTGAGCGTCAACTCCAACTATGCATCGACAAATTAAAAAAATGGACAACCGAAAACGGATTTAAGTTTTCCACTAATAAGACTAAATGTGTGCACTTTTGTCAGCTTAGAAAACTGCACCCAGATCCTCTCTTAAAACTAGATGATACCCAGATTCCTGTTGTTGACGAACATAAATTCTTAGGGTTAATATTAGACAAAAGACTCCCATTCATCCCTCATATTAAACACTTAAAGAATAAATGCAACAAAACTCTCCAGCTAATGCGAGTCATTGCCCACACAGACTGGGGAGCGGACAGACAAACCCTACTGAAACTATATAGATCACTAGTACGCTCAAAACTAGATTATGGGAGCTTCATTTATGGCGCCACCAGAAAATCATATATAAAGATATTAGACACTGTTCAACATCAGGACCTCAGGCTTGTACTGGGAGCCTTCCAAACTTCTCTCACTGATAGTCTCTATACAGAAGCCAACGAACTGCCATTATCAATTCGGCGCAAGAAATTAGCTTTACAGTACTTAACCAAAATTCTCTCTTGCCCAGACAATCCTGCCTACGATTGTATTGCAAACGCACTAGATTACAATCTCTACGATAGGAAAAAATCACAACCGTCAAATCCAGCCTTCAATCCCAACTACCAAAGCCTATTTGACAAAAAGGTAAAAGCTATAAAACCTTTCGGTCTTCGTATGAAACCATTAGTGGAAGATGCAGGTATCACAATCAGGAACATCCATGAGGTCAACCAACTAAACCTCCCACCCTGGCTACTAAAACAACCTCCCACCCTGGCTACTAAAACAACCTAAAATTATCTTTGAACTAAACAAGCTCCCAAAAAATCAAACTCATCCACTGAACTATCAAGAAAAACTAAATTATCACTTGACTTGGACCCACTAAATTATCGCCCCATTAGCCTCCTCCCGCTTTTCGCCAAAATATTTGAGTCCTTAGTTAATCAAGCCCTAGTCCAGCACCTAACAGCTGCTAAACTCCTGACTGACAAACCATATGGATTCAGGCAAGCCCGTTCAACAGCAGATATCTTAACTGTAGTTTCTGAACGTATATACCGTTCATTGGATAAAACGGGAGGGTAGAGCGGTGGCCCTCGATATATCTAAGGCTTTTGACAGGGTATGGCATGATGGTCTTCTAAGGAAAATTAGATCATATGGAATCACTGGAAGAATTTATAATGTAATTAAATCCTTCTTAAGTAATAGAAAAATCAAAGTTGTCCTCGACGGTCGTACATCCAAACAATATGACATAAATGCGGGAGTACCTCAGGGGTCTATCCTTGGACCTCTATTATTCCTGATATTCATAAACGACCTCCCTGATAAAATTGTTTCGGAGATGGGTATATTTGCCGATGACACCACTCTCTATAATAGATATGAGGGGAAAACAAATGAACACATATCCGAGGAAATGGCAGAAACACTAGAGGATGACATGGGGACAAAAATGGTTGGTCACATTCAATGCTGCTAAGACTAAGCTTGTTTCCTTCAATAACTACAAGAAACCTTCTCTACCACCAATAGCAATGGCCAAGAACACATTACCTGAAAGTACTTCTTTTAAACTCCTCGGCCTAACGTTTACAGGGAATATGAACTGAAATAGATACATTGAGAGCATTGCCAAGGCTGCTGCAAGGAAGGTTGGCTCCCTCTACCGTGCTAGAAAACTACTTACGCCTGACAGTATCCTATACCTCTATAAGGCAACCATTCGCCCATGTATGGAGTACTGTTGTCACATCTGGGCTGGTGCATCTGCTTGTCTCTCGCTCCTGGACAGGGTTCAAAAGAGAGTCGCCAACCTGATAGGTCCTGAACTGTCATCTAGGCTTCAGCCTCTGTCCCATCGACGAGATGTTGCATCCCTCTGCCTGTTCTACAAATACTTCAATGGTGAATGCTCTGACGAACTGCAAACACTTGTACCTCCCCGACGTAACTACCCCCGACAAACCCGACAAGCTACTAAGTCTCATCCCTTTACAGTAGAGATCCCTAGGTGCAAGAAAGCCTTTTACTCCAACTTTACTTCCCCAGAACTGCGGGTCTTTGGAACTCCCTTTCGGGATTCTGCTTTCCCAACTGCAATGATATGCAGAAGCTCAAGTGTAATGTCAACAAACATCTTTCTACTCATCTCCCTTCATAATGACCCCGCTAATTAAGTACCTGATAGTAGCCCCCTGCTTCAAAGTGGCACTGTGCCTTGTTTGGGGTGAAAATTGAATAAAAAAAAAAAAAAAAAAAAAAAAAAACTATTTAACATTCAGGAAAAATACCCAAATCATCAGCGTATCTATACATATGGTTTTAAGAACAACAGAACTGGATGCGGAATAATATCCAATAGCACTACCTTGCAGAAGCGACTACCAGACTATGCTTTAATTTTTAGTGCTGAAGCCACAGCTATAGACCTGGCACTAGACCTCATTACTGACCTCACTTACAACAAATGTATAATTTTTTCGGACTCCCTATCAGTACTTGAATCTCTAAAGAACCAAAATTTAAATAACCTGCTACTCATTAATCTATTACAAAAAATACACACTCTTTCACAAAATAAAAATATCAAATTCTGCTGGATACCCAGTCATTTTGGAATCCAAGGCAATGAAAAAGCTGACAGTTGCAAAAAATGCACTAAATCTTGATGTAAGCGATTTAAAAATTCCACACTTGGACTACAAACAAATATGTAGATTCATTATGAAGAAATGGCAAGAAAAATGGAATGATTGTCAAAACAACAAACTTTTTAAAATCAAACCCACAATAGAGAAATGTTTACCAAATTTCAGAAAATCGCGTAGTTTTGTCCCGCATCTGCATAGGACATGCACACATAACCCACTCCTTTCTGCTAAAAAAAAGAAGACCCTCCAGAATGTGTGGCATGCTAAGAACCCTTTACTGTAAAACACTTTCTTTTGGATTGTGGCGACCTTGAGCATATCAGGCAGAACTATTACAATGTTAACAATTTGAAAGAACTATTTAAAAAAGTCAATCCTAACAAAATACTAACATTCCTAAAAAAAAAAGCCAATTTATACAAAAGAATATAATTTTACCTGATCAAACTTCATTTCCACCAAAAAAAAAAAAAAAAAAAAAAAAATCACCTAATGACCCAAAAAGGCTGACTGAATAAGTTAAGATATCTTAAAAAAAAAAAAAAAATGGACGTCTGCATTAAATAACCAACAAAAAAAGGTTGATATGCCGTAAAACCTAACCTAACCTAACCAAAATTGATGGAGGAGTTTGCTAGAGTCTGCAAAGATCAACTCTTTCAACTTTGACCTCTTGGCAGCCAAATTTTCGCCCAAAAGCTGATTAAAAAGCTTGCTGCATGCCTGAATACCCTTTATGTAAAATTTCAAATGTTTAGACCCAAATTAGCTGAATAGTTTGCTAGAGACTGCAAGGTCAAATCTTTTGAACTTTGACCCCTTAGCAGTCAAATTTTCAGCCAAAATCTAATTAAAAAGCTTGCCTTATGTCTGAATAAACTTTGTGTAAAATTTCAAATGTTTAGACCAAAAATTGGCTGAGTAATTTGGTAGAGATTGCAGAGGTCAATTTTTTAAAACTTTGACCCCAGTTTTGACCCTTTAACATTTGTTTTGGGCTGAAATCAAATTAAAATGTTTGATCTATGTTCAAGTAACCTACATCTAAAATTTCAAGTGTTTAGACCCAAAATTGGCGGAGGAGTTTGGTAGAGTATTCAAAGGTCAAATCGTTAAACTTTGACCCCTTGACAGCCAAAATTCTGTCCGAAAACAGATTAAAAAGATTTTCACAAATCTCAATACTCCTTATGTCAAATCTCGAGTCTGTAGACTGAAAATTGACAGAGTAATTTGGTAGGGAAATGTGTACACACACACACACACACAATTTCACTTTCATAGATATAGATTTATTTGCATGACATGCAGAAGTTCAAGTGTAATGTGAACAAACATCTTGCTGCTAAACTCCCTACATAGTACCCCTGCAGCTTGGGTCCTTGATAGTAGCCCCCTACATCAAAGTGGCAACATGCCTTGTTTGGGGTGAAAATGTAATAATAAAAAAAAAAAAAAAAAAACTTATCGTGATCTTCTAGCTGTTACTTCACAACATTTCAGCCAACTATTCCTCTGGCTTTTGTCAGGTGGTTAACCACGACGGGATAAGAATGCTGAATCTCCTAACTGTATCCTCAGTAATTTCTGCCTTCCATATTTGTTGTCATCTTACCACGTTTTGGCCAACTAATCCTTTGTCCAGCTTTGGGTAGGATTGAAACCACTATATTCAGACAATGCTTACCTGGAACCGTAGAGATTCAACGTCTCTATCTACTGCGCCACGGGCTCCGAAGGGCGATGAAGGTTGGATTTTTTGTTCTTATAAATCCACATTTATTTATCTGATTTTCCATTGTTCGGTTCGTACCAAATAGTATATTAATTAATTTTGAATGGCATTCACAAGAGTATCATGCTCTCATTACGTCAGACATGACTGGGTAGAAATCCTAAGTAATTTGCAATTGTATTTTTGAGTCTCACCTGCACTGAGGATTGAACCGTCAACCTCCAGATGAGTGTAACTTACAACTGAATTTATCCACTAGGCCATGGGTCCTTGTGGAAAATTCTGTTTAAAATTTTGTGCAGATTACTCGAGTTTGACAAGATACACCTGAAGATCAGAGGTTACATCGATCAAAATGTAAAAATAACACTCAAGATGAGAACAGTAGTCTTCATAATCATTCATTATGAATAATCAATCCTTATCTCAAAAATTTAGATACAAACATTAGTTTCACTTATCCTGTATTCACTAGAGTGACATTAATATTTTGATGCAAAAATCCCTTGGATTTAATGACTGACATGAAGTGTTGAGTCTTCAATTTTATGATTGATTAGATCATGAATCGACAACCTTCAGCCCTTGAGTGTATTTTATTTGATCCACCACCTTACTCGGGCCACAATATAAATATAAACAAACCAAATCACAGTGAGAGTTGAGAGACTGAATATATGTAAAAATTCAATTTCTTATTTAAATTTACATAAGAGCGTGACCACTTCCTAATCTTTCTCAAAACTCGGGAACCTGCAACAAAAGAAATAAAACCAGAATGGTAAATCTATAAAGCTAACTGGACTAAATTTAGTAAACTTTGCTCAACATTAATTAATCAAGAAATAGTTAACAAACCAGATCCAATGTTAGCCTTCACCAATATACTAAACGAAATAACAACCAAAACCATTCCAAAATCCGCCATTAAACCACATCCGAAAACGCCATGGTTCACAAGAATGCAGAGAGGCAATAACCAACAGAAAAAAAAATGCTAAAGTTCTTCAAACAAAATCCCACAAAAACCAACCTCCAAAAATACCAACAGCCACAAGCAAAAGCGCACTACATTATTAAAAAAGAAGCAAAAAAAAAAAAAAAACCTGGCAAAATTATATTTCCAAACAAAACAACCCGTCACCAAAAAACATGGGAAATAATAAGAAAAATAACTGGGGGAAAAATTGGAACACCAATAAACCATACAAGCATGCCAGATAGAGAACAAATTGTACACAAAGGGGAAATAGCAAACATAATCACAAATGAATTCAGCCAAAACCCGTCATTCGACCACTACTCCCCTAAATTCAAAAATATAAAAATAATGCAGAAAAGGAAAGACTCAACTTTACATCCAATAACAAGGAATACTATAACACTTCATTCACAATAATAAAACTCAAAAACTCAATGCATAAAAGTAAAGATACAGCCACTGGACCAGATGATATCGACTATCAATTCTTAAAACACCTGCCAGACACCTCCAACATTCTTCTACAGATAATTAACAACATTTGGTGGTCTAACAACCTCCCAAAACACTGGCTCAAATCCACTATCATCCTAATTCCTAAGCCAGGAAAGGACCACTCCAACCCTACCAATTATCATCCTATGGCTCTAACAAGTTGTATCTGTAAAACAATGGAAAGGATGGTCGATACAAGACTGATGTGGCATTTAGAAAAATATAACATCATCTCCAGACACCAAAGGGGATTTAGATGAAACCAAAGTACTAATGACCAACTTCTTCGACTAGAAACATTAATCCGTAATGGTCTAATAAGAAACCACTATGTGGTTTCAATCTTTTTTGATCTTGAAAAAGCATATGGCACCACATGGAGGTACTGCATCCTGAAAGATATTTATAGGAAACCTAGCAATGTTTATCCAAAAATTCCTATCTTACTGAACATATAAAGTATGCTTGGGAAATATAACCTAAGACCAATACATACAAGAAACAGGGGTACCATAGAGTAGTGTATTATCCGTCACTCTATTTCTAATTAAAATCAATGATATAACTAAAACCGTTAACATGGGATTTGAAAAAAAAAAACACTATTTCTTGATGACTTCTCTATAACTTGCTCATCAAACATGCCAACTATCGAAAGACAAATGCAACATTACCTCAACAAAATAGGCCATTAGATTAATCAAAATAGATTTAAAATATCCAAAAGCAAAACCACATATGTCCACTTTTGTAGGATCAAAAATACCACTTTGACCCACAGCTCAAACTATATGGACAATTAATACCAGTAGTACAACCTACTAAATTTTTAGGAATCATTTTTGATAATAAACTGAACTTTAAAGGGCACATTAACAACTTAAAACAAAAATGTTTAAAAGCAATTACCATCTGAAAAAATTATCCAAACTAGACTGGGGAGCAGATTCAGCTACAATGCTGAAAATATGCCATTCGCATATCAGGTTCAAACTGGACTATGGTTGTGCCATATACAGCTCCACTCACAAATTCTACAAAAAAAAAATCCAAAAAAAAAACTACTAACCATACAGAATCAAGGTTTGAGACTTAGCCTGAGGGCCTATCGAACCTCACGAATGGAAAGCCTGCGTGTAGAAGCCCATGAACCACCTCTACACTTAAAATGGAAAAACTAGTGTTACAATATGCAACAAAATTGCAAAGTAATCCTGAAAACCCAACATACGAAACTACCTACAAACTTTTATTCAGGGAAACCAAAAAGCATACTCTCTTTTGGACACAGAATCAAAGAAATAATACTGCAAATTAATGAAAAACTAGACCACATGATTACACAAAAAAATAAATGACAGACCATCATGGACATTAAACGAACCAAAAATTGACCTTATACTCGCTAAATATAAGAAAAACATTACAAACAATTTAACAAACAGAAGCAATTTCAGAGAACTCAGAAAAATATGCAGAATAAAGAAATATACACCAATGGGTTGAAAACCATAAATGGAATAGGCGCAGCATATACAGATGGATAAAGCCAATAAGTACGGCTGCTCAATGATACTTCCATATACACAGCTGAACTACAAGCCATCAAAATGGCACTCAAATATATCAAAGACAATAACAAACAAAAGTTTATCATATATACACTCACTATCTTGTATCATGGCCCTGGAAGTGGAAAAAAAAAACAAACAGCCGTTCATCACTGAAATCCTGCAAGAATATAATAAAATAATTGTAATAGTCTGGATACGAAGCCATGTTGGCATCCCAGGAAACGAAAAAACAGATAAAATGGCTAAAGAAGCCACAAACCATCAAATCAAAAACATAAAAATCCCACAAACAGACCTGAAAAGAAAAATTAACGAACATTTAGAAAAGAGGTCGCAAGAGGAATGGAATAAATGCACAAAGAACACGAGCATCAGCCTAGAATTAAAAGTGAAAAATAAAAAAGCTTTGAAGGGAAGAAGAGAGGAGATTGTACCGATCCGAATCCGATACACAAAACTCATTATTACCTAATCAATGCGGAGAAAGCAGCAAATTGCACACACTGCAACCAACAAATAACAATCAAACATTTACTGACAGTGTAGAAGACACAAACATATCCGGAAGAAATATTTTGGAACAACAAACATTGAAAAAGTGTTCCAAGAAGTGGAGCCTTAAATGGCAAAATACTTAAAAGAAACAAATTTATTCAAACTCCTGTTAACTAAACAAATAACGTTTTACTTTAGAAAAACAAACTCTTTTAAACTTTTCAGGAAATTTAAAGCATCTTTATAAGAAACTGAACTTTTTCTTTGCATTAAATGACCCCTAGAGGTTGAAATGCCGATAAGCAAACTCGCTCACTCACTCTTTGTCTCAGAACTTATACAGATTATCTACCCATCGAAAATTCTAAAATCTAACATGGCTTTCAGTTAAAAAGCATTCATCCGAGACATTGTGTGTTCTATGAGAGGAGTCTACTCAATGCATCCTGTCAAAGTTAAGTAATATTTTAACATTTTTTGCATGTTATAAATATCTTCGTACAAAATAGAAATTCTGAACAAGTAGCAAACTATGTTAAAAAAGAGAGAAATGATTTAATGATAGAGAAAACATTTCCAGTTATACCATAGCTGGAAATCTTGTGAAGTAGGCCTTTATGCCATACCTTGTCGAAGGCCTTTGATATGTCAAGAGCAATTGCCCTAGAAAGGAAGCCTTTGTCAAGAGATTCACTAATCCTATGAGATATAACCGTTAGCACATCTGCGGTAGATCTTGCAAAATGGAAACCATATTGCGTGTCACTAAGAAGGTTGTTTCTGCTGAGGTGGTTGACTATTTCTCTATTTAATATGGATTCCAGCAACTTACTCATGACACACAGAAGACTTATTGGTCTGTACTGAGAGGGAGATGATTTATCACCTGAATTCTTAAATACAAGGCATACTGATGAGGTTTTCCAGGGTGTTGGAAAGCACTTCTCCTTAAGGCAACGCTTTAACAGTTTCGTAAGTATGGGAGCAAGTTCTGGTTGAAGCTTTTTTAACACTATAATTGGGATGCCGTCAGAGCCAGTTGCTTTACTGGAATCAAGGTTCTTGATTAGCTTGGCGACCTCATGCACAGATATTTGTATGTTACCTAGCGTGTTCTGTGTTATAGCAGGAAATATGGGGAATTGATGGCCTTCGTCGCATAGGGTAGAATTAGCTGCAAAGTTCTTGCCAAATAGTTTGGCCTTGTCTGATGCTGACGAGATGACCTCTGGTCCATTGATAATGGTTGGGATAGAACGCACACTTCTGTTCAGGATCCTATTTGTTATTTGCCAAAACTGGTGGGAACCAAGCCGCTGATCAGCTACTTTGGATTTAATGGACTGAGCATATAGCTCTTTTGCATTTTTTCTTACTCTTTTACAGTGGTTGGAGTTCCTGAAAGCAGCTTTAGTCTCAGTGCATCTATTACGTTGGTAGCTATGGAAAAAGTGATTTCTGTGCGCAATGGCAGCAGCACATTCTGGGGAGAACCATGGCTGGCTGTTAGGTTTTTGTTGGAATTTTTTAGATGGTATGCATCCGTCTATTCCTACAATTAACCATTCGGTCAGGTCTGATCCTATAGAGGACACATCCTTTTTAAACATGGAATGCAGAGGTAGATCAGATATGAGTGTACGGAAGCTATCCCAGTAAGCCATGGAGTATCTGTATACAGTACGGTAGAGGGGGTACGTCTGGGGACTTATTACATTTCATTTTTATCTTAACTGATACGACGGAGTGGTCGGAGGATCCTAGAGGAGAAAGAACGGAACATGAACATAGCTCAGGGGAAGTTGAGAGAAAAAGGTCTAGAAGGCTTGCATACTGACCTATAGTATTGGGCACACGGGTGGGCTCGCGAACAATCTGAGTGAGGTCATATGCAATGGCAAAATCATGACAGAACCTCCCCTCGTCGTCTGTCTTATTTGAGTGGGTCAGCCATTCCACGTTATGGACGTTGAAGTCACCACAGATGTGAATGTTAGCCATGGGATGTGCAGACAGGATGTGGTCTATTTTCTCAGATATACTCTTAAAGATAGTAACTCTGCTGTCATGGGGCTGATAGAGGGCAAATATGAATGTAGTGGTATAAGCAAGTGCAACCCGGAAGCACATATAAGGTAAATTAGGATCTTCTTTAGATATACCTGCCACACTGGAAGCCATCTTTAATGTAGGCACATATTCCATGCCAATGGCGGTCTTGGGGGTCAGATTTAGCTGTTAAGTTAGAGTATCCATTAATTATGAACTTATCTAGGGAAGTGGCCACCCTATTGCAGTTTCACTTAGAAAGAATATGTCCAGTTTCGTCTCCTATAATTGGGTTTCAACCTCTGGAAGGTTGGAACGTAGACCCCTGATGTTGGAGGAGGAGACATGGTAGTAGGGGTCTACGTTGGAAGATGGGGTTCTAGGTTTAATCGAGTTTTTTTTTTTTTTTTTTTCTGGAGATATTTCATGTTGAGGTTTTGGGATTTGTGGAACAGGTCGGTATACTTGGTTAGAGCAGGATAGAGAGGGAAAGTAAGAGAGAAAAGGGCAGGAAATTTTTTTAATTTTTTTTTTAATGTAGTTTTAGAAAATCATTTTTAAGTGATTGGTGGAAATTTGTAGAAATTACAACATAAATCTTGCAAGTTTTGAATTATTGTTGAGTTATCTCAGATTTTTTGAATTCTTTCAAAATGGCAGATGAAACAGTCACTCCTTCAAAAATAATTTTATTTTCTTTATAAAAAATAAAACTACTTGATCAATTTGTGAATTTTGGAATATGTTTTCATTTTATCATGGGTATATACATCATACAGAATTTTATTTTTTATTTGTTTTTTAATACTGAGGAATTCTGGGCAAGAACCAAAAATTTTCATGTTTCATTCATCTCTCTCCAACAAAACAGTAGGATTATTTAATGTAATATAATTGATAAACTGTGTGCTTATTTAATTTCTGTCTTTCTTTTCTAGTGTCCTGGATATGCTTCGTTTTCATAAATTTACAATTGGTCATGCTTGGACAACAGACTTTGGTTGTTCAGACATTCCAGAACATCTCAAGTTTCTTATGAAGTAAATTTATACACCTTTTTTTATTACCCCCCTCCACTCTTATTTTTTAATCTCCGATAAAAATTATTCATTGTAGCTCTTTCCAATTTATAAATATTCAAGATTTTAAATATCTTCATGTTTTCATATTTAATATCAGTAATGAATGGTAACCTCTCCTCTATAATTTTGCTCCTGAATTTGAATCTCATTAAAATTTTTATTTTTAAAGTTTTATAATTTTCATTATTGAAGAAAGAAAAGATAATATCCCAAACTAGTCACTTGCTATATCCTCATTTTTCTCTCTGTTTCAAGTTAAATATTTTTACAACTTGTGCTATTGTCTTTTGTTTATAAATGACTGTCTGAACATTCTTGTTTGCTCACTGACTGCTGTGATCATCCTACACATTATGCCTGGCTAAAATTGTCTGTAAACCCAATCGGTGCTGCAACAAGCAAAACCACAAGTCCAGTTTATAGACACATAATAATGTTATTTTGGGGATTTACAAGAGGTACTTGTCTATTTAGTTGAATGACAGACTTGCAACATCAGATTCTTGCCTGACCAGACAGATACACAAACCTCATTAACACCATAATTTATTGAGAGCCCTGAAGGGAGCCATCCAGTCCAGAAAGGCATACTGGCTCAACTGCCTCATTGTTTTTCCGAAAATCCACTCCAACTCCCATAATTCCAACCAGGTGATGCTGGCTGGCTATGACTGCCTCTCCTTCCATTCTCCTGGAATCTCTTCACCGTTAACTGGTTCTGTCCCTTTAATAATAGTCTTAGATGTTATTTTCAGTACTATCTCCATTACTGCAGATAACCTTGGATATTGTTCCTCTAACTGGACTGATCCTAGTGAGACTGTTTGAAAAAAAAAATTAAGTATATCTCCTGAGTGGTCTGACTGACCAGAAATATTTTCAGTTCTCTTGCCCCCTTATGGCTAAGAATCCAACAACTGCATTACCTGCTGCAGAACACATGTTTAAAGCTGTTCCAATTCTTTTTATATATTAAATTCGACTGCTAATAATCATGCGGGTTATAGAAAATGTACAAAATAAGAGCAAGTGGTCAAACAACCTACAGTGGGAGAGAGTGAGAGTAATAGTCAGGAATTTAAGAGATAGGATTAATTTGTAAAAAAAAAAAATTTTTTTTTTCAATCATAAATATTACAAATTCAAGGAATATATTAGGATGTGTTTTAAAATGTGCAGGAAAAAAAATCCTTAGTGAAATAAATATTAAGTCAGCTTTAGCATAATTTATGCAATAATACACTAAAGCAATTTCATCTGCAGACATTATCAATTGTTATTCTTTTTTAAAAAGTAAAGGATTGTTTGATCACAGAAAATTGATTACCTACAGTATTGTTATGGTTTTTCAAGAAGTAAGGAAGATACATGTTCATTTAATTTAAAGAACATTTAACTGACAATGCCAATTTTTTGGTTATTAAATTTTACATCCATCTATTAAGCAAAATTAACAGTAAATTATGCAGATAAATGAAAACTAAGCAGGAAATTTTCACATTCCTATCAAAACACACATTTATATATTGGTTCCCCCCCCCCCCCCCGATTTATCAGAGAGGGACCTATCTTTTCAGTGATGTGCGTCCGCCAGATAATTATCCATTAGTTTTTTTCTGAAATTTTGCCACAAATTGTATTTCATTAAATAGATGTGCACAGTAAAAAAAAATTTTTTTGCAAAAATTCCCATTGCATTCCCAGGGGCTCAGAAGAGGTCAAAAAATGCCCCAAAATGACATGTTTTGCTCCATAACTTTTGATCCATCCATTAGATTTTTCTGAAACTTGGCCAAAATTTGGAGCCCATTGTTCTTAATATAAATCCAGTATGGGTGACCCTGGCAAAATTCTGGTTTGCGTCCCCCAGGAAGTTTCAGTGCTAAAAAACACTCCTTTTTGTGGCTCTTTTTTCATATTTCTCAACAAAAACTTGATATGTCGTACTATATTCAACTCCAATATAAATGTGTTAAGGCCTGAAACTGCACTGTTATCCATCTACACTGGGATTCGGGCTCAAGAGGTAAAAAATGCTCCAAAATGGCCATAAATGACACTTTTTGCCTCATAGCGTTTTGATCCATCTATTAGATTTTCCTGAAACTTGGCCAAAATGTGGAGGCTATTATTCAATATAAATTCAGTATGGGTGACCCTGGCAAAATTTTGATTCGCATTCCTCTGGGACTTTTAGGGCTAAAAAAAAAAAAAAAAAAAAAAAAAAATGCCTTTTTGGAGCTCTTTTTTCATATTACTCAAAAACTTGATGTGTATGTCTATATAGTGGTTCAAATATACAGGCCTTAAGGCATGAAACTACACCATTTAATTATTTTCACCGAGATTCAGTGTCCTCAGCAGCTCAAAAATGGTCACAAATGCCCCAAAATTGCAAAGAAAAAAAAGACACTTTTTTTACACCCATAACTTTTGCTGCATCCATTAGATTTTTCTAAAACTTGGCGAAAATGTGAAGGCAATGTTGGCCCCTTCACACTTCTCACATTCATTTCTTCACTTTTTTTTTTTTTTTTTTTTTTTTTTTTTTTTTTTTTTTTTTTTTTTTTTTTTTTTTTGGCATATCACATGGAGCACCAGAGGGGACCATGCACGCATGACTTGTCTAAAATAAAATTTTCTATTCTAATATAAATATTAAAAGCACAAAGTTCCTTTAAATAGCTTGATAGCCAATACTAGAGCTACAGATACTTTCAAAAGTAAAGCAGTAAAATGTTAAGTGCATATATTTTGTCAGTTTTCTATGTTTTTATTATTTATGTTTACTTTAATAAACATATTCTGTAAATATAATAAAACAAAAAAAGCTCAACTTGATTTTTGACCAGATCATTGAGAAAAAGCAAATGTTTTTTTTTTTTTTTCTTCTTTCCGTCCCCCTCAGTTATTCACCATTACATAACATCCGTGTCCCTAAAGATGATATCCAGTATCCTTCCACCTTGTTGGTAACTGCTGACCATGATGACCGTGTGGTGCCCCTTCATTCGCTCAAGTACATCGCAGAATTGCAACACACCATGAAAGGTGAAGAGAAACAGGTAAATGTTCTTCAGTCTTCTTACTTAAATCACAAGATTTTCTTTCTTTTAAACAATGAAGAATGGCATCGTCTGTAACCACTGACAGGATTATATAGTTTATATTTGCTTTCGAATGTGGGTACTTGTGCAGTATAAGGACTGTGCTATCAGAGGAATTGTCGGGATGATTTACAGAAAATGCGGGAAGGTGCTGTGCTCCTTTTAACCCTAATACAAAAAAAAAAAAAATAATCATAAAATATTGGATTATTATTTAAAAAAAAAAAATCACAAGTTTTGGTCACCAATTTTTGTACATTGCCCAGACAATTACGATGATAGCACGGTCCTTATGCACTCAAATGTGTAAAGATGTTAAAGAATATTATTAAAACACTTTGATGATCAACTACAGTAAAGTGTTGAGTATTTTGTGTGTACAAAGTCTTATGTTTTGTTCTAATTTTGGTAAGTTTATCTTTATTATATATGTTAGCAAATATACGCTGCCTTTAGTTGCATATTTTGTATATGTTTAGTAAATCTCTTATTGAATAAAAATGAAAAAACGGATTTACATGATAATATGATGGATGGCATTTTTTTATTTTTATTAAAGAAGTATTTATTTACCTTTTTTAAAGATGTGAAGCAAGCTTTCCATTCTGTTTAGAGTCCTTCTCAAGTGATTTCTTTATTTTATTTTATTTTTTTGTTTCTTTCTTGGAGATATAAAAATCTAAAGCCCACTTTTAACATTCCAATGGATTACTACCCAGAGATTTTTATATCTCCCAAAAGAAATTGCTTGAAAAAGACTTGAGATAGAGTTGGAAGCTTGCTTGATATCTTTAAAGGTAATCGGTATTGTGAATTTAGAAGAAAATCATAATTGTATTAGAATCATCTTATCACTAATTTTGACTATTAACTACTAGCAGTTCAGCCTGGTTTTGCTCGGGCCCTATGTACTGTTCATAACTTACCTTATACACTTTATGTAAGATTTCAAATGTTTAAACCAAAATTTGTCTTAGTAATTTTGTAGAGACCGAAGGGGTCAATTTTTTTTTTTTTTAACTTGATCCCAATTTTGACCCCTTAACATTGTTTTAATTTGAGACCAAAATAATAAAAGTTTTACCAATGTCCAAGTTACCTACATCATCAAAAACTTCAAGTGTTTAGACCCAAAATTGGTGGACGAATTTGGTAGAATCTGCAAAGGTCAACTCCTAACTTTGACCTTTTGGCAGCCAAATTTTTGCCCCAAAACTGATTTTAAATGCTTGTTGCCTATCTGGATACCCGTTATGTATAAATTTCAAATGTTTAGACCCAAAATTGGCTAAGTAGTTTGCTAAACACTGCAAAGGTAAAATCTTTTGAACTTTGACCTCTTGGCAGCTCAAATTTTCAACCCAAACCAATTAAAAAGCTTGCCCTATCTCTGTAAAATTTCAAATGTTTAGACCAGAAATTGGCTGAGTAATTTGGTAGACTGCAAAGGTAAATTTTTTTTAACTTTGACCCCAATTTTGACCCCTTAACATTTACTTTTTTTTGGGCTCAAATCAAATTTGAAAGTTTGATCCATGTCCAAGTAACCTACATTTGAAATTTCAAGTGTTTAGACCCCAAATTGTTGAACTTTGACCCCTTGACAGCCAAATTTCTGGCCGAAAACTGATTAAAAAGATTTTCCCAAATCTCAATACTCTAGACAGAAAAAGATATATATATTCGCTCAGGTTTTGAATAAGTTTGGCAAACATATTCTATTTCCAAATACAACATAAAAACCTGATTAGACATTTTCTTTTTGGTTCTAAATAAGCATCTGCATAATCCAAATTTCCCTTGCTCTTCTCCCCACCTACTTCTCGACCACCAAATTATTTTGTTTGAATTTTTCATTTCAGACAAACCCTATGATGATCAAAGTGGATACCAAAGCTGGTCATGGAAGAGGGAAACCAACCAGTAAAATGGTAAGTGCACTTTGGTGTTCAGCATTATTTTGCAGCAAAATTTGGAATGAAACCAATAAATTTTTATACTGATCTCATTTATTATAAAAACCAAACTACTATTAAATTTGTGTAAAATAAAGTTTTTAAAAACTATTTTATTTGACTTTCTTTTCTAGATCCAAGAATACACAGATTTATATTGTTTCATCGCGAAAACCCTTGAGCTGAGTTGGCATGAAAGCTGAATCTACAATCCGATCAACTGATTTGCATTTATCAATTTATTGGAACATTGGTCTTGAAATACATAAAATTTGAAAGAAATAAAGTTGTCCTGTTTTTCTTTATTTAGAGCTTAAACTTATTAAACAGAAAAATTGTCTCCAGGAATGTTTCTAATTTTACAAATGTAATTCATAATGAAAATTTCATGTTATTTATGGTTATAAGACATTTTATATTTGAAATATTGGTAGTTTAATTTTTTTTTCCTTAGTTAATGTAACATCAAAACCATATCCTGGAAATCAATTCCTGAACAGAAGTTTTGCACCAGGTTTATGTCCCTAAACTTTGGAATCCTTATTCCAATTTTGATCAAAATCTATTACATGATTTTGATTTGAGAAACTGTCTATGACTCCTAAAATTTGAAATTCAAAGAATCTTTCTTTATTGGTGTACAATGCTAATCTGAAATATTTGCATTCCAAATGAGGTTGTGTCCCTCTTATGCTTTAAAAAGAAAACCTGTAAAATTACAGAGAAACTGATATTTTGGAAACAAATAACTCTTAAAATTTTACATCTGAATTTTCATGAAGGGCTTTCACACACTTTTTGCCTAGATTGTCTACATCAATCATCCTATCCATAAAAATACATGCCTAATCCCTTTAGTCCTCTTCCTGTGCTGATTGATCTCCCTGACCTTGGCAGGATTTCAGGTGGTTGCTAGATACCTGCTTGCTTGAGTCTTTGGAACATACAATCATAGAGCTAGGCCCAGACCTCTACATACCACTGTTCAGATGCAATTATGTCCAGCGCAATCTTTCCAATCGGTAATTTGTAAAGCTAGTTTCTTCTGTGATTCTTAAATTTTCCATTCAGTATTTTACAAAAATAAAAAAGGGGGGTGGTAAATGAAATTTTATAGCACTCGGGAGGTGCACTGCAACTCCTAAGTGCATGTGTAGTACTTAAGAGGGTGTCCGATCGTCATATGCACACTAAATATCTTTTCATCAAATTTTGAGACACATGAGGGGTTTAATTGATGTAGTTTAATTGATGAGTATCTAAATAAGATTTTAAAAAAAAATTGCAAAATTGATTTAAATAAAAATATAATATACATAAAGCATGCACCCATTGAATTACAATTGACGAAAGCAGTTAATTTTATTTGTTGCATGATTGATAATGATGGGATCAATTTACGATGAAATACAAACACGCTTATATTAAAAAAACATTTATGTAACCATTCAAGATCAACAAAACAAGTTTTGCACAAATAAAAAAAATTGACATTACATTTTAAGATTTGTTTTAAAAAAAAAAAAAAATGACCAAGGAGTTGAAACATGACCATGAGAAAGTATTTGAAGGAAAAAAATGATTTTAGTGAAATATATGGATGAATAGTAACAAAACCCTTTCACCAAATTGAATTTAAACATGAGAATTACTTTCAAGATTTTTTTTTTTGTTCTATTTAAAAATGGAAAATTTTTTTTTTTTTTTTAAAGAAATGTAATTATTTCAATGGAGAAAATAAGTCTGTTTTAAGAGGGGGTTTTCAGTGGAACAAAGTTGGAATTTTATTATAGACTCCAATATTAAAAATACAACAATAACAACACACACACACAATTAAAAAAAAAACAGTAACAATTCAACCATTCATAATGCAAGGAAAAATACATCTTTTTATCACAGAATTTTCTTTGATAAATTTAAAATATTTTGATATCTGGCATTCCTTGAAAAACAGTTTGCTACACAAAGAATCCCTAATCACTGAGATTTTATTACATATATAATATGAAAAATAATATAAAACAAGGGTTAAACTTTCAATGGAGAAAATAAGTTTTTGAAGAGGGGGTTTTCAGTGGAAACATTGTGTTTGTTTGGGTTTTTTTTTTTTTTCATTATATATAGTCAGATTTGCAAATTTACACTATGAGCTTTTTTTTTATTTTAACTAAGACTCGTATAATGTTGGCTAAAGACAACTAATATATATATGAATGTGATATTCTTAAAATTTTATCTTTTAATAGTAAAGTGGAGAAATTGTTTTAACAAAATGGATAGAGAAGTGAATGAAGATTTATTTTTGCAATTTTATTTAAAACTTTCATAAGTGAGGTATAAAGGTTAATGAGGGGAGAGGGAGGTTAAGCAGTTAATAGCATAAAATATGGTTTCCATTTTCACCAGTTTTAAAAAAAGAAAGCAATCTGTAAATAGACAAAATTTGCTAAAAACAAAATGCAGCCTTTCAGAGATTCAGTTTGTTTAAAATAAACATTTACATGAGTCTTTAATAAATAAAACAATTTTTATAAAATAAAAATTGATAGATTAAAAGATGCTAAACAGTTAATGATTAAATCTTTCATATTTTCAGGTAAAAAAAACAGAGGAGACTTACTTTAGTTTCTTTCGAGTGAGTAATACTGTCCGAAATTAGGAACAATAAATTTCCATCGAAACAGAAAAATGGAGCCGGGTTGAGAAGGAGTTATGTTATTATTAAAAATTATTTTATAAGATTCAAACTAAAGATTTTATCAAGACAATGAAAAAAAAAAATTTTTTTTGGTAAATAATGGATTGAAGAAAATGGGAACTCAAGCAACCATTCCATATAAGATTATTTTCAAATTATTTCAATATAAGCATTTTTTATTTTAATATTAAAATGATTTAATGAATTGAGAAAAGATTATTTTGCAAATTATATTACAAAGCCAGAGTTTATATAAATATATATATATGGGAAATCAAAATTTGTTTATATGTAAATCTACATTTTGTCTTTATTCCAAGACTCACGCAAAAACAAAGAAGGCAAGCGTTAAAAATGTCATGTGTCTATGTGCGGAAAGAACATTTTTAAAGGGAAACATATTTAAAATTCAAAATATGTTTATGAAGTAGGTCTTTTTTCTTTTTTTTTTTTTTTAAATAGCATTGATATTAAAAAAAATTTCTTCCGCTTTGTGCCTGTTTTAGTTTTGGAAAAAAGACTAAAAACATTCTTTCAACATTATAGTCACACTCCTCATTTTCAAATACTGACTTTTATGTTCTTGAGGAAATTTTGGATGACATCTAAACAATTGTTTTTGTTTTTTTTCATTGTTGGATTATTAATTCCATAATTATGATCATATATGAATATGGAAATAGTTTAAGAAGAATAAACAGTTCTCAGTTTTGTCTATAAGAGCAATATTTATTAATTATAGGTGACACTATTATCCTTTTTTTTTTTTTTTTTTTTTTCTTTTTTTTTCTCCCCCCCCCCCCCCCCCACGGTTGAATTTTTTACATTACCTGTGATATCAAAAAGTTAATCATTGTATAGTATTACCCATAATTAATATCTCGTGTCAGCAGGAAAATAAAAACAACAAAATGCTTAATTGTAAAACATGAGCAGAATATGCATTTCTATACTTATCTGTCCATCTAAGGTACCCAGGTTTCACTGGAGATTTTTTTATAAAGATTCTAGTTGACTAAGATCCTAGGCGTTCATCAACCATTCAAGGACATAGATTCCAGAAAAATCAAATAAGGAATGGGTACACCGTTCATTTGATTATTTCTTCTGGAATCTATGGCCAAAAATAGCTGAGGAGCAACCAGGATCTTCTGTTGGAATCTTTCTAAAATATTCAGCAGATCTGAGGCATGAAATCTCGATACCGAAAATGAGCACTTAAGTGTATATAGTATGTTAATAAAGATATATACAGCCACATAAATAATAAATATATACATATCTATAGCAGAATGAAGTGGGGAAACTTAAATTAGTTTCTCTAAAAGAAAATTCTTTAAAATATTTTTTTTTTCTTTTTCAAAAGCTGTTCCCTTCATATTGATATTTTGCGTTGGTGAAAGATAAAATATACAAAATTGTATGAATCCGCAAGGGTTAGAGTTCTTTCCTCTGATTTCTATAATTCAAAATTGTTTTCAGCTGACTTGATGGCTAATTTCTCCGAAGAATTTATGTTCAGCTTCAGAAAGTTTTAGATTAGAGACTTTTTCTTTAAATTAATTTTCCATACAATTTATATTTTCTAAAATTATTAAAAAAATATACATGGTCATTTTTCTCGCTTGTTTAAATTCCTAAGATATCAATATTTCTTTGTATTCAAGTTTGGAATTTAAAAATATATTTCCAATGTAGGACTAAAAAAAAAAAAAAAAAAATGCATTTCATAAAGACCTGAAGTCTTTTTTTTTTTTTTTTTTTTAAGATTATGTTCAAAAATTCACCCTAATATATAAAGAAAAATCTGTATGATTGTATACTTGTTACAAAACGAAAATTTCATTTCAAAAATTATAAATTGATCAAGTAGTTTTATTTTTATATAAGAAAATCATTTTATATGTAAATGAGGGATTATCTCACCCATCATTTAAAAAAAAAAAAAATGTCGAAACAAAGGGAGATAAATATAATGTTTTTTTTTTTGTTGAGTTATGTTATAATGCCTTTGAATTTTCATTAATCCCCCCAAAAATATTTTCTTCATAAGAATAGAATTATTTGATCAATTTTTGTGATTTTTGGAACATTTTTGTTTTGTCAAAGATACAGACATCATGCAGATTTTTTTTTTAAATTTTTGTTTTTCAATATGGGGGGAATTCTGGACAACACCACACTTTATCCTAAAATAACAAAACAACCCCAAAATAAAACAGTTTATAAACGAACTTAAAATTTTTCAGCTTAACTGAAAAGTAGAAAAAAACCCTAGTATTTTATGTCCTTCAAATTCAGTTTCTAGGATTTTCTTTGCAAGTTTGTTTTTTGTTGAGGGAATAAACAAGAAAGCAATCATGTTCTGGCAAAAGGTGGTTGGTGAGGTGTCAGCAGTCGAGATTTAATAAACAGCTGAGAAATTGCCCTTGCGGAAATCTGAAAAGGCTGTAATATTGTTATTGTCTTTGATAACAGCCTGAACGATATTCATCGGAGTGGATCGCTTCACCATGGTGTGGCCCATTGCTTTCAGTCCATTCACAATACTTCGGCTAAAAAATTCTGAAAACAGATAAACATCTTTTAATTTGGTAATTAAAAAAAAAGATAGTAATATTTATTTACTTACTGATGAAAGTATGAATACAGGAAAAGATGGTTTGGTTAAATGCTTGTAGCCATTTGAAATGAGATATACCATAACTTTAGTGAGAAACTCTTATGAACAGCTGAACGTTAGGTTTCTGAATTTTTTTTTTTTTTTTTTTAGATGAGGATTGATTAGTCTGAAGAATCCAAATAATATGAATACTGTTCTCATTTTTAGTGTGCATTTAGAAACAAAATAGGTTTAAGGCTTCTAAAAAAAAAAAAAAAAAAAAAAAAATCCTAGAATTGTCCACAAGGACCTGTGACATAGTGGATAAAATTCAGTTGTAAAAACTCTTCTAGAGGGTGAAGTTTTAATCCTTAGGACGACACTCAAAATACAGTTGCTAATTACTTGTGACTTCTTCCCAGTCATAGCTTATGAAATGAAAGAATACTATCCCCGTAGATTACAGAAAAGGTCCCATTTAAAATTGTGCAGATTTCGATAATATAATCTCCAATCTTTAGGTGTATCTTTTAAGTTATTTTCTCAACATTTCAGTTAAGATGAGAATAGTAGTCTGAAATAATAATCCAAATAATATGAGCTGAAAGTTATTCTTTAATAAAATACTTAAATTTTCTTTACTAACTTTGATTTTTCCCAGTAATGACATGGGAAATTAATCCACTTTTTAATTTTTTTTTGTCAGTCTTTTGTAGATTGATTTTAACAAACAATGTCTGATTTTATTACTTTTAATATGCGCAAAAAAAAAAAAAAAATTTAATTTTTCCTGAACTATCTGTATGACATGACACTAATTTGTCACCTGTTATAATTCCCAGCAACATTGGTAACAATTTATACAGCTCAACGTATTGTTCTTGATCAGGAATGCTGAAATTACATGTTTAAGTTTTTAAATGTATGTATGTCTGCCTAAAACTTTCGACAGAGGCAATGGATTTTCAAGAGATTGGTATTGTTTTGAAGCTCAACCCTTCGGACGACAAATATAAAAAAATTGGCCAAAAACATTAATTCTTTCACCCACAACTGGGCACTTTTCTACAGGGAAGGGTCGCTTTTTTCACCAATATTTTCGAAAGTCATCGCCTCTTTTTGATTGTCTAGCCTTAATTTAAACATTTGTCACTTCCGGTTTGGCGATTGGGTGCAACAGCTAATGCGTCACTTTTTTTTTTTTTTTTTCTCAACACACACCTCCAAACACTCGGGCAATGCCGGGCACCCAGGCTAGTCTTCTGATATGTTAATTGAATAATCTTAGGAGACTTTACCAAATTTTTTGGAAATAAGATATTTATTGCAAAGTAAATTTGCTACAAAGTGTGAACATATAGGAAATCTAAGTAAAACACTAATATAATCATCCATTCTATAATAAAGAACAACGTATATGTATACATTGATTTTGTGTGCGAGCACATGGAAGGTATGAGCAACAGCAAGAGATGGCCAGCATATGAAGAGAGCATCAGCTGTAGTAGTCGAAAAAAAACTGCATACGCAAATTAGAAAGTGTGCCCAAAAATGAGGATAAAAAAATGCAACATGTACTCGGAAAGAAAAAAAAGACGTCAAAATAAATACACATGTAAATGTGCAGGCAAGAAACAGCTGGCTACTACCAGCTGTGACTGGTGTGCAGTGGGGGAAAAACGCATGCTTGGCTAAAATTGACAGTGGCAGCAAAAGACTTTAAATGGTGCCAAAAATAACGGTAATAAAAACATTTAAAAAAAAAAAAAAAAAAATGCCAGCCCAGATTTTTTATTTATTTGCTTGTCTATTTGTGAAATAACTACATTACATTTAATGCAAAAAATAAGAAATTTAATCATATCCCACCATCAATTTGAAATAAAGCACTCATTCTAAGTTAACAGTTTATAATTTTTGCCCATTTTTTTTTTTTTTTTTACAGGCAAAAAATCTGAGATACACACACACACACACACACACCTCAGAATTTATGCCTGTTAAACTGGCAAAAGTTATAGGCCATTAACTTGGAATAAGTGCATTATATTAAATTTGTGCTTAATTTTTTTTGCATTAAATATTAATCCCTAACAACTATCTATCAAACAGATACCATAATACTTAGTTTGCTGCACCTCATTATAGTAAAGACCCAAACAAAATATCAACAAGATTGACTCAGTAGTTTCCAAGAAAAAGTAGAATGGACTGACTTAAAGAAATTATATATATATATATATATATATATATATATATATACATACATACATACATACATACATACATACACACACATTGCTCTTTATTATATAGAGTGGATGATTATATTGCTGCTTTATTTAGCAGCTATCCTAAAATAAAGTTTTTTATATGACCACAGTTTGTAACAAATTTACTTTGGTCCATCTTTTCCCACACCAAAACATTCATTTTTTGTTTTCTATACTGATTTATACAGTTTTTCTTGTTTTAAACTTTTCAGTTTTCAAAAGTTTTTTTCCTTTTAACTTTACTGATTTTTTTTTTTTTTTTTTTTTTTTTTTACATGGAGGTCACCACTTATCAAGGCTCAGAAGCCACTCGGGGATAAGGGTTATTGCGTGTACAGTAATCAATGGGATAGTGTTGTAGTATTCGTTAGTATTGGAGATTTGATTACTTAAGGGTCAGGTCATCAAATGTATTTTGTATGAATATTAGTGCAAGAGTTTTTTTTTTTATCATTTTTGAGAGAGATTAGACAATTGTGTTATATATATATATATATATATATATATTAGTCCTCGCACGAAAGAGCAGGACATAAAATGTTTTAATAATAATAATAATAATAGAATAACAAAGACTTTCGCTGGCGAGGACTACTATTGACCGTAACCAGTTATACAGTCCTTTTGAAATTTTCATCTCTATTTTTCTCGTTATGTACTGAATATTTGTTAATGAAACCTATATGAAATATGTTCCTTATTAAATTTTAAAGATTTTCTATTCTGAAAGAAGTTTTAAAAAATTTAATCTAAAACATTTTTAAAGTTTTTGTTAAAAATATTCAGATTTTTTCATTATTCAGACTTGTATTACAAAGAGGGGGTTGCAAAAAATGAGTTGTAGTGTGAGGAGAAATACAAACTGAAACAGAGAGAATATTCAGGTCTGTAATAATACAAAGAAGGGGTTGGAAAAAAATGAGCTGTGGTTTGAGGAGAAATACAAACTGAAATAGAGAGAAGGAGAGTTTTAAAATATAATATTAAAAAGATAAGATACAAGTTAGAAAAGCATTTCATCCAAGGCATGAAAATTGTTAAACAAAATGTTTTTACTATAGGCTTTAAAAATAAAAAAGGTACAAGATTCAATTTGAAATTTATTTATCTTCAAAGTGCACTTTTCTAAATTTTACAAAGTAAGGTATAAAAATTTAATTTAAATTGAATCAAAAAACTACCTTGGATTTATTTTATGTAATGTACATTCTGTTGCAATTTAAAAACATTATCTTTCATTTAGCAATTAATGATATAGATATAAAATTTTCAATGATTTTTAAAAAAAAAAGTGCAACAGAATGTACATTACATAAAATAAATCCAAGGTAATTTTTTGATTTAATTTAAATTAAATTTTTATACCTTACTTTGTAAAATTTATAAAAGTGCACTTTGAAGATAAATAAATTTCAAATTGAATCTTGTACCTTTATTTTTAAAGCCTATAGTAAAAACATTTTGTTTAACAATTTTCATGCTTTGGATGCAATGCTTTTCTAACTTGTATATATAAACACATACACACACAAAATAAATAAGGAAAGCTGTACTTACGGTCATACTCAGTCATGTTAGAAAATAGTTGGTTATGAATGCGAGGCTGGCTAATGGCTTTCACTAAGTCCATCTTGTATGACAGCAGATTGATCAATACCTCAGCAACACCTGACAAACAGAAATAAACACATTACATTGCATTATACAAATTAATCATCAAAATATTTTATATCTACATAACCTTCTGTATGTGTCGGCGCAGGAAAGTCTTGGATACTTGTGCACTTTTGCCACTGTGCTGAAATAACTTTATTATTTTGAAAACATTTCTTAACATGGGGAGGGAGGGTGTTTTGTAACTATTCTGTGCTTCCACCTAAATCTATATATATAAAAGCCAAACGTCTGTGTGTATGTATGTATGTTTGTTTGTAACGCTAAAACTTTTGAAAGACGGAACCAAACTTGACAAATATGGTATCATATCGAAGCCCCATCACCCGGATGACAAATATCGAAATTTCACGTCAAACGGAACACTAGAAGTTGGTCAACTGATCAGTTATCTTCGAGGGGGGGCCCCAAAAAACCTGTCATTATCTCTATATATAAAAGACAAATGTTTGTTTGTAACGCTAAAACTTGAGATGAAAGATTCCTCTCCCCTAAGAATAAAACATATGTTCAATATCTGCTTTTGTTTTTTCATTGTTTATACGGTCCCGAGCAACGCCGGGTAGCCCTGCTAGTATTTAATAAAAAAGAAAAAGATATTGTGAAGCTTGAATTTAACCCGAAAAAAAAAAACTATTTTAAAAAAAGCGTGGTGGCAAAAGTGCACAAGCACCAAGTCTTATAATTTCATGGTGTTTATTTTAAGATCAAAATGTCAAAAAGATTATTTCTCCTGTTTTTCAAAATTGTCAAAAAGGAATTAATTACTCATTATATAAATCTCACCTGGCTGTTAGTGTGTGTGTATGTCTACCTAAAACTTTCGACAGAGGCGATGGATTTTCAGAACATCAGTATCATTTTGAAGCTCGACCCTTCGGACTAAAAATATTGAAAAATTGACCAAAAACATTAATGCCTTCACCCTCAACTGGGCACTTTTCCCCATTTTGGCCGCAACAGCTAACGTGTCAGGTTTTTTTTTTTGTTTTTTCACTTTTTTCCTTTTTTGCAGTATAGGTTCGAGTCTCTTTGCCTACAACCACTTTTTTTTTTGTGCTCGCAATTTTCCTTTTTTTTTTTTTTTTTGCTCAACCAACGCCCTTACACACACCTTCACTTTTTTTTTTATTCAACACACGCCTACAAACACCCTGGCAACACCGGGCACCCAGGCTAGTATCCAATAAAACAAATGATTCTTTAGAAAATGTTTGTCACTATTGGGGAGGGGGGAAACAAACAAATCTTTTACTATATGAAAGACAAAAACAAAATGCAAGCAAAATATGATACTGAACATCAAAATAATCTTTAAAGAAAACGTTTTCGTCAAAATATGAGGAAAGACGTTAATATGTTAACATGTAGTGTTCATTGCAATAACAAAAGAAAAAAACTTTGGCTCAGCATTTTTTAATTTTTTAACAAAAGGCATTTATTCCTGGTATTTTCAACAACGCATTACATCTTGTTTTAAGGAGTTCATTTAGTTTATGTTGTCTGCCATGTCTTTTTAAAACACTCGTCATCCACGTGGTTCACTTGCTGTCATTTTTCCAGCCATGTGTGTCTCTTTGTCTCCGCTGTAATGTCACGAACATGTTTTTTCTTTCTCTTCTTCAACTGTGATGTCACTTCGTGCAACCAGCTTGATCATTTGCATGTTAGCTGTCGTACAGCTACTGCTGATGCTAACAGCACTCGTGGCTCTGTTACAACCGTTTTGTTGTTTTAACGAAAAACTCATGTTGTGATGCAGAAAACAGCAGGTGTTTCATGATCATCTGCTTGAGAATGGGTTCCATAACCTTGTAGATAACTGAGGCGAGACTGACAGGTCGATAATTAAGAACCTCCTCCTTGTATTTCTTGAATAATGGACACTGTCGCTATTCTTAAATCATTCAGCACCAAACTGGTCTCAAATAAGAGATTGGAAAAGATCACTAAAGGTTGTGCCAGGATGAAGGCAAGAACTTATCAAGGTTGAATGGATTTTATCTGAACTGACTTCCATCCAGTTTGATCCTCAAGACCACAATTTGCACTTTCTTCATAGAGATATCCATGAGATTTCTCATTTCTCAGTTGTGATGTCATCATTCATGAAAACATCAATTGTGAAACCATATGTGTCCCTCTTTCGACAATAACAAACCCCAATGCTGTGTGTGCCAGGTTTTTCATTTTCTTCTTATTCTAACCATGTTGTAGTCTTATATCTTGACGACTGCCAAGGGAGTAAGCACTGGTTTACAAATATAAAAAAAATAAAACCATGAATACAAGTTTACAAAAAAAACAAAAACAAAAAAAAAACAGACTGACATTATATGTAGATCAATTGTACTGTGTGTGTGTGTGTGTGATACCATTGCAGAAAATGACTCTCCACACGCTAACCTCCACATCTTAGTTATCTCTTGAATCCATTGCTATCAGTCAGTTGAAGTCAGCTCATCTCCGGTCTGCTAAAGTTCTCCTACTCTGTTGTCAACTGTCCTAAACTAGAAACTGTCTTCAAACTAACTCTGACTTCTAAATTTATTGACTCAAAATCAGAAATCACGTATCCAGTCTTTTGACTTGGTTTCTATTAATCAGGTGTGATGACTTCTATGTTTACTCTGTCAGCTGGGAGTAGTTGATTATGTGGAAACAGGAAGACACCTCAGTCGGTGGTCTGTCTCAAGAGTTCAAAAGGATTTTGGCGGCCTCTCCGCATTGTCTTTTTTTGCTCATCCCACTTTCTATAATTTTTCTAACGAATCATTTCCTCCCATTGTTGGGAGAGGAGATCTTTGCACTGGAGATAGGGGAAGGTGGCTAAGGCCATAATATCACAAAATAACATAGGAATAGCTTACCAGTAGGAATTTTACTACCATTTGTGGCACCAATAGCAATTCTGAGATCACAAGGGGCCAATGTTGAATGTACAATTGCGGGACTCACAGAAGACTGGGGACGTTTTCCTGGCTTGATAAAGTTCATCTGAAAAAAAAAAAAAAAAAAAAAAAATGGATAAAAAATATTAAAAATAAATAAATAAATAAAAAACTTAACTAACTATGCAAACAAATTTTACAAAGGTTGTGTAGATATGTAGCGATAACAATATATATAGAGGTTTGATGATCTTATCTTTTTGAGTACCGATTTACTTGCTTCCTCATGGAGGAGGGGGGGCATAGAGTTAGACACAAGGTCAGCTTGTGATGTGGGACATTCTTGATGAGAACAAAATTTTTTTTAACTGCCTCAATCTACAAAGATTTCTCCTTCACTGACCAAGGACAGAACAGATGAAATGTAGTTTCAGAACAGATACTACACTTTGAGTTATATATATTTTTTTTATTTTCCTGAAATGTACAAAAAAAAAAAAAAAATTAGGCACAAGGCCACTCAAAAATTGGGGATGGGGGGGGGTCTATGGTGATCCTCGTCACTGCACCATTTGTTGGTCTATGTTATTCCTAGTTAGAATTCTCATTCACCATAATATCATAAACACACCAGAGGGGATGGGGGAGGGTTGTCCTACTTAAGATTCCCCCCGAATAAAATCATTTTTTTTTTTTTTTTTTTTTTTTAATTTTTAATTATTTCTTTTTTTTTTTTTATAATAAATCAATAACATGCATACATAGATTATCAGTAAAATTAAAATTTTGTAATACACTGTGATCCCAGCTAAAAGGCAATCCTTTCTGGTCGAGAAGTGAAACAAGAAAAAAAGTGTTTCTTAATTTTTGAGATGATCTTTGGCAATTCATATTATTTGAATTATTCACACTATTGTTCTCATCTTATCTTCATAATGTTGCAGTCAAATCACTGACACAAGGGATAAAGTAAATAAAGTGGAGGTTGAAGGTTCAATCCCCAGTGCTTGTGGATTAAATAAAGAGTTTTGTTTGAAATTCTGTAAAGATTCTCAAGTTTGACAGAAAGATTTTAAAGTTTGACAAGATACACCTGAAGAAAGTTAAAGGTTGCATGGTCTAAAACGTGAAAATAATGCTCAGGATGACAACAGTAGTTCGAATAATCCAAATAATACAAGAAAAAAAAAAATGTTATTTATATTTTCACTTTTCAAAATTTATTTGAGGTTGTCTAATTGTATTCACTTTAATTTCTATCAAAATGAAAAGAAAAATGTTGCAGAATTTATTATTATTATTAAACGTTTGATTTTTTAAATTTAATTTTACACTCATGAGTATTTTTTTTTTTTTTAAGTTTTGATAAGAGTTAATGAAATATATTTATAGATGATGATAAATATGAGGGGATTGAAAATATCCACAGCCCACCCAGTATATAGCAATTACCTCCCCTTCTTTTGTTAGAAACATTGTTCACAGACGGAATGAAAAGACTAAAGGACATAGTAAACTGTAAACACGAGTTACAAGATTGTAAAAAGTAAACCAACAGGTCTACATTTTACTCTCCATCTGTTAACACCATTTTAACAGTGATATAGATAGGTATATAGGTAATTACTTAACTTTACATAGCATATTCTAAGAAATATTTAATACAGAAGTGGTCACCAATGATATGTAGATTCCAGTCAAGGAAGAGTTTTTTTTTTTGAGAATGTTAGACTTCGCAGAGATCACTTGTGGTCCTCCCGCATAAAGTGCATAGAAATTAAAAATGGTTACCTATCTGGTATTGACCAGGTTCAATGTTACTTAATTTTATTGATCTAATGCATGGTATTCAAAAAAATGGTTACCCATCTGGTACTAACCAGGTTCACTGTCACTAAACTTTAGTTATCTAACACATTGTATTAAAAAAAAAAAAATGGTCATTCATCTGGTACTGACCAGCTTCAATGTTGCTTAACTTTAATGATGGTAATCGAAAAATAAATAAAGGTTTCCCATCTGGTACTGACCAGCTTCAATGTTGCTTAACTTTAATGATGGTAATCGAAAAATAAATAAAGGTTTCCCATCTGGTACTGACCAGCTTCAATGTTGCTTAACTTTAATGATGGTAATCGAAAAATAAATAAAGGTTTCCCATCTGGTACTGACCAGCTTCAATGTTGCTTAACTTTAATGATGGTAATCGAAAAATAAATAAAGGTTTCCCATCTGGTACTGACCAGCTTCAATGTTGCTTAACTTTAATGATGGTAATCGAAAAATAAATAAAGGTTTCCCATCTGGTACTGACCAGCTTCAATGTTGCTTAACTTTAATGATGGTAATCGAAAAATAAATAAAGGTTTCCCATCTGGTACTGACCAGCTTCAATGTTGCTTAACTTTAATGATGGTAATCGAAAAATAAATAAAGGTTTCCCATCTGGTACTGACCAGCTTCAATGTTGCTTAACTTTAATGATGGTAATCGAAAAATAAATAAAGGTTTCCCATCTGGTACTGACCAGCTTCAATGTTGCTTAACTTTAATGATGGTAATCGAAAAATAAATAAAGGTTTCCCATCTGGTACTGACCAGCTTCAATGTTGCTTAACTTTAATGATGGTAATCGAAAAATAAATAAAGGTTTCCCATCTGGTACTGACCAGCTTCAATGTTGCTTAACTTTAATGATGGTAATCGAAAAATAAATAAAGGTTTCCCATCTGGTACTGACCAGCTTCAATGTTGCTTAACTTTAATGATGGTAATCGAAAAATAAATAAAGGTTTCCCATCTGGTACTGACCAGCTTCAATGTTGCTTAACTTTAATGATGGTAATCGAAAAATAAATAAAGGTTTCCCATCTGGTACTTACCAGGTTCAATGTTCTTTAACTTTGTTGATCTAACAAATAGTATTTGAAAAATGATCTCCCATCTAGTAATTAACAGGTTCAATGTCACTAAACTTTGATGATCTAAAGTATAGTATTCGAAAAATGATTATCCATTAGGTACTAACCAGGCTCAACATTGCTTAACTTTAATTTTCTAACAGGAACTGGCATATCAACTAAGCTACAAGATATTCTTGAGTGAATACAACCCAAAGGTTAGGAGTTCAATTCCCTGTGAAAGAATTTAAAAGAATTGATACGAGATATCTAAAATGGTCTAGAGTGCATAACGAAATTGGAATTAATGAAGGTTTCAGTTTAAAATTACTATCTATGACAAAAGGCACCTGAAGAAGGCTCGAGGAAGTGCATTATTTGAAACTATAAAAATAACAACAACAACAACAACCAATATGAGGAGAAACATTTAAATAATGGAAATTCCATCATGAGTTTTGAGAAAAAACAGAAATGATTAATTACAGTTTCAGAAATTTTTAGATGAGGATAATGTGGATTTTTTAGGATTACTGTTATATAGTTGTGTGTGCATAAAAAACAATGAATATTTGATATACACCATTACTATTCTCAACTTGTATGTTATTTTCACAACGTTTCAGCCAATGTAACTTCAAACCTTCATCTTTTCAAATTTTGGAATCTTTATGGAACTATGAATTGAACTCTTCATTTAATCCATAGGAATAGATTATTTTTTGTTCAGTCAGCCATGATCAGGAAGAATTTATATTATAAATCTCTTTATCTGCTTGTTCCATTTTTTTTTTCTCAAAAACTACTCGCCTGATCTGGCTGAAATTTTGTATGAACCTTTGTTATAAGGTGCAGCAAATTAAGTATTATGGTATCTGTTTAATGCAAAGATAGAAATAAATATTTGATGCAAAAATGAGTATAAATTTAACCATATTCAACGATCAATTTGGCATAAAGCACTCATTCTAAGTCAATGGGCCATAACTTTTGCCTGTTTTTAACAAGCTAAAAAATTTAGTTTTTAAGTAATTTTTAATCTATTCTTACTATCACCTGCACTGAGGATTGAACCTTTAACTCCTTGAATACTGTTACTTTAAACTGATTGTTATTTAACACCTTTATTTGTTGCCTTATATGTCTAAAAACGTATAGAAGAAAACCATTTCTCACCTTACTCGGGGGGATATCAAAGAAATTGGGTTGACCAGGCGAAGAGAAATCGCCCATCTCACTATTCAACAAGATTCCATTTTTGGTAAGAACATGAGAACCAAACCAAGTGTTGATTGTCCTGAACAAAAAAAGATGAAATGAAAATACTAGAAAATACTTACATAGAATTGACAAACAAAATGTCACATGACAAGGACATTTAGACGTTTGAGTACAAAATATCCAAATGTTGTATGTTTTAATGAAGAAATGTAATCCTTGAATTGGCAACTGAAATTTGTAGAGACTTGCTGTTGCATGTCTTTCTATTGAAACTTATGGAATGATATTTTTGATTTGATTTTTTCGGTGTGAATTTTTTTTTTTTTTACTTTTGGTGTGGATTAAAAGAGGTTGCAATACAATAGCCAAAGTTTTGTATAGTTCTTTTACAATTATTTGTTTATATATATATATATATATATATATATATATATATATATATATATATATATATTTTTTTTTTAACTAAGCTGGGTTGCAGATGATCCTTAATATTTGGCACATAAAACATCTTTGAAACCAATTTCAGGCCCAAGCATTTCAATTGCACAATTAAACCTCTGTAGAGTGCACCAATACCATAATATTCCATTATCTGTTTGAAAGGAGGAATTTTGTAAAATGTACTGGTAAGAACCTTCACTATAAAGCATTACAATAACTTGTTTACTCCCATGAAAAAACAAAGCTCAGAAATTCATGGAGTGTATTTAATTCTATTTAGACACCCAGTCAATAGCAAATGATGCTGCTGGTTACTTTATAAATAATTAACTGTACCAACCCAGAATTACCTGGAATCCGTTATGTTCAAATTTGTTTCGCAAATATTTGTATTTAATAAGAACAACGCAAACAAGAAAAAAAGAAAAAACAAACAAAACAAAAACAAAAAACGATAAGTCTTATTTTTTTAATAAGAGTTATTCCCCTTAGTTTTCGTTTCTTTAATTATTAGTTGACTTCTTTTTACAAAAGATAGCAATTTCTAGATTTCTGTACATGAATAGATATAAATCTATATATCTATAAAAGTGAACGTGTCTGTGTGTCTGTGTACATTTCGCTATGCAATAACTGTCAATTTTTAGTCTACTCGAAATTTCGAAACTAGTCAACTCGAAATTTGATATACAGGGTACTGAGATTTGGGAAAATCGATGTGATCGGTTTTGGGCCAGAAATTTTGGGGCTTAAGGGGTCAAAGTTCAACAATTTGACCTTTGAGAACTCTACAAAACTCCTCCCACAATTTTGGGTCTACGCACTTGAAATTTTAGATATAGGTTCCTTGGACATGGATCTAACTTAATAACTTGATTTGAGCCAAAAACAATAAATTTTAAGGGGTCAAAGTTAAAAAAAATTGACCTCTGTGGTCTCTTCCAAATTACTCAGACAATTTCTGGTCTAAATATTTGAAATTTTACATAAAGAGTATTCAGAGATAGGGCAAGCTTTTTCATCAGTTTGGGTCGAAAATAATTTTTAGTTACCAGTATATAAATGTATGTATGTCTGTCTGTTTGCATGTCTGCCTTAAACTTTCAATAGAGGCGACGGATTTTACCAAGATCAGTATCGTTTTAAAGTTCGACCTTTCATATGACAAATATCGAAAAATTGGCTAAAAAATTAATATCTTCCCCTTCAACTAGGCACTTTTCTACAGGGGTGGGGGGTCACTTTTTTCAATGATATTTTTGAAAGTTATCCTCTCCTTTAGATTGTCTAGCCTTAATTTTAAAAAATGTCGCTTTCAGTTTGGCGGTGGTCGTAACAGCATAAACGTTATGTTTTACCCTGTTCTTTTCCTCCTTTGCAGTCCTTTGCCTGCCTTCCTACTACCACTTTTTTTTTTTTTTTGCTCGACATACACATCCAAACACCCGGGCAACGCCGGGCGCCAATGCTAGTATATAAATAAAGATTTTGCTGTCAGTCACAACTGTTTTAAAACATAATAAATTCATTGTGTAATTTGTTTCATTTCAAAATATAAGAGATCTTAACTATTTTTAGAAATGAAAAATATTGCATTAATAGTAAATAATAAATTCACAATAAAGTGGATGCCATGACCAGAAAGCAAAACATAAATCATGAAATCCTTAACCTGAGGTTCTACTAACTGACCTATTTAAAATTTCTTATCATTCAATCCTGAGCAATGCAGTGCCTTCTTGCTAATATTTTATATGTATAAAATGGTGTTCAGCTTTCTACTTTAATGGCTTCTTTCTTTGAGCTGCCAACCTTTGACGCTCCCTCCTTGTTCTCTGATTGTACAAACATGCAAAAATTTAAACGTAATGTAAACAAACATATCGTTACAGAACTCATCACTTAGAATGCCCTCTATAATTCTGGTCCCCCAATCTACAGTAAACCATCCTCATGTCTCTAGCAATATGCCTTATTTGTAAAAGTAAAACAAAATAAATGAATAAAAATAATCTAAAACATTAGATTTATGTATGTGCGTGTGTCTGTGCGTAAATATTTAACCGATAAACTCTTAAACTTATGGTCACATAACACTGAAATTAATAGGAAATAGTAATCATACGCTAATTATGGTTTATAATGAGTAAAATCTTTGTTGGATGAATGAATAACACGTACAGAAATATGTCAGCCCGTTGAAATGTAAAATGTTCATTTCAACTTGCGGGCATATTTCTATTACTTTTGCACATGCACAAATTTATTCATAGCTTGAAGTGGTTTAATTTTAAATCTTTCTTATCTATTTGTCAATAGCTCAAACGGTAGGAAACGTGGCTGGAGCACTAAATGTTTTGGTTTTGATTCTAGTTAATGACACTGAAGTCATTTATTTTTTTTAACTTTTGAAATCAGTACTATATATTAGGCATAATATAATATTCAATAGAGAATTGGCTCTGTAATAATAAATACGAAATCTGCATGAATTAAATTATTAATTAAGTGTATTTTACAACCGAGCAAGGCTGCCCCCCCCATTAGTAATTGAGAAATTTAAATGATAAATAAATTTGGTTTCAGATATCTTGACGTTTTGTACCTGGCAACAAAAAAATGTCAGAAAAAGAAAAGCATGAAAAACAAAGAGAATTCATTTATTTACTTTGAAAATGATTTTACTTACGAAGTAGACGAAACCATGAGTTCATCTGTGTCAATCACAGAGACATGCGAAGTGCCATGGTCGGGTTGCATATAGTATTGCGGCAGGTAACTTGTCGGATCACTGTCTGATACAGGATAAGTCTGATTGATTTTTTCACGGATCACGGATGCCATGATCGGACTGGGGGTGAAGAAAGACAAAAATCAGAAAAATATTGAAAGAAAAAGAAAGTAAAATAAAAGCTAATAACATTTTCGGATGGTTAGAAATTAGGATAGAATAAAAAATAAAAATCATGAAAAACAATCATAATAAAAAATTTAATAATCATATTAACAAAATATAACAAAAAAAAAATTTAAAAAAATCATACCCCCCCCCCCCAAATCATAACAAAATAAAAATCATAACAAAAAAAAAAAAAAAGAATCATAACAAAAAATAAAAATAATCATAAAAGAACATATCATTTGGTATCAAAGTCTGAGAGGCTGTAAATACTGAAAAGAGAGAGTACTGGAATTCTGAGGAGGCTTACTGTCACACATTGCAGTCATTATCAGTAAGAACTTGGTGGTAAATGGTCGCTGAGAGAGTGCAAAGTGAATAGCAATAGTGATTGAAAAAGTGAAGAGTACTAGAAATTTGTAGATACCTATTGTCACTCAGATTCCAAGGAATGCCACCTGTTTTATTTATCAGTGAGCGAACACTGCTACTGGTTGAGAAATAATACTCTAGATATGTTTTATGTCTTTGAGTAAATCTGTTGTAATGGAGTTTTATTTATTACTATAGTTTGTCTACAATAGCGTGCAAAGTTGGTGGGGGAGGAGCTCCGGGCAGCCAATCATATTAAAACTATCTCCATTTATCATAATATTTCTTAGTAATAGGACTTCTACTAGAGTCTTTGGAGTATAAAATTGAAAACAGGGCTCTCCATTTCAAAGTCGCTGCCATTTTGATTTTTTTTTTTAAACCGGTTTGTGAATTAAAAAAAAAAAAAAAATTTTTTTTACAAACTACTTAAAAATACAAACCAATGAACTTTTCTACCATAAAAGTAACTTTTATTGACTATGGTAACATTTATTTTTTGTATATTTATATCATTATTATATATATAACATTTTCTCTTTGTAAGGAAACATCATTTTGTAGGTCACTCTTGGCTACAAATGGAAACAAAGTTGATATAAAAAATATATTTTCGCAAAAATGATCTTTACTTTCATCATATTTTGCTTAGGGTAAAATTTTTGAGTATCAAAACCTATCTCTTTACAACCTCCTCCTTTTCATAACCTATCATACTTTCATCAATCACAGTCCATTTTCTATAGGCTGTTTTTGAACCCAGTCAATGATGGGTACTTCTGCTAGAATATATATATATATATATATATATATATATATATATATATATATATATATATATATATATATAATTAATAATAAATCCTTATTCAAAACCAATATGCAAATATATTGCATGTTCTGCTGAGACCAGACTCAAGGAATATTTGAGGGGTGGGGCATTTAATTATATTTAAACTATTGCCTTTCTCAGTACTAGTAATTGGAGTATACAATTAAGGGATTGGCCTTGAACATCACCAGACCTCTGCACATCACTGTTCATCCATAATCTCTTCATTGTTCTTTGTACGTTCGGTCAATAAAGTGATTTTATATTGTAAAGTGTTGTATTTATTTATCTGGCCTGGCATGGTTGCAGAAATGATCGAGTTACTGATCAAAAATAAACTTCAGAAAGTAATCTGTTGGACAGAAAATGCGAGCTTGTCAGGCACATACTTTTAATTGAAGTGCCTTCAGTTAATACTTAAAACTTCTGCCCTGTATGGTTTGATGATGGCATCATTCCATTGCAAGAAAGGAACTCCTAGGAAGGCTTTTTATGAAAAGACTCTGAAAATAACACGATGTCCTTTCTCTCTCTAATATAAATCTGGTTTCCCTAACAACATTGAGAGAAAAGGATTAATCTGCCTAGAATTTAAAATTCCGATTGCTTAGGTTCCTAGCTGTAGTTTGTCAACTTATATTTCCAATGATTTCACCACTAATGTTCGATAAGTTGATTGTTGACAAACATGTCAAAGTATATAGACTCTTTGGTCTTCACACGTCTTATGGTTATTGCTTCTTCACTGATGTACACATCCATTACATTAGAAATCAGCAACCTCCGACACGTTGACCAAATCCGGCCTTTGAGTAAATTTTGCTTGGCCCACCACCTTACCCAAAGCATGATATATTTTTAGTCGTATGCAAGCGACTCTATAAGTCACTCCATCGGTCAGTTCGTCAGTCGGTCTGTCCGTAATACTTTTGTGCTTGGTCTTTTTGGTTAAGATCAAAGGTCTGTTGTTAATAGATGCTGTTCTTAGCTTTTTAAGCTTTTCTTGGCTTTTTGGCCAAGACCCTGAGATAGCTAAGGTAGGAGACGGAGCTAGAGGGTCGGAGAGGTGCGAGTCCAGCCTGGCTGATCTGATGGCTAGATGCGGTCTTGTCGACAGGTTTCGAGTCGAGCATCCGGGACGGGAGATGTGGACGTGGACCAATAGCGTTTCCTCCTACCGAAATACTTATTTGGACAGGATATTAGTTAGGAGAGGCAAAGTAGACTTCCTATCCTGTCCCACGTTCACTTGGCTAGACCAGACGGACCATAAACTAGTTATGGCCCGGCTGAAGCTAGGAAATAGACCTAAGTTAGCAGGGTACTGGAAGTTAAACACCTTCCTTCTGGAGATATAAGACTTCCGAGATCAGTTAAGAGAATTGATTAAAAAGGCACTGGTGGGGGCGGTTACCGAGAGTAAATGGTGGTTACGTCTTAAAGTCATTCTTAAGGTCATTAAATTCATCCTTAAGTTCATTAAAGTCATTCTAAGTCATTTACTTTTTATTTATTTAAGTCATTTCAGCCCATTTTTCGGTCATTTTAGTTTATCTTTAAGAATTTCATGTCAATGCTACATTCACACATTCATTCATTACACGAGAGCACGCAACTAATGGCTATCAGCCTTGTTTTTGTAAAATATGTTTGTAATTGCATTTTTGATATTCCTGTAGTAAAATAAGTGAAATCATTTAAATAGAATCAAATAATCTATGATATAAATCTCACCTGTCTGTTTAAATGTATGCATGTATGTATGTACGTACGTATGTCTGCCTAATACTTTTGACAGAGGCGACAGATTTTCACAAGATTGGTATCATTTTGAAGCTTGACCCTTTGGACGACAATTATTGAAAAATTGGCCAAAAACATTAATTTTTCACCCTCAATTGAGCACTTTTCTACAGGGAGGGGGTTCGCTTTTTTCGCCGATATTTTTGAAAGTCATCGCCTCTTTTCGATTGTCTAGCCTTAATTTAAACCTACGTCACTTTCGATCTGGTGATTGGCGCAACAGCTAACGTGTCACATTTTTTTTTTTTACTTTCTTTTCCTCCTTTGCAGTACAGGTTCGAGCCTACCTGCCTACTACCACATTTTTTTTTTGTGCGCGCAATTTTCCTTTTTTTTTTTAGCCCAACCAACACCATTACGTACACCTCCATTTTCTTTTCCGCCTTCGCATCACAGGTTCGAGCCTGCCTGCCTACTACAACTTTTTGTTTTACTCAACACACACCTCCAAACACCTGGGCAACGCCAGGCACCCAGGCTAGTATTTAATAATTGTTTTCTTCAAATGCACAGAAAATTTATTTACATATTTAATAACATTGTGGTCCTCCATGACAATGTAGCCAAAGCTGTTTGGCCCTCCACTTATAATCAGCATAGCTTTTTGGTCCTCATGTTTAAAAAGGTTGCAGACCCCAGCTCTAGATGTTTGTCACATTCATAGATTTTGCCATCCAGAATATCTGCAAAGTGACAGGCTATGATAATATATTGTTGATTCACTTTAGGAATGTAACAGGCACAGGTGATCAGGTAGTGATTGATTGTAGGACCTTTTTATCTAACTGCATAGAAGGCATAGTTTTCTTGGAAAACCTCTGATCTCTGTGTAGTGATGTAAGTGTCCAGTATGCAGACATTCTCCGATTCTTCAAGTAGAGAGACCAAGCCTTGAGAAATCTAAGATTTAATTGAAGCCAGCTTGGACAAGTCTAGTTAAACCAAACTCAACCATATAAGTACAATCATAAATGAGTTAAAACAGATTTTGGAATAAATCCTCTATATATATGTCTGACTCCATTTTGACTAAGTCAAAATTCAGGAAATGGGACCCACTGATTTGGAAGCCATAGTGCTGCCTTATAATCTGTCATGGTGGTGTAGAGGTTTTGATAAGAGCATTCCCAGATATTACTGGACTGTAATTAGCCACCTGGTCCAACATCACATCAAATAGATTATTCTATTTATTTATTTGCGGACTATTATCCTCATCTTTTCTAGTTGTTGTTTCACAACGTTTCGACCAACTATTCCTCTGGCCTTCATCAGGTTTTTAACCGTGACAGAATATTCTAAATCTTCAAATGTATCTTCAGTAATTACAGCTTTCCATAGTTGTCGTCTCACCATGTTTTGGCCAACTAATCCTCTGGCTGGCTTTGGGTAGGATTGAAACTGCTATCTTCAGACAATGCTCACCTGGAACTGTAGAGATTCATCATCTATCTACTGCACCACGGGCCCCGAAGGGCAATTAAAGTTTGATTTTTTGGTCTTATAAATCCACGTTTATTTGTAATCTGATTTTCCATTGTCAAGACCGTACCGAAAAAAACAACTATAAAAGATGAGGATAACAGTCCGCAAATAAATAAATAAATAAATAAATAAAATATACAAAATTACTCATCTCAAAAGAATTCCAATAATTGAATAATAAATAGATTATTTGTTTGAATGACAGTATCAATACTTCTCTACCATCGTTCATAAAGCCCTGCAAGATGTGAAGTCAAGAAATGAAGTAAAATCAAGGTTAATCAAAAGAAATGATTGTCAGTCAAAAGATGATGGAAAGCCATGCGAGTATTAACATTGATCAATAGTATGAACTGCATTTGATTACTGATGGGTCAGTTTATGACTTTGGATGATGTCCAAGTTGTAATCAGCAAGGAATCAGTCCCACAGTAATGTGTTCACTTTAGGAATGTAAGAGGCACAGGTGATCAGGTAGTGATTGATTGTAGGATCTTTTTATCTAACTGCATAGAAGGCATAGTTTTCTTGGAAAACCTCTGATATCTGTGTAGTGATGTAAGTGTCCAGTATGCAGACATTCTCCGATTCTTCAAGTAGAGAGACCAAGCCTTGAGAAATCTAAGATTTAATTGAAGCCAGCTTCAGGAGAGTTGATGGAAATTTTGCTTGATTCTAGACAAATGGAGAGAAAAAGGAAAACTTTTTGTTTTCTAAAAATAGAAAATGAATGAAAGGATCTAAAGCTATTCCAATCAACCCTTGCATATCAATTAACATAACGTTTTAAAGCCAGTTACTTTCAGTAGCCAGTAAAACTAGAGTGATGACTTAAGGTTTTGTCTGGTATCCACAGAAACTTGCTATACTATCTATATAATATTCTGCTTATTCCTTATTTAATTAATCTCTATGTTATGCTTTAAGTAATTAGATATTCAAAAACATGGCTACATCAAAGGGAGGGCACTCTCATTCTTGTGCATGGTTGCCAGATTAACCTTTTTAAAGCCAAATTTCACGAATTTGGCCTTTTTTGAAGGAGTTTGGCCTTCAAAAATTGTATTGGTTTTATTTTAAAAAAAAAAAAACAACAAGAAAAAAAAACAAACTAATTTTTGCACTATCCAGAAAAATATCAGCTTTATCAAAATATTTGTTGATTAAATGTATTTCCCATTCTGTGAAATTTCCACAGGTCCTTCTAGTTTTAATTATTTATAATTAATTAAAAAAAAAAGACTTATCAAGTCACTCACCTCAGCATGTGGTCTGTAACATTATATATCTCTTCTGTATAATCTGAATCAAATGGGTCCCCAAGATTGGCCCGCATAGCATACACATGTTTGAAAGCCTAAGTACAAAAATACAGAGAAAAAAGAAATACATTTAAAACAAGACCAAACTCAATAATGTAAAGTAACAAAGAGAATATGTACCTTTTTTTCTTTAAAAAAATACAAACATATATTCTGTAGTTTTGCTATTTTTTGTAAAACCATTATTTCATGGTTATTACCTATCAAGTCCAGAAATGCTGAGAAATCCAAATGTTTTTGTTAACTATTATTGTTTATCTTTGAAAAGTGTAATATTTAAGGTTGACTCACAAACACACACATCTATGCAAAAGGCTTCATTCAGTCTTGACAGACTACGGATAACCACTAAAGGGTGCTTGCACATGAAATTCTTTAGTACGCAATCTCCAATCACACTTCTGAGTCGGTATTGTTTTAATTCCAATTGCAAGTAGAAATTCAGGATGACTGAAAACAATGCCAGGATGAGCAGAGCACATACAATGCCTAGCATTTCCAAATGGTCACCCACCTGGTATTGGCCAGGCTCATCGTTGCTATATATATATCTTTGAATTGAAAGCCATATTTAATTTCAGAAGAGTTTCCGATGGGTAGCTATTCTGTACAAATCCTGGAGATGAATTTTCAGTGGATAGCTGTTCTGTATAAGTCTCAGACTTAAATTTTTGCAGGCAAACAGAAAAAGATCTTTCTCACGTTGACACAAAAAGATTATGTGTTAGAATGATAAAGATTCAATATTTTTATGGAGCAATTCTGGTTTCTGATTGGTTGCTAGCAGAATGTGGCTCCATTTGATTGGTTAGTTCTTATCACCAGTGTCTATAAGTAGTACCTTCCAACTTTCGGTGATCATACTCTCCCCTTATATCAAAAATACTGCGACAATACTAACCAAAACGGAAACTTTTTTTACAGATAAATTGGAGAAAATTTTGTGTTATAATTCCATTTTATAAAGAGCTGTCGTATGTTTGTGTCTATATTCTCCCACAAATCTTAGATATTCTGCCTTAAGATTTGGTAAAATAAATTTCTGTAATATCTATTAATTTGGGATCAACAAGAACAATTTAGCAACTTGGAAGACAGATATTAAATTTTTTTTTCCATTATTACTTCACGATAAAAATAAAAATAAAGAAAAAGGTAATGGAGGGACAAAGTGACTTACCTCAACCAGTCTGTGGTAAGTGATGGGTTTATGCTGATCAGCAGCAGATAAATTATAGCCATCCATTATGTTCATTATGGCCAACAAAATTGGACCTCCGGATGGGGGCGGAGGAGCCAAAACAACGAAACCTAATATTTAAAAAAAAAAAAAAAAAAAAAAAAAATTTCAAAACAGAAAAAGTTCTCTATTTCCTTAAAAAAAAACAAAAAAAAAAAAAACAATCGATTCTTCAGAATAATCTATGAATTAAGTATTAACGATATCAGGAAAACTTTAACTTACCTTCATAAAAAGACTGAAACATGACCCCCTGTTTTTTTCACAAGTATCTAAAAGTCTATCAGAATAGAATAAATTTGTAAAGGATATTTGCTGCAATTTTATTATTTTCTTACTAATGCACACAGCAATAATTATCCAAAGATGGTCTTAGAACTATTCATTCCACTTCACTCACAATCAAAAAATATATTTCAACAGATAGAAAAACAAAATACTAGCAACACTCAAACCACAAAAGCTGGAATTTACGAAATCTGAAATGCATTTGTTGTTTCATTTGTTAGAAGAATTATATCATTTTATCAAATTGAAATTCAAAAATTTCAAGGCACTAACTCTGGATTTAATTTGGCATTTCTTAACTATTATCATTATCACAATTATTTCTCATTTTATTTTCACACTTTACTTAAATGGAGAAAGAGTAGTTTTGTGTTGTCCAAGGGCCATAATCATAACAATGATATAATTTTATATTTGGTAAGTGATATATTTTATGGCAAAAGTTCTCAATACAATGAATAGATTAGGTATGTTTAAATACAGAGTTGTTTGGGACAAAGAATTTTACAGTCTTTTATTTATAATGTTGTATACAAGAGATGGTACTTTGCATTGTCTGCGAACAATAATAATAAAATTTCATCTTATAGCAGAAGTGTTCATTATGTTAAACAAAGGTATTTTTATACACAGTGCTGCCTGGAATAAATAACTTCTCCATTTTTTTTTATAGTGTTGTATACTAAAAAAAATACCATGGTTCAGTAAGGCGGGGGCGTTTATATATATATATATATATATATATATTAAATTGTAATTCAATGAATTTCAAAAAAACTCTCATTGAAATGAAATGAAGTGGTTGAGTTTCATATCAAAGAATTTTTATTATTCTAAGCAAGACAAAGAATGTTTTAGAAAGTTTATCTCCTTAACCTATAGGGTTTCGATGTCTACCATCTCATCAGAGGAGTGAAAATATTAGCAAATAGTTATAAAGGTATGCACCCTATTTGCTAAAGTCAGTGAGACATGGAAAGTCAAAGTGAAAATAATACATTTATCAGAAGTCCTGTAGCAGTATTTGTAGAAAAAGGATATGCTAATATTTTCACTCCTCTGATGAGATGGTAGACATCGAAACCCTATAGGTTAAGGAGATAAACTTTCTAAAACATTCTTTGTCTTGCTTAGAATAATAAAAATTCTTTGATATGAAACTCAACCACTTCATTTCATTTCAATGAGAGTTTTTTTGAAATTCATTGAATTACAATTTAATTTATTTGCTCTATCTTGCATATCGAGCAATTCTTGTTTAGATGGGATAACTTATAGAATATTACTGCCAGTAATATTTTGTAAACCAACAATCTCACGTTTACATAACCACTGATTGTTAAATAAAAACTATTCCGAAGTATATATATATATATATTTTTTTTTTCTAATGTTATTATCTACTAATTTGGAAATAAATTGCTGACTAATTCCTTGCAGGAAACCACTCTGCAGTTTTATTTCAAAATTAAATGGACAATAACTCTGAATTTCATTTATCATTTCTTAAAGTTCTCTTCTGAAGGGAGAAGTGTGACAAAAAACTCAGGTGGTTTTAGTAGTGCTCTGAAGGCCTCCTTAATTTTAAAAACAAGATATGCTGCATGGATAAGGGATTTGAGGACATATTTAATTTTGTTTGGATCATTTGGATTAATCAGACTATTTTTATCTTGATTGTTATTTGCATAACATTTCGGTCGATGTAATCTCCGATCTTCTTCGGGTGCATAAGACACCATGTTTAATGTTAGGAAAAGGTTAGCTGCATACTTTCAAGGTTTCGTATTTAGGTTCGGGAATTGTAATATTTAATCTTCATCTTGTAAAATGAGGAGGTGGGGTTGGATACAAGAAATTAGAACTTGACAGGGACTATTTGCTCTACTCAGTATTGTCTGGAATAAAAATTGTAAGATTACTGTATTACTTTTGGTAAGAGATATATAGTAAATCATTTTAGACTTCAACATTTTGTATTTTCTTAAAATATTAAAACTGAGGGGGGGGTAAGAAATTGTGAATTGACAGGCACAATTTGTTCTACATGGCATTGTCTGAGATTAAAAAAAAATGTAAACTTACAGTAATACTTTTAGTAAGATATACATGGTATATCTCTTCTGTCTATCAACTTCATCAACATCGTGTATATTTTTAATATATTGAAATGGGGGCAGACAAATTAGGAATTGACAAGAAATTCAGCATTATTCGGGATCAAAATTGTAAGATTACAGAATTACTTTTGCTAAGTGGTAACTATTAAACCTCTTTGGACTATTGTCTTTATTGACATCATTTATCTTCATATTCTGAAATAGAGAGGGGGGGGGCAAGAAATTAGGAATTGACTATTCGGCATTGTCCTGGATCAATAATCATTATTAACATTATTTCTCTGAATACTGTGAAGGCTTCTTTACTAAAATTACAGTAGTACATTTGGTAAGTGAGAAGAAGAGTAACAGTAACTTTTATTATACTCAGTGTTGTCCGGGAGAAATAACATCATTTCTCTTTATACTTTGATTTTAACCATACTTTTGGTAGTGTTGTGAAGGCCACCTTATTAACATTATAGTATTATATTTATAAGTATGTGTGTGGAAGGTAACAAACTTTTTTTCTACTCCAAGAACAATAACATTGTCATTATCAACATTACTGTATTATAATTGGTAAGTGAGGGGGGGGGGGAGTAATAATCTTTTGTTCTACTTAGAATTGTCCAGGAGCAACAAATGTAACTTATGGTATTACATTTAAATCTCTTGGGACTATTTTCATTATCAACATCATTTCTCTTCATATTATTGCGAATGTAGGTAGGAGAATGCAATTACTCGGTAACAAAAATATCATTGTGTTTTGTTCTATTGGCGTTGTCCAGGAGCAATAAATGTAAGATTACAATAATACCCTTAAAAGGGATGGTGCCAGTATATGAATTACATTATCAGGGCTCTACATTGCAAGTGAAACGGTCGCATTTGCGAGTGATTTTTCAAAGTGGCAACTAGAAATAATGAAACGCTTATCTTTTGGCGATTGTATTTCTTTCACTGACAATCTTCCAAAGCTCACTACGGAGTGAAAAATATCTTTTCATTTTTTTTTTTTTTTTTAATAAAACAAAGTTAAATTATTTAAACAATAAAAGTTTAATAGAACAATATACTCTTTTTTTTTTTTTTGAACGAAGGCTGTTTAAAAAATATCTGAAGAAATTTGAATGTTTTTACCTTCAAGTATCAACATAAAATTGCTGTATATTTAGAATTACACTTATTAAAAAAAATACAGAAACATTTTTATGATGTACTTACTCCTCATGAAACGAAGATGTCATATTCCAAAAATCACATGGGTCTGTTTAGTAACTTTTCTATTTGGCTAGTAAGCAAAAATATTTAGTTGTCAAAGGTCAACTAAAAATAAATTTGTCCATAGAGCCCTGATTATAATTTTTTTCATCATATTAAAACAAAAGAGCAGAATGAGCTGGGCAGAGGATATAGAGAGGATTGGAGAGATGGAAAAACTGAAAGAGAAAGAAAGAGCTATAAAGAGAGGAGGAGAGATAGGAGTTTTAATATAAAGATGTTATACACACTATTTAATTTCTATTTTTGTTTTTTTTTATGGCTCCGGGTAATGCCAGATAAACATACTGGTAATAATATATAGTAAAGATACTTTATTCATAATATACGGCATATATATTCAGTGTATTTGTAGAAATATTTTGCGTTATGTACAAAGGTGAAAAGAGGAAATTTCCAGCATACCATTATAATTGCCATGCAAAACATTGCGTTTAACTGCTCTGTAGTTCTTTAGATCTTCAAGACTAATTGCATTGTCAGACTGGAAAGAGAAAACATAAAAATGCAAATTAAATTAAGATTCAACGGTTAGAAAGACCAGACGAGTGTGAAATTGTTTTTAATAAATATTGATATTTATTAAAAATAAAATTTAATTTTTTTGTTCAAATTTTTTAATAATAAAATATTCATCTTCAGGAAATTTGACAGTTTGTTCTTTTGTTTTTGTTTTTCTTCTTTTTATTTTTTTGGTTGTTTTTTGCTCTTGCAAAGGGACACGAAAAACAAACAATAACATCAATGTTGCGTGCATTTTAGGTCAGGAAGCCAATATCTTCAGACAGCCTGATCTGGTAACACCCAGTTGGAAGAAAGAGACAGGAAATCATTCTTAAATGAAACAGAAGTGATCTAATTTTTTTTTTTTTACTCTTACTTATATGAAGTTTTAGTTTTTACAGCAAAACAAACATTTTATGTTTTTAAAAATAGCCATAAGACAGGAAAGAAATGACAAATAGGACAGAAGAATAAGGTGAAAAATAAAAATAAAATCCAATCAAAGAAAAAAATAATCAAGTAGGGCTGTAGCAATTTTGTAGGAAACAACCAAAACTCTTCAATCAAAATGTGATTCAAGTGAGGAAAATAGTGTAATGCTGCTGAAAAGTATAAAATTAAAATGAGAATTTAAGAATTTCAAATTCAAAAATGTCTTTCTATTCAACAGTTTAAATGCTTCCAAATTTCTTTCAAATTTCAAAGTAATTTATTCTTTTTCATCATCTAACAACAAAAGATAACAATGGCTGACTTGTTTACAAATAAACCTGAAAAGCATCCTGGTGAATTTATTTTTATAACAAAATAGGACTTAAAATTTTTCTAAATCTTCAATTCTGACAAATTGATTTAGATAAAAACAAAAACCATAGAAAAAGTTCAAAATATTTCTTTAAATAGAAAATGTCAAATTGAAAACCACCATTAAAAAAAAAATTTTTTTTAACTTACAGCATCCACAATTTCTGGTGAAAAGATTCCATCATAGAATGCATCAGGTCCTTCATTGGCAATGGTTTCCAAAACGTAAGCGAGTTTTGGTCGGCGGAAAATTTCTCCATTTTCTGGAATTTTGCCATTTTTTGTGAATGACTTGACAAATTCGGGGCTTTCGTTCTTCAAGTCAACATTTGTTTTTAGTGTGTTCACTGAAAAGAAAATGATACAGAAAATATAAATATATATACAGAGAAGGGTGTTGTAGTTTGCTTGATATAAATATACAGTTTGAGTGAAGAATTAAAAATTACAATATTAGATTTAAAAGGGATAAATAAGTTGTTATTATCTTGTCAACATATTAAGACAAAAGACAAAAGAAAGGAATGGGTTTGGTAGAGGAAAATTGAAGGAGAAGGAAAGAGAGAAAGATAAAGCTAGAAAGAAAGAGGAGGAGAGATAGGAGTTTTAATATAAAGATGTTACACACACTATTTAATTTTTATTTTTTATGACCCAGTGTAACGCCAGCCTTGCTAGTAATGATATATAGTAAAGATAATTCATTCATAATATACAATATATATATTCAGTGAATTTGAGAAATATTTCACATCATACATGAGGTGTTTTAAATAAGTTTCCAGACTATTTTCGTACAAGTATTTAAAGTTGCAGAAATTTCAGTATGTTATTGCTACACATCTTATGAAATGGCTGACCAATTTTTATGATTTCAAGTTCAAATGCACAGCTACAGCAGGAATTGGAATACATCCTACTAAAGCCTGATTGTCACAGCTGGTGAATTTGAAAAATGCAATCTGGACGTGAAGACATTTTAGAACAATATGCGATAAAATTCTGTTTTAAACTTGGAAAAAAAAACATATGGAATGCTTCAGACTGCTTTTGGACCATCTTGCATGAATCGAGCATCAGTTTTTGAGTGGTATAGATTAAAGGAAGGGAGGGAGGGAGTCTGTGAGAGATGATAAGAGGTGCATGAGGAGTAAGGAAGTATAGATGGTTTTGTGTATTACAGCATAAAAAAAGCATGAAATAGAAACTCCATTTTACACAAGACAAACTATGATCATTTAAGGTTTTGAATAACTTTTATTAACAACTAGCCTGGTGGAAGGTTGCCCCCTCCCCCCCTCGCAAATAAGTAAACTACGTTTGTTGTTGGTGGCTACTGTTGTCCTCAGACACTGGCTGGTATGGCTGAAATGAAATAATCTGACTTTCACTGGCGATTAGTGCTGGTTTTGGACGATAACATGCAGGTATTGTTTGAATTAAAAAAAAGCAATTAAGGGACTGTGTAAATCAGTATGAATTAATAAAATTACGAAAAATGGTCCATTAGAATAATAATGGAAAGTAAAAACAGAAGTTTTAGAGGTTAGGGATTATCACTGTATATGAACTGTCTGCTTAGAGTTATCAGAATCAGTGGTAGCAGCCCTAGCTGTTTCTGTTTGTTGTTTAAGTCTTTCTCTTCTTTTCAACTCTTCCACCGATAGTATTTAAATTAAATTCCAGTTTTATGTCGTCTTTTTTTAACATGTAAAACAAAACCATTACGACTTTTTTCACTTGACTTCTTTGAGTATTTTCATGTTAAGAACGGCGTTTGGAATAGACATCCCAAACTCCTGATGTTAAGTATGGCTTTTGGAATAGACACCACCAACCTCCCCATGTTAAGAATGGACACCCCCCAACATCCTTATGTAAATAACGGCTTTCGTAATAGACAACACTTTGTTTTCTTGGTGTGTGTCGGGGGGGGGGGGTGATAATTCCATCAAATTTAACCATGATAATCGTTGTCAGCATACCTACCTACAGATGCAAAAAAAAAAAAAAATTGGGCATGTCAGTGTCGATAGGAGAGAAGTAGATTTGTTTATCATGTATGCATACAAACCTGGCAACCAGTGGATTACAGTGCATATTACAGGTCTTTATATCTCTATAAGTACTTGTCTCCACAAAATTTGAATGAGATTTTCTTAATCAGCATAGTTGAAAACATGTAAAAGTCATCATTCTAAAGAAAATTGTGGAGTTAGACCTAATGTACAAATTTACCCCCCCACCCATAAAAAAGTTAATGTGTGCGCAGTGTCACGAATCCAGTAGATGATATTGTAGTAACATTTATTTTTAATTTGGTGAAGATTGTAATAGGTTGTGTAGGCTTAAATATAGTATATTTAAATAAAGTTCATATAAAAAAATGTGACTATGTCTGAAAAAAAATATAATTACTGAAACAAATGTGCAAGAGAGAGAGAGAGGAAATAGAGGTTTGTTGTTTTTTCTTTGGCATCACTGTGAAGAAATGTAAAACACAAGTGAGAGAGAGAAAAAGAGAGAGTGAGCAAGAGAGAGAGGAAATGCAAACTTATGCCGTTAAACGTAAGAAAATTAATGTGGCAATTTACTCAAAGGACAAAAGTAAGTATCATGGCGATGCCATATACATGTACATTAGCATTCATTTAGCATGTGAATTATGTTAATCTGAAATATAGGAATGGTCAGAGGTCAACCAATCAGATTGAGTGGAATTAGTCTGGACAGACTTTATTATTTTTTAATAGAAAAAGGGAAAGATTATGTTATGTCTAGGAGTTTATGATCCAGTTACAAAGGGTGAAACCCCATATCTGTTGAAAGTGCAGAATTCCTCCCGGTAATGACTGGGGGTGGTAGGAGGACTTGTTATGTAGAGGAAAAATAGGAACTAGTTCCTCTAAAGATGGTTGCGATTGTGATGATGTTGTTCCTAGGATAAAATGTAGAATTTTATTATAACGAATAAATGTGTCTAAAATATCGTTCTAAAGTTACATAAGATAGTGGCTAATAGCTTAGACATAATAATTTTGTATGTGGCATCTGTTGTTGCAAACCTATAGTACTTTGGTCCAGAGGGGAATTTCTGAAATCAAAATATTATATATTGAGATAAAAGAGTAGATTGAATGAGTCTGTTCAAAAAACGGTAATTTTCATGTGTCATCATCTTTCAAAATAATACAAAGATGTTGGAAGAAACAGAGAAAAAAAAGGAGAATGTTCACAAAGAGTACTTATTCCTTGTTTCCTTTTGTTTTCAAGTAGCAGTCACAGAGAGGAGTGTTTTCAGCTTTTACAGCAAAAGCAGGATAAGTTCTAGCTTGATTGAACCCGTGTCCTGTTTCCTTTGTGTCTTCTTTCCTTCTCTCCTCATTTACAAAAATCTTGGGTTTATATACCTAGCTCCCACAGACATGTAGGTTGTTAAATATTATTTTTAGCATGCCCTGCTCCTATTGGCTAATTAATTTTTATTATTTTTATCTTTTTGACCGGATGAGTGCATGGAGCCTATGGATAGTGATGTGTTTACAAACTTTGTCTGTGACAGCCAACAAGTCAACATCTGTTTGGGAGTTTTATTACTTTCTTCATGAATCCCCACAGAAGTCAGAACATCAGAGTTGATTGGCCAAATAAAGAATTTTATGGATAAGGAGTGTTATGTGTCTATAGAGATAATAAGTGCGCAGTTTGATATCAGTGTGGGAACTGTACCCACAATTATTCGCAAGGAACTGAAGATGTGAAAAATTTGTGCAAAGTTTGTCCCAAGGGTGCAGTCAACAACTGCACCCTTATCACAAACTATTCGACCAAGATGATTCCTCACCCTTCATATAGTCCAGACCTTGCTCCTTGTGACTTTCCCTAAGCTCAATAAATTATGAGACAATTCAGGAGATAAAAAAGGCTCTGACGAGGGTCATTGATACGCTCACACAAGAGAACTTCCGTGGGGCTTTCCAGAAGCTATTGGAACCATACAAGTGCATTGCAGCCGGGGGAGATTACTTTGAAGGGGGCTAGAGTCTCATGTGTGTACTATCAATAAAAGTGTCTATATGAAAAAAAAGTCTGAAATCTTATTGAAGGCACAAAGGTGAAAAGAGAATATTTTGAACATACCATTATCTCTATAAAGCTACAATTCCTCCATGCCACATCTGGGCTAATGCATCTACCACTAGTCTCTAAGACAGGGTCCAAAAAGATAAAAAAAAGTTTCAACTCTAATAGGTCCCACACAATTGTTCAAACATGAAATTCCCTTAATAAAATCTATCAAAATGTGTGATCAATAATTGTTTAGGCGATTTATCTCCCCCTTCTCTTCTAATGGGAAGGAAAATGTCCTCAAATTTGATAAAACTTTGAAAATTTTCACAAATCAAATATTAGATTTATTTGTCTTTACACAAAAGTCCTTTGCTTTAATTACTAAAAAAAAAAAAAAAAAAAAAATTAAGTATATAAGATAAAATTTTTTTTCTGATCTTTACATTAAGTAGTAGGGGAAGATAAGTCATAATTTTCTTGTTTTAGTTTTTTCTAATTAAATCCTTATTTAAAAAAAAAAAAAAAAATCCACAGAATTGTTTCTTTAATTTTATTTTTCATCTTTTCATTTATGAAAATAAATTCAAAGTATTTATTAGTTAAGAATAACAAAGAATTACCAAAACTCTTAGATATTACAAAACCATTTTTGGCCAAATCAACAGCTGGCATCACCAAATCTTTCCAGGGAAGTCTACAGAAAAAAAAGCAAAGAAATTGTTATGGAGGTAAAACATTTGGAAAATATGAGGTGCATTCTAAAAGTAATGTCTCCTATTTTTTTTATTCCACCCGAATGGATCAGAAAAGATTGCAAATTGCATTGTTGTGATGACTTAACTTATGAATTCATGACCTGAAAAATTTAATCTCTCTGTTGCAGATATTGATAAAGCTAAACTATAAGAAAGCAACCCCTGTCATGGATATGCATCAGAAGCAGAGATGCATCATTAAATTCTTGGCAAAAATGCATTGAGTATGATAGTGACTATGTAGAAAAATAAATTCTGGAGAACAAAAGGTCGCTCATTTTTATGTTACCACTCCTGTCTTCATAGCTCTTCAACTTTTTGAGTTAAAAAAAAAAATAGGAGGCTTTGCTCTTGGAACGATCCTGCTAGTTACACATGAAAAAACAAAAAAACAAAAAAATAAATAAACAGAAATCGACACGTATCTTAAATTAAAATTTATCAATCAAAAACATAATTTTTCCATAGTGCAACCATTACTAAATTTATCTTGTACTAAAATTTCCCCACAAAAAAAAACTTTATCACTAATTTTTTCAGATTTTAGTAAATTTTTCAACCAAATCTTTATAACATTCTTTAATTTTTCTAAATGTTACTTAATTTTCCAAAGTAATTACATAATCAAAAGGAAAAATAAAAAAAAGTATATAAAACTTAAATTTTTTTCTTTTTTACCTTCCATACATCTTGTGGGCTTCTTCCATTCCACGAATCTCACCAGGAACAGCAATAGACAAAGGGCCCTATAAAAGAAGAAAACAAGTTATTTTATTTTTGCATGATAACATGAAGTTAAAAAAGAAAATCTACTGAAAAATAAATGAGGAATTATTATTCAATACAAACTACAATCCTGTCTTAGGAATTTCCTCTCAATCATATCATCTTAATTTATTATTTCCTGTATAATTCTTTGTTGAAATCTTAAGACTATGCCTTAAAACAAAGACCTTATTTATAAGGAAGGGAGCATCACTTTTTAATTTTATGACTATGGCCACAAGTGCCTTCAACTCTTTTCAGATGTCATTCAATATTATTTTAAGATTTCAATTTTAATGAATCCTTTTTAAACAGTGCAGCAACACCCGCTTAGCAGCAAAATCACACCTCTTCACTGTTGCGGTCGCTAAATGACAGAAAGCTTTCTATAATAGTTTCTTCCCTCGAACAGCTAGACTTTGGAATTTCCTTCCTGCTACCTGCTTCCCTGACTGTGCTGACATGCAGAAGTTTAAATGCAACGTTAAACCAACATCTTGTTAATCTTTCCTATGCATGGTTCCATATAGTAGCCCCTTACGTCCAAGTGGCGATATACCTAGTTAGAGGTGAATGTGAGTAAAAAAATAACTAAAAAAATAAAATAAAAACACTTTCTAAATTATTAGACATACCCATGACCAACTGTGTCATAACTTTGACGACTATACTTTGATTTCATTCGAAAATACAAAATCTGACCTCTTTTAAGACATCGTGCCTGCATAATAAAAAAATAATAAGCCTCTTTACTTTTCTATTATAATTATTAACGAGGGTGGGGGGTGTCACCCAGATTTGCTCGGTCGTAAAATACACTTAAATATATTTTTATTTGTCCAGATTTTGTATATACTATTATAAAGTCATGATTTCAAAAGTAAAAAAAAAAAAAAAAAAAAGATGCCATCAGCTAGAATCAAAACCAAAAGCAAAACTGTAGCATTCAAAGCTGGTGACGTTACCACATTATCAACGTGACACGTATATGAACTGATTAAAAATAAACTAAGATGAATGTACAAAATGTATAAAGATTTTTTCAATTTTGACCCCTTAAAAACTATTTTAACCGGCTAAAGACCCATAGAAGAACGGTCCATAAAAAATCCAATCATTTGCGACTCCTAGCATCGCCCCGTGACTTTTAGTTTTGGAAGAGATAGAGTTTGAAAATATGGAAACAGACAGAGTGAGTTTTATAAATTAGATTATTACTACCACTAGTTTAGAACTATCATATTCTTTATTATACTTATAAGTAAAGAAGCTTATTATTTTGCCATTTAATTTGTAATTTACAGGTTTATAGCATGTACAGTTGCAGGACTAAAGTGTATTTTAACATGTTGAAGTATATAAGAAATAGAAAACGAATGTTGATTAACTCACATTTTTTATTTAAAATTTAACAATTTTTTTTTTAAATTATATTTTCACTTCAAACAAGGCACAGTGTCACTTTGATGTAGGGGGCTACTATCAGGGACATAAGCTACAGGGGTACTATGTAGGAAGCCGAGCAGCAAGATGTCTATTCACATTACACTTGAAGCTCTGCATGTCAGTACAGTTGGGGAAGCAGGAACCCGGTAGGGAATTCCAAAGTCTAGCAGTTCTGGGGAAGAAACTATTTGAGTACAAGGCTTTCTTACATCTAGGGATCTCTGTGTAGGGGTGGAACTTTGCTGCTTGTTGGGTTTGTTGGGGTAATTATGTTGAGGGGGTACAAGGGCTTGTAGTTTGTCGGAGCATCCACCATACTTGTAAAATAGGCAGAGGGATGTAACATTTCGTCGATGGGACAGAGGCTGAAGCCTAGATGACAGTTCAGGACCTATCAGGTTGGCGACTCTCTTTTGAACTCTGTTAAGGAGGGAGAGACTAGCAGCAGATGCACCAGCCCAAATGTGAAAACAATACTCCATACATGGGCGAATGATGGCCTTGTAGAGATACAGGATGCTTTCAGGCATAAGTAATTTTCTAGCACGGTAGAGAGAGCCCACCTTGTTCGTGGCAGCTTTGGCTATGCTCTCGATGTATCTATTCTAACTCATGTTCCCTGTGAACGTTAGGCCAAGGAATATTGAACGAAGTGCTTTCAGGTAATGTATCTTTAATAATATATCTATTAGAGGTTGAGAAGGTTTCTTGTAATTATTAAAGGAAACAAGTTTAGTCTTGGCAGCATTGAATATTACCATCCATTTTGACCCCATTCCACTACAGATTGGAGGTCTTCTTTTAGGGTTTCCACCATTGCCTTGAATACGTGATCATTCGCCTCATGCCTGTTATAGAGTGTGATGTCATATATGCCCATCTCGGAGACAATTTTATCAGGGAGGTCATTTATGAATATCAGGAATAATAAAGATCTAAGGACCTGCATTTATATCATATTGTTTAGATATACGACCATCAAGGACAACCTGGCTTCTTCTTTTATTTAAGACTAGTGGGGGATACCCGGCATTGCCTGGGTGTTTAGCGGTGCGTGTGCTCGGGCGGGGGGGGGGGGTGTTAATCAAAACATAAGAATAAGTGAAGTAAATATTTTTAAATATTAAAATGTTAAAACTTAAAAAAATCGAAAAAAAAAAAAAACCACCCCAAAAACTAATGTAAGGCAAACGAACGATGTTAAATGTAAAAATTGGAAAAACAAAAAAAGAAAACGCGAATGTGATGGAAAAAGAAAACAGAAAAACAAACGTTAAAACTACTTTAAAAAATCTGAAAAATAAAAACAAAAAAACACTGGCTTAAATAATCCTGTTTCAATATTAAAATTTAAAAAATCGAAAAAAAAAAAAAAAAGAAGACATCTCACACCACGATTCAAACCCAAAACCTTTAGATAATGAGACCGCCCTCTAAGCAACTGAGCTAAGACGACGTCGACAATATTGGATTGGTTTTTTTGATATTTAAACTAAATTATGTTCCGACGTCATTTGCGCATGCGTAAAAGCGAATTTATAAAGAGAGGACGGTTTTTGCTGACCCCTCCCTGCAGAAAACTGATGATTTTAGGGTGAAGAAATTAATGTTTTTGGCCAATTTTTCAATATTTGTTGGGCGAAGGTAGGAAGTTTAAAATGATACCAATCTCATGAAAATCCGTGACCATGTCGAAAGTTTTTGCGAGACATACAAACACACATTTTTGCTTTTATATATATATATATAGACGGATTTAATTATGTTAAGTATTTGTCCAGTAATACCATAGGATCTGATTTTCATGAAAAGATTATCGTGCCATACCCTGTCATAGGCCTTCATAGCAGTAGCCCTAGATATATCTAGGGCTACTGCTTTCCCCTCACCTGATTTATTCAGTGCAGGGTATATATGTTCAGAGATTACAGTTAGGATATCTGCAGTTGAACGGGCTTGCCTAAATCCATATTGATGGTTGGACAGAAGTTGAGCAACTGTAAGGTATTGGACTAGACCTTGATTAATTATGGACGCAAATATTTTGGCGAAAAGAGGGAGGAGGCTAATGGGGAAATAACTTAATGGGCCAGTTCTTTTGTCAGAATTCTTGTAAACTGGTAGCACAGAAGCAGTTTTCCATCAGTCAGGGAAGCAAGATTCGTTACGGCATTTGCTCAAAAGTTTGGAGAGAACTAGAGCAATCTCAGCAGCGCATCTTTTTAATTGTACAGCCGGGATGAGATCAGGTCCACATGCTTTTGAGGTGTCTAGGTTTTTTATGATGTCATGTACTTGAGAAGGGGTGATTTTCAGATCATCTGGTGTGGTTTCTGTCTGCAAAGGAAAATCAGGGAGGGAGTGGTTTGCTGGGTCCAAGGTAGAGTTTGAGGCAAACTGATGGGCAAGCATGCTAGCTTTCTCAGTTGCTGTGCAAACAACCTCATGATTGTTGGGTAGTGGGGGAATTGTTGATTGCTCATTATTTACTGCACTGTTGTAGATTTTCCAGAAACCACGAGTTCCTAATCTCTGCGCTTCAATGCGTTTTCTGGTGGTTTCAGTATATTTTCTCTTAGCTGTTACTAATTCTTTCTTACAATTACTTCTACCCATCCCATGGCAGATAAAATTCTCTAAACAAAATAGTTTTGTACCACTTTCATGTTCCTTTATGAAGATTAAAATAAAGATATAATGCCACTAAACCTTATGTCTAGCATCCTTATTCCAATTTTTATCAAGAACATGTCTAAAATTTGATCTTATTTAACCCTTATCGAATTGCTTTTAGACTTGATATGTGACAACTTAAAAAAAATGGACATAAAAGTATGAATTTAAAAATGAACAAATCTCAAAAAATTATAAAATCTATAATAAAAAGTGTAATAAATCAATAATGAAGTTGCAATATTCTACAAAACGACCAATGAATCAACCATAAACAAAACAAAAATGGCAACTAACATAACAGAATAAAATGTTTAGCCAATAAAAAAAATTGTACTTTCACAATTTGATAAAAATGACTTTTACCTTGAAAAAATATCCTAAATGCATTAGTATTTGAAAAATATATAAATATTATTGAAAATGATATATGCATAATAAAAATTGTAGGAACTCTATATTTTACTATAGCATATATAGATAAAAAGATTAAAGGACAAATTTTAATGTGATCATGGGCAATTACAATATAAACTAATATATACATTGTTAATAAGTTGCTCTCCATAATTAACAAGCATTGGTACTTACAGAGATAATGGTTTTATACTATTTTAAAACATGTCAAGTAAAATTTTAGATGAAAAAAAAAAAAAAAAAAAAAATCAAAATTTTAAAAATCTTTGTTTTGATATAGAGATGAAAATTTATTTAAAAGCAATTCTTGGTCCTAGATATGACCTTAAACTATATCCAGTGGTGAGGCCCCAGCTTGCGGGCTTTGGGGAATGTGGAGTCACCCTTTAATTGCCATTGCTCCCAGGTCCACTCTGACCTGGAGTGGTAGTACCTGTTAGAGTCCCAACTATGGGTTAAATAGAAACCGACTTCAAAACAACAAATATATTCTATTAAAATATTTTTTTCTTCAAAATCTTTGGATTCGGCATTAAATAACCTGAAAAGGGTTGATATGCCGTAAAACAAAAACATCCAACCAAAAGCAATTTTTCAAATATTTTTCTTTTTTACTTTTTTTTTACTCTTTTTCACTCCAAACAAAGCATATTGTCTCTTGGAATGTACTATCTGGGATTGTGTCTAACGAAGGATTGTGGGGAGTTGAGCAATGATATGTCTGTTCACATTATATTTAAACTTCTACAGTCAAAGAAACAGGAAACAGGGAGAGAATTCCAAAGTCTAGCAGTCTGAGGAAAGAAACTAATAGAGTAGAAGGCTTTCTGGCATCCAGAGACAACAGTGAATGAGGTGGAATTTTGCTGCTTGTAGGGTCAATCTGGTTCATGTACTTCATAAGGTTGCAAGTGCTATGAGTTCATCAGAGCACATTCCATTATTTGTAAAACTGGCACAGGGATGCAACATTTTGGTAATGGGACAGAAATTAAAGCTTGGTTGATAGTGTGGGACCTATTGGATTGGAGACTTTTTGAGATTAAGAGCAAGAGACTAGTGGTAGATGCACCAGCCCAGATGTGGCAACAATACTCCATGCATGGTTGAATTGTAGTTTTGAAAAGATATGGAATACTTTCTGGTGTAATTTTCTAGCATGGAAAAGAAAGCTCACTTTCTTTGCAGCAGCCTTAGCAATGTCCTCAATGTATTTGTTCTAATTCATGTTGCTTATGAATGTTAAGCCGAAGAGTTTGAATGATGAGCTCTGAAGTAGTTATTTGTCATGGCGATTGGAGGTTGAAAAGTTTATTTAGTTGTTAAAGGAAAGAAGCTTAATCTTAGTAGCATTAAATATTACCATCCACTTGTGACCACATTCCAATACAGACTAAAGGTTGTTTTGGAGAGTTTCTGCTATTATCGTGAATATGTGTACATTCGTTTTTCCCGTCATCTATAATATAAATCTCACCTGTCTGTTTAAATGTATGTATATGTTTATATGTCTCACAAAAACTTTCGACAGAGGTGACAGATTTTCATGAGATCGGTATAATTTTGAAGCTCGACCCTTCAGATGGCAAATATCGAAAAATTGGCCAAAAACATTCATTCCTTCACCCTCGACTGGGCACTTTTGTACAGGGAGAGTCAGTTTTTTTGTTGCCATTTTTTGCAAGTCATTCAAAGCTCGCATAAATGACATTGCATAAAAGGCATTATTTCGACCACACATGGCGTCACAACCATGGTAGGCACATTGGTAAGACCGTTTGTTTTTTTTGTTTTTTTCACCTCTTTTTCCTCTGGTGCATTACAGGTTCGAGCCTGCTTACTAGTCCTATTTTTTTTTTTTTTTTGCGAAACCAATACACTTACACACACCTCCACTTTCTTTTCCACCTTCGCGTCACGAATTCGAGCCTGCCTGCCTACTACCACTTTTTTTTTTTTTTTTTGCTCAACACTCATCTCCAAATACTCGGGCAACACTGGGCAACCAGGCTAGTGTCTATTATAAAGTACAATATCATCAACAAATATACTTATCTGAGGCACAATTTTACCTGAGAGGTCGTTTATGAATATCAGGAATAATAAAGGTTCAAGGATCGATGCCTGAGGCACACTTGCCTTAATATACCATTGTTTGGACGTACAGCCATGGAGGACAACCTGAGTTTTTTTTTGTTTTTTTTAAATTTTCAAATTTAACTTTTATTCAAAGTAATAAAACCAATAAACTATACAGAAAAGAAAGTATTAGTAATGCATTAGTAAATATTCTACTTTTAAAACAAATTCCTACTTCAATCTTGAATTTATACAAATTCAAGTAATTTGTATAAATGATCAAAATAAGGAAAGATATGGGAAAGTCTTAAAAACAGTCAATTTAATAATGAATCATTGAAAGAAAAATGAAATATAATTTGGTTTAATCAACCTTATAATGGTAAAGTAAAACAAATTATCAATGTATTTTATGAATTATTGAGGACAAACATTCATTTTAAATTTGGTAACAAGTTAAAGTGAATAATCAAGCATTTTTAATTGTTTATTTTTATATATTTTTTGTTTAATAAGGAGTCAAATAACAAGGAGGTTATGTTTTCAATACTGTTTGTGTAAAGCCTAGCATCTATGTTGCTTGACAAATCGTCACTTAACTTTGTTGAAATATCAGTTATGGTCTACCTTAGAACTAGTTTAATTTTGGGATATTTAGGTAAAAGGTCAAGGCCACAGAAAACACGGAAATCATACTTTTAGTTCTGTTTAAACTCGCTACTTAGTTCATATTATAGACTATGCAGTCTCACATTTTATATGACCCAAAAGAATTATCCATTACTGTATTAAAATAGTACCTGGGAGTTATCTGCCCCTGACACAGGAATAATATATGAGATATACTATATAAGAACAGATGGCAGCCACTATTTTTTATTTTTTTTATTTTATTTTATTTTATTTTTTTTTTAATGAAACTCAGCAATAAACTACAGAAAAACATCTTCCATACTTTACAATAGTGACCTTGAAAGTTTGGTCATGGTAGGAATTATAATAAAATTTTAATTTCTGGTCTTTCAAAATTTGATATATGGATCTGATACTATTTGATAGGAGTATCAATCATGCAAATTTTCAGTCTAGTCAGGTAGTTTTTGACTCATTCTCATGTTGTCGGGTGAAGGTATACAGTCTCATGACTGACATATGTTCTTGTGGTAAATGTTTACATTTGGCTATAAATTCGTTTTTTGCTTTACAATTTAATTTCGTTTCTTAAGTAAGGGTATTTTTTTTAAAATTTTAACTGTAACTCAAGCTTTGTTATACAATGTAATCTTTTATGTTTTTATGGACAGCCATGTTTACTTCCAACTGAACAAGTACTAATGTGCATGCATGTTACAAATACCCCCTCCCCATGTTAAGAATGGTGACGGCAACTAAAATTCATCAAGTAATACATTGGGGAAAAAAATGTCTGAATATTCAGAAAACTACTTGTCTGCCCCAAATTTGAATATGATATTCGCTCCCAGCAGACCTGAAAACCTATTGAAGTAAATAATTTGATATTTTAATTATTAATAAATTAATATTATTTATAATTTAATTGATATATTCTGCCTTAAACATAATTTACACTTTTTACTATTAGTAAGATTATTTTAATATTATTTCAAGTTACACTTTATATATTAGTTTGATTTTCTATTGATATTTGAGACTTAATCAGATTGGTAAAGCATCTGGTTGAGATTGTATCCCAGTTAAAATGTTGAAGGTCAGAATAAAGAGAAGCAATATTAGCCTTCATCAGCATCAATGATTTCTGTCTCCTGAATAATTTTATATTTAAAAAATCCCCCTCCCCCATTCCATGGTTGATTTTTTTTTTCTATAAAGTGAAACAATACATACTCTGACAGCCTCTTCTGGTTTGGCCACAAACATTTTTTGTGATGCAGACGATGGTGCGGTCTCTCTGAAGTCGAGGGCCGTCGTTTGTAATGTCCGGTGGTTGTGGATCATCATGAAACCTCCTCTGGAATTTCAAAGAGGTCAATAATAGCAAGTATTAAACAATCCTGCAAATCACATTTTAAGAGAAAGTTAAATTATTCAGAAAAATTATATATATTTGATTACTTCATTTAATCACATAAATTAATATACAAAGATATAATTTTATGCTGAAATTTTGCAGTATTTACTTCAACAGTGCTCAATACATAGGTAGAGCTAGGTAGGCTATTCTCAATCTCTACAAATCTACTAACAGACCATGTATGGAGTATTGTCATCACATTTAGGCAGGTGAATCTCTTTCTCGTTTGAAGGTTCTTGATAAGGTGCAGAAACGTATCGGCAATTTATTTGACACCGCCCCTTTGTTCTTATCTGTAACACATCTCTCACAGACATGATGTCACTAGTCTCAGTCTTTTTGTTTTTTCATGAATACTATTATGGCATATGTTCTTTAGAACTGTCTGATCCAACCTCTGCTTCCTTTGTCCAAGCTTGTTTGACTTGTTGGCCTCGTAGTCTCCATCAATTCGCTGTTTTGTTATCTCAGCTTCCTATTCCAGTAGCTTCTTTTCAACAACTGCAGGCTTGTGGAAGTCTTCCTGACTGTTTTCCCCTAATTTTAACCTTGGTCTGTTCAAGACTAAGGTCAATAGGCGTCTCCTGTCTTTGCAATCATCTTTTGTTCTTGTTAGCTGTTTGCATTAAGTGGCTTCACACCTTGTCTGGAGCGATTTCCATAAAAAAAAAAAAATTAGTGCAAGAATGCATATTTTTTTTTATTATTTCAAGTTACACTATACATTAGTTTGATTTTCCATTGATACTCAAGACTGACAGTTAATCAGATTAATTCTAGCAAAGCATCTGGTTGAGATGGTGTCGCAGTTGAAATGTTGAAGACCAGAATAAAAAGAAGCAATAATAGCAAAGGAAGGTGACAAATGGATATATGGTAACTATCAAGGTATCAACATTGAAAGTGGTTTGTAAGATGTTCACAAGATCTTCACATAACAAAATGATGGAGAATATTTGTTCTGTGACTATTCCAGAAACCCAGGTAGGTGATACGGTATTAGAGCAATGTATCGGATTTTGTTGACTTGACCAAATCATTCAACACATTCAACAGGAATGCATTCCTGAAACGCAGAGCAGATCGTCATCCTAAAGTATATGATCTTACCAACTGCTTTAAGAAGGCTGCCATCCTGATAGCTGCCATAAGTCGATTGCACTTCTTTTCCTCTGAATCCAGTCTATCCAGTTCTGGAGAACCTGTCTGTACATCAGTTTCTATGAGAAGAAAAAAAATAAGTCAAAAGACAACTCACCCTCCAATTCCTGAATGATGTGGATTGACCACACCAATGCAAAACATGGCTGCAATTGCACCATCAACAGCATTGCCTCCTTTCTTCAACGTATCTACACAGACTTTCGAACAACCTGGAGTAGCAGTTGAACAACCACCATGTGGAAGAACCTGGTTCCAAAAATATAACAGTCAAATAAATGGTTGTATTTATAGATGTATGTATGTATGTATGTGTGAGTGTTTTAGTGCATGTCCTGCAGAAATTTAAATGTCATGCAAACATCTAGCTGTCACAAATAAAATAAAGGCTTATCTTCTGCTAAGTGATTTAGCCACATACTGACCATCAGATTGTAGGGTGCATTGCTTCCATCTGTCTTCTGAGGAACTTTTTCAGCCCTTTTGGGAATCATGATCAGTCAGCAAAGAGAACCTGAGGAAGATTGAAAAAAAAGATATCTTCTCTTCTGTTGGCTTTCCACCTAAGCAGGAGGTGATGTAGCAGTTATAAATAAAATAATGACTTATTTTCTCTTGCAAATCAAAGTCCTTGATAACCGATTTGGGCGCATACTGACCAATCAGCTTACAGGGTATATTGATTCCATCTGTCCCCTAAGGAACTTCTTTAGTCCTTTTGGGAATGATGGTCGGCCAACAGAGAGAATCTAAGACGCAATGATGAAAGATATCTCTTCTTTCTCTCCCCTGTTTCTTGGTTGCACCAGCATTAACGATCTTCACCTGAAGGTAACTGTTGACTGACCTTTGACAGCTCAAAAAACTTTCCACTCATTATTTGGTACTTTGCACACCAGATTTCCATGATGTCAGCTTGGGCTCAACCGGCAGCTGACGTAAACTGCTAGAATATGCTAAGCTCTAATCAAATTACAAAACGCTAAGAAACAAAAAATAACATTTAACAGATACTAATTACAATAAAAAACAAAAAATAAATGGAAAAACAATAAAATAAAATAAAACAAATACAACAACCTACCATTTCATGAATAAATATTTTGTTTATTTTGTTTTGAATAAATAGAAACATTCTTTTTTTCAAAAGAATTTTAAGGAAAAAAATTAGAATTTTTTTTTGTAAGTTTTTAATGTTTATTGTTAGAACGTTTGAATTTCTTTTTGTTTGTTTTTTTTTTTTAAGAAAAGTAAAAAATTTTAGGAAAATTGTTGACATTTTTTCTTTTAGGGTTAGGGTTGCACTGATTAAATTTGTGTGTGATTAAAACTAAATTTATTTATTTCTTCCAATTTATTAAAAGTCGTCTGCTTCAATTTTTATTGGTTAAGAATGTTTGTTATCACTTTTTCATTGGCTGATCAACTTGATCAGCACTCGGCATATTCCGGCAGTTTATGTTGGCTGTCAGTCGAGCTTGAGCCAAAATTTACAGAAATCTGATGTGCAAAGTACAAAAGTACCTATTATTTTCCTCACTCGAAAACTGTCAAATTTTCTTCCACTGAAACAAACTTTTCCTTTCGTTGTTGTGTTTGTAGAGATTTGGTATTGCCTTCTCTGATGCGTTTATTGCTAATATATAGAAGTGTATCTCACATTTCTATAAGCAAACATCTTGCTGTACAACTGCTTCTATAGGGCCCAGATTTATAGAGGGTTTCTCAATAGCAGTAGCCCCTTATTTCTAAGTGCCTTGATGGGGTGAATAATAATAATAAAAAACACGTTTAGATTTATTATATAATCAACCTGCTGTATACAGCTCATATGATAAAGGATCAGACTGAACATTTTAAGGTCCGGATTTCGAACTCAGTTCTCATGATCTGCTTGGTTCTCATTGACCTTTTGACTGTGATTATAGCCTCGTTTTTGTGTTGGCAGTGTAAGACGAGAAAAATTAACACATAAAAAATGCAAACCAGAATTGACAAATAAAACAAAATAAATAAAATAGTAAATGAAATAAAATAAACTTAGTTATTTTCAATTTTTGACACAAATAGTTCTTATTGCTTCAATTTTGAATAAATTCACAAGGATTTAAAGTGTTGTGTGATTATTTAAAAAAAAAATTTCGTTTCATTTTTTTCAATTTTGAATAATTTTACATGTAATTATTACAAAAAAAAAAAATAAAATAAAAAAAAACAAATATAAATCTATGTGTAATTATTTAAAAAAATATTATTTCGTTTTATTTCCACTTGTGCTTGATTTATTTAATTTTGATTAGTTTCATAATTTTGAATGAAAAATAAAATATATATAAAATAAAGTTATTTTTAATATCGTAAATTTCCGGCACTTACTCCATATATCCATTCACTAAAAAAAAAAAAAGAAGTGATTTTTATATTGTAAACTGCTTTAGCAATTTCCGAGACTGACTCCACATACTTCCTACTCATTCAATTTTTTTTTTTTATCTCTCAGTGGAAATATGCCTTGTTCAGGATGAATAATGATGATAAAAAAGTTTAGCATTATAATATAATCAACATGTTGTACACGGCTCATATGGTAGAAGATCACACTGAACATTTGAAGGTCTCGTTTTCAATCTCAGTTCGAATTATCTGCTTTTTATTTTATTTTTTTTTATATTTCTCTTTTTTGAAAAACTCAACTTAATATTAATACATTATTTAATCCTGGGCAACTTCATATAGATACAGCTTAGTACCATATATTATTTATGGCACTTGGATTTTAAAGAGGTAGCTTTTCAAGATATTAATTTAACTAAAGTATTTAAAAAAAAATGATTAAAAAGAATATTGAAAAGTAAAATATATCAAAAGCTTTGTCATGAAGTATTACGTTATTTCTGGGGTTTTTTCTCACTGTTTCGTCTTATACAAAGAAGAATTTTGTGTGCGACTAAAACTAAAACTAGCAAAGGTATTTCAATAATCATACATACATTTTGGCTTCAATATCACTATAAACAAGTTTGGGTAAACAGTTTCCAGTAATATTAATTCATTTGGGGTCACCAACAACCAAATTAGTGAAGGAGTAATCAGAAAAAAAAAATGTGTCATTTGATTCAAGAAAAAAAATCATTTGTTTCCTCATTACTGGAAAAGTTAGTTACACTGCAATATTTACTTTCTTCTTTCTCTCTATTATATTGAAATAGTTGCCAAAGTTTGCGTATGAGAGAGATAAAGTGAAAAGCAGATAGCAGAGAGATGTCTTAAAAGGTAACAAGATGGAAGATGAATTAAGCAGAATGAAGAAATGTTTGGATGAATTAAGCAGAATGAAGAAATGTTTGGATGAATTAAGCAGAATGAAGAAATGTTTGGATGAATTAAGCAGAATGAAGAAATGTTTGGATGAATTAAGCAGAATGAAGAAATGTTTGGATGAATTAAGCAGAATGAAGAAATGTTTGGATGAATTAAGCAGAATGAAGAAATGTTTGGATGAATTAAGCAGAATGAAGAAATGTTTGGATGAATTAAGCAGAATGAAGAAATGTTTGGATGAATTAAGCAGAATGAAGAAATGTTTGGATGAATTAAGCAGAATGAAGAAATGTTTGGATGAATTAAGCAGAATGAAGAAATGTTTGGATGAATTAAGCAGAATGAAGAAATGTTTGGATGAATTAAGCAGAATGAAGAAATGTTTGGATGAATTAAGCAGAATGAAGAAATGTTTGGATGAATTAAGCAGAATGAAGAAATGTTTGGATGAATTAAGCAGAATGAAGAAATGTTTGGATGAATTAAGCAGAATGAAGAAATGTTTGGATGAATTAAGCAGAATGAAGAAATGTTTGGATGAATTAAGCAGAATGAAGAAATGTTTGGATGAATTAAGCAGAATGAAGAAATGTTTGGATGAATTAAGCAAAATGAAGAAATGTTTGGATGAATTAAGCAGAATGAAGAAATGTTTGGATGAATTAAGCAGAATGAAGAAATGTATGGTGAGCTACGATGTTCACTCTTTCGCTGCCGGAAATTCAAGTGCCCCGAGACGTTTTCTGCGCAGGCGGCTAGAGGCGCCCTTTTTCTTTTTACTGAATTCAATGTTTTTTACTGGTTCAATGTTTTGATTTTTTGACCAATCAGAGAGTTTTCCGGGCTGTCGGAAATTATGTGTCTGGGAGCCGGTGAAAATCTTTAAAAACCTCTGTATTTTCCAAAAAAAGCGCAGTTAACAAAATTCAGAGATAGTGTTGGAAGATATATATATCACTACTGTCTGCAGCTCAAAACTAACGCGACAACACTGTGAACGTAGCAGGCGAGTCGGCTGATAAAACAATGTGGGCGAACACACAGACACAGTAACTAACTTTTGTATTCCCCCTTTTATTATCGCATGCTCATTTTTAATTAATTTTATGTAAATAATTATCAACTCAAACTTCCTTAATCTCAACTAATTTCCCCCTTTTGTTCACTCATAAATGAACTATTATTTTCATTGAAATATTTCCTAAGAAGTAATAAATCTTTTTTTATAAATTGAGAGTTAACTGTATTTGTTTTGATATATTTTCTACAAAAGAACATCGTAAATTCGACTCTCTGTCTTGCTCTCTTTACTTCTTAGGAAATATTTCAATGAAAATAATAGTTCATTTATGAGTGAACAAAAGGGGGAAATTAGTTGAGATTAAGGAAGTTTGAGTTGATAATTATTTACATAAAATTAATTAAAAATGAGCATGCGATAATAAAAGGGGGAATACAAAAGTTAGTTACTGTGTCTGTGTGTTCGCCCACATTGTTTTATCAGCCGACTCGCCTGCTACGTTCACAGTGTTGTCGCGTTAGTTTTGAGCTGCAGACAGTAGTGATATATATATCTTCCAACACTATCTCTGAATTTTGTTAACTGCGCTTTTTTTGGAAAATACAGAGGTTTTTAAAGATTTTCACCGGCTCCCAGACACATAATTTCCGACAGCCCGGAAAACTCTCTGATTGGTCAAAAAAATCAAAACATTGAACCTCCAGAGCAATTCAGTAAAAAGAAAAAGGGCGCCTCTAGCCACCTGCGCAGAAAACGTCTCGGGGCACTTGAATTTCCGGCAGCGAAAGAGTGAACATCGTAGCTCACCATAAATGTTTGGATGAATTAAGCAGAAGGAATGAAACTAAAGTAAACCTTTAGAACTTTCATCAAAAACTGCAAAAGGATTATAGAAAACATGAGAGTCATATGCTCAGTCCAAAGTAAAAGAACAGAGGCTTGGTTCCAATGAATTTTGGCAAATAAAGTCTTAAACAGTTGCCAGTCCTCTATCCTGACTATTATCAATCAGCCTGAGGTGATTTTGGCAGCATCTAACAAAGCCAAACTCTTTGCCAAGAACTTTGTATCAAACTCAACCCTATGCACTCAGTGTCACCTACCTCCTGAGTTTCCTACCAAAACCGAAAATAATCGCCTATTTTATTCAGAATCATATTGGTGCAAAAATGACTAAATTATAAAGTTTTATGGCAGGGAAGTATGAAGTCGTCATGTATCATTAGAAAGGCATCTCTAATGTAGAACAGTAAACAAAGATGCATAGTTTTTGCAAAAATTTAGAATTTTTGTTTTTTAGATGTTGCTGTGTAATATCATCATTACTGATCACAACTTTATTTTTTAATGAAAATCGCTCCAGATAAGGTATGAAGTCACTTGATGTAAGGAGATAAAAATATATTACTTCAAAGTCAAAAACTTGCCAACAATAAATGTCCGATAGATTCTGACCTAAAAAACAACTTTCCTCTTTGTCAGAAACATTGCTCATGGAATCTGAGGACTAAAGAACAAAATAAGGAAAGTGAAAGTTATGAGACCATCGAAAGTAAACCCAAGATTCACTTTCTACTTCCCTTATGAGTCACGAAACTCTATATGCACTGGCGTCCATAGGTCAAGTGATGCTCGAGGCCAACTCCCCAATTGTATACCCCAAAAAACTCAAGAAGTCCTAATACTGAAAAATGCTATGAGTTTGAATATGATTTGATGCCCCACCCCCAATTTGAATGCTCAGAGCCATTTCCCTTTGCTCCTGTCAACCTTTGGATCCCACTTGTTATATGATGTTGACGGTTAAAAAAAAAGACGGATGATAAATTCCTGTTACTTACCTCGGGTGGACCTTGATGGATACTTAAAATGAGAGCAAAAGTAACAACAAAAGCAAAAAAGACTGTTGCGCCGACAATGATCTTCAAACCTTCCGCCTGTTCTGCTAGCCTACAAGAGAAAAACAGGAACCATTAAAACATTGGCAGAAACATTACAAAGTAAGAAACTCTGAATTGTGCCATCGTATTCATTTGGTTAAATAACAAAAAGACAAGAATGAAGCAAATGTTTCCAAAGACACGAATGATAAGCTTTCAAAAGGAACAAATTCTCATGCATTGAAATAAGTAAAGAAATATTTAAAACAATTTTCATCTGATTAAAACAACCTCCCCATGACAAAATTAGTTATAATTGGCGTTCTCACATGCTTACCATCAAATGTTTATATTAATATAACACTTCTAAACCCATGTAAATGATACCACACAATCCCCTTCAAGGTCAATCCAATGCAATCAATGTAAGACAATGAAGACGGATGAGAAATCTGATGTGGAGAAACTATATCTGGATGGTGAAGCTATCGAGGTTCTTCAGAAGTTTTCTTACCTTGGTGATACAATTGGAGCACAGGAAGGAGCAGGTGCTAGTGTGATTCTAAGACTTAGAAGTGGATTGAGTAATTACAGTCCTGAATTTTTGAGATGAGGACTGATTGTTATTCAAAAAAAAAAAAAAATAAAAACCAACTCCAAGAATATGAATCCATCTACGGAGCCAGTAACTTCTCCTTTCTTCTCCAAGATAGCAGCCAATATGCCTGACAAAGGTCGGAGGCTACACTGATTGAAACGTTGCATAAATAACACAAGATGTGCTGTATGGAGAAGAATGATATGAGAATGATACAATGGATGTTTGATTTGAGTTTTAAAAACAGGCTTAGATCTGATAACCACAAAGGAAGATGTATGTAGTATAGGAATTGTCATGTTGAAAGGCTGGATGAGAGTTTTTAGGTTAGTATTAATAGATGTAGTAGTTGATATAACAGAGTTAGGCCAAGTAAACATGGAAGGCAGGATGGATTTCAGAGAAATAAAGACTTGGTCATAGAGATTAGTTTGGGAATCAATTTCTAAAAGACAAATGCATTACTTCACTGCTTAACCATCAGCATAAACAGAACATTCATATTGGAATTACCCCAATGTTTTAGGTTTAAAAAGAATGTGTCTGATTTAACATCCAACTTAACTGATTGGTTAGCCATCAGCATAAACAGAACATTCATATTGGAACTACCCCAATGTTTTAGGTTTAAAAAGAATGTGTCTGATTTAACATCCAACTTAACTGATTGGTTAACCATCAGCATAAACAGAACATTCATATTGGAACTACCCCAATGTTTTAGGTTTAAAAAGAATGTGTCTGATTTAACATCCAACTTAACTGATTGGTTAACCATCAGCATAAACAGAACATTCATATTGGAACTACCCCAATGTTTTAGGTTTAAAAAGAATGTGTCTGATTTAACATCCAACTTAACTGATTGGTTAACCATCAGCATAAACAGAACATTCATATTGGAACTACCCCAATGTTTTAGGTTTAAAAAGAATGTGTCTGATTTAACATCCAACTTAACTGATTGGTTAACCATCAGCATAAACAGAACATTCATATTGGAACTACCCCAATGTTTTAGGTTTAAAAAGAATGTGTCTGATTTAACATCCAACTTAACTGATTGGTTAACCATCAGCATAAACAGAACATTCATATTGGAACTACCCCAATGTTTTAGGTTTAAAAAGAATGTGTCTGATTTAACATCCAACTTAACTGATTTGTTAACCATCAGCATAAACAGAACATTCATATTGGAACTACCCCAATGTTTTAGGTTTAAAAAGAATGTGTCTGATTTAACATCCAACTTAACTGATTGGTTAACCATCAGCATAAACAGAACATTCATATTGGAACTACCCCAATGTTTTAGGTTTAAAAAGAATGTGTCTGATTTAACATCCAACTTAACTGATTGGTTAACCATCAGCATAAACAGAACATTCATATTGGAACTACCCCAATGTTTTAGGTTTAAAAAGAATGTGTCTGATTTAACATCCAACTTAACTGATTGGTTAACCATCAGCATAGACAGCTATGTACTCTCCAAGAAATTCCAACAGAAACCAAACAGCCAGCGATTAAATGTGCTGCAGCCATTACACATAGAATCACTACTTCAACTGTTTCAAACATAATAGATGTTTTGAAACTAAAGTCGTTTTTACAACAGCCAGCAAAATCTGCAAAACGATTATAAAAAATGCAAGAGAGTTATATGCTCTGTTCACCAAGTCCAAAGTAGAAGAACAGAGGCTTGATTCAGATGAGTTTTGGTGAATAACAAAGTCTTGAATAAATGTGAGTCCTTTATCCCGACTATCATCAATTGTCCAGAGTTGATTTTAGCAGCATCTGACCAAGAAACTCTTTGCCAACAACTTTGCATCAAACTCAACCCTATACAATGAGAATTACCTACCTCCAAAATTTTCTTCCAAGATTGAAAATAATCTGAGCAACATCCACATATCTGTGATGTTGCCACACTCATCATGAACCTTGATGCCAGCAATATTCAAGTCATAATTTGAATCAAGACTATCATCCATTCTTTCAAATCTCTTCAATCGATGCATAAAAGAGAAATGCCCCCCCTTGGAAAATGTCATTAATCTATCCAGCATTTAAAAATACTGGAGATTGGTCTTCTGTATCTCAGTACAGACCAATTAGTCTTCTGTGTGTCATGAGTAAATTGCTTGAATCCATGTTAAATAGACCAATTGTCAACCACCTCAGAAAAAAAACAACCTACTCCGTGACAAGCAATATGGTTTCTGTCCTATGAGATCTACAGCTGATGTACTGACTGCAATATCACATAGAATCAGTCAATCTATTGATAAGGGTTTCCTCTCAAGAGCAATAGCTCTTGACATATCAAAGGCATTTGATAGAGTTTGGTATAAAGGTCTACTTTAAAAGATTTCCAGCTATGGAATATCTGAAAATATCTCCTCAGCCTTCAAATCTAGAGCTATTACATACTTGCAGATAAATTGAAAACATATTTAAATTAAGTTTCTTTCATCTGTATTCAGCCTTGAGTAATATATCATTCAATAAGCTCCAGGTTATTAAAACAACAACTTTTAGGTCAAATTTGACTTTATTCACATCAACATTATCTTTGTTTTGGATTTCTAATGGCTATGTTCATTGGGAAAGAAAAAAAAAAACATTTTTCACCATTCACCAATAACATCCAGTGTGAATGCACCTGAAGATGGTCAGAGATTACATTGGCCGAAATGTTGTGTAAAAAAAAAAAAACGACCAAGATGAGAATAATAGTCCAAACAGTCCAAACAATACAAAAAATAATTAAAAGGAGCTCTTCAAAATTTAAAGAGACTAAAAACGTTCATAATGACATTGTGTTTTTTCTTTTGACAAATAGTTATACATTAAATTTTATTTTTTAAATTAATATTTATTTCAATAATACAAGAATATTTTAAACTTGGGTTGTATTTAAACCAATATTGTTTTGGACTTGTTTTTTGTTTTTTTTATTTATTTAATGGCATATCAACCCTTTTTGAGTTTTTTAATGCTGAATCTCGTCATTTTAGTAAAAGTTTTTATGCTTCAGTTTCTTCATATATTCAAATATTTATTCATGGTGTTTGGTTTGCTTGTTTTGTTTTATAGCATATCAACTCTTTTTGGGTTACAATCATTTTGGCAAAATTTTTATGCTTCAAATTGTTTATATTTTCAAATATTTATTCATGGTGTTTAGTTTGGTTGTTTTGTAAAGAAAAAAATGTTTTTTTTTGTTTTGGCTTTGCAGAACATGACTAAGTTTTGCACTGAAAAAGAAAAAAAAAACAATGTTTGGTGCATTGTAAGCCAGGAAGCCTGTATCTTCAGACAGCCTGATCTAGTAGCACTAGATTGGACTTTGAAGGTCAATTCTTTTTTTTTTGTTGTTCTGTAATAATTATTTTAATTTGCTTTGAATAAAATAAGGTAAACGTACAGATGTCAAAAATTGAAAAAAACTATAAAAAATTTTTCTCAAAGAATTGTGTAATTGTCACTTACTTCTTACTAAAAACCTGTCCTGCTCGTTGTAGTGGCAACTTTTCTCCCTTCGATGGAACTTTCTCTTTCGGAGGGATTGTTTCCAGCTGCTCATTCTTCACCAATTCCGCCGTATCTTGAAAGAAAAAAAAAAAAAATAGATAACACAACATAAGATTTTAGAAAATAAAAAGGATAAAAAAAAAATATAACTTTTTGATATATTATTTTATTATTGGAATCCCTTCATATGTTTTTTTTTTGTTTTTTTTACACGGTCACCACTTATCAAGGCCTGGAAACCACTCAGGGATAAGGGTTATTGCATGTACAGTACGTTAGTGTGGAGATTTAATGAAGCGTTTACTTAAGAGGGCGGTTCATTAGGAATTTGTTAACGTTGGACTTGAAGACATCCAAGTTGTAGTCAGGTGGGAAGGAGGCAGATGGAACAGAGTTCCACAGATGAGTAATTTGTATATTTATTTCTTTATTTGCGGACTGTTATCCTCATCTTTATAGTAGTTGTTTCACAAAGTTTCGGCCAACCGTTCCTCTGGCCTTCAAGATAGTCAACCGCGATGAGGTAGGAATGTGGAGCCACTTAACTGTATCCTCACTAATTACTGCCTTCCATAGTTGTTGTCATCTCACCATGTTTTGGCCAACTAATCCTCTGACCAGCTTTGGGTAGGGTTGAAACAGCTATCTTCAAACAATGCTCACCTGGAACTATAGATTCAACACCTCTATCTACTGTGCCACAGGCCTCGAGTAATATATCACTCAATAAGCTTCAGACATTACTATTAAAACAACAACTTTTGGGCCGAGTTTGACTTTATTCATCAACATAGTCTCCTAGAACAGAAGGTCAAAGGAATAGTTGGCCGAAATGTGAAACAAGAATTATGAAGATGAGAATAACAGTCCGCAAATAAATAAATAAACTTTCTGATATATTAACATTTTTTAAACTGGTGCAGATTTTGAACTGGACGTATATAAGTGCGTGTTCAGCTTTGCTTGGAATATGTTGTTAACCGCAGGATTATGTGGAGCATTGCTGATGATCAAATCTTAACAACGGTACGAAACAGAAAAATAGTAAAATAAATGGAAATCGTAGAAATAAAAAAAGAAAGAAAAAAAAATCACCTATCGTAATTTGGTTTTAGCATTTCATTTAATAATGTTTTATGGCAAACATTTTTTTTATGCGGTTGACGCCATGTTCTTGGCAAAGCTAAGTGGACGCTTAGATATGTCCAGTTCCAAATCTGCACAAGTATCACACATTTTTTTTTTTATCAGATTTAAATAGATTTTTTTTTCCAAACACTATTAATCAATCAAGCAATAGGTCCTGCTAGGTTTCAACCTCTGTCCCACCGACGAAATATTGCATCCTGTTCTACAAATATTTTAATGGTGGATGCTTTCATGAACTACAAGTCATTGTACCCCCTCGATGTAAATACCCCCCCCGCCGACAAGCAGCAAAATCCCACCCCCACACAGTAGAGATCCTTAGATGTAAGAAGGCTTTCTACTCTAATAGTTTCTTTTTCAGAACGGCTAGACTTTGGAATTCCCTTCCGGGTTCCTGCTTCCCTGACTGTACTGACATGCAGAGGTTCAAGTGTAATGTGAATAGACATCTTGCTGCTCAACTCCCTACATAGTATCCCTGCAATTTATGTCCCAGATAGTATCCCCTATATCAAAGTGGCACTGTGCCTTATTTGGATGAAAATGAACAATAAAACAAAAGTTATAATTAAATTATCTTTAAAACGCTAAACTTATTTCTGATAAATAGTATGGATTAAAAAAAATCCTATTATACTATAGATATCCTAACAGTTATCTCTGAACGCTTATACCATACATGGGATGAGGCAGACGAAGCTAAAGAGGCAACGCTTTATATATCTAAGACCTTTTAAAAAATCTTTGAATCATTAATCAATCTAGCGATAGTTTGCCGTAAAAATGATAAACCTCTGATCAACAGTATGAATTGAAGCAATCCTGTTAATGTGGAAATGTTAGATATTGGCAGGAAGGAAAAACGTTCGATATGTTGCATACATGCAAATGGATTCATTGTGAAGAATTCTGGACTTTCAACCATTGTCTAATGGAACGCATAATTTGACTCAAAAAATGTGAGAGGATATCGGTCAGAGGTTGAAACAATGGACTAAGGAAGTATTAAACATTCCAATAGGAAAAGAATCTTTTTATAAATAAAACCGTCACAAAGAAAAAGTCGGTCAGTCAGTCAAAGCGAACAAGGCTGTACAATCATTTCTTCACCACCCGACATCTGACAATCACGCACCCCACTTCACACGCCTTTCAGAAACGGCAAAATGCAGAGTAATAATTTATAATCAAAAGCTAATTTGCCGGTTTAAAATAAAAGCAATATATTTTTTGTAGATCAACTGTGTTGTGATTTTTACTTTGCTGTCAGTGTATATATATTTGTACCAGCTACAAAAGTAGATGCTAACATTTATATAGGTTGGACAAACACATTTTGAACAACCAACCACAGCAAATACCTAACAGACATCCTAGCAATAATCTCTATATGCATATACCACAAACTGGGTTAAGCAGGTGAAGTTAGGGCAATAGTGCTTGATATATATCCAAGACTTGACAAATTCTTGCCTGAACGTCTTTAGAAAATTAACTCTCAAAATATTACTGGACGAATATTTAATATAATCAGATCTTGTTTTGCTAAAAGAAAGATCCAGGTCGTCCTCTATATAGACATCATTAATGTGAATGTGCTCCAGGGATCGATACTTGGGCTTTGATTATTCTTGCTATTCATGAACAACTTTCCCGGTGCAATTGTGTTAAGAATATTTGCTGCTGACATGATGCTCTATTCGCGACATGTGTGTAAATCAAACACACTGATAGCCAAGTCAGTGGCCGAATCCTTAGAAAATTACGAGGGGCGTTCCAAAAGTAATGCTCCTATTTTTTATTATGCCTGAATGGATCAAAGGGGATTGCAAATTGCATTGTTATGATGACGGAACTTATACATTCATGACCTGAAAGTTTCATCTCCATTACAGATATTGATGGTGTGAGACCCCTGTCACAGACGTCCATTAGAAGCAGAGATACATCATTGAATTCCTGACAAAAGTGCAATGAGAATGGTGGGGACTAGCACTCACACTGTCTACCAAGCTCTAGCCTCTGTCCCATCGCTACAAGATTACATTCCTGTGCTTGTTTTACAAGTACTTTCAGGAAATGTATTCTGATGAACTTACTGTACTTGTATCTCTCTCAACATGAATTGTTTGACTGGCAGCAAAATTCCACCCTTTCCTTGTAAAGGTTCTCAGATGCCACAAAACAGTCTATCATAATAACTCTTATCTTTGGACCACTTGCCTTTGAAATTCTTTCTCCGCTCTCCGTTTCCACTGTTGTATTAACATGCAAAAATTTAAATGTAATGTAAAAAAAATATATTTTGCTACACAACTCCTCACTTAGAATTTCTCTGATAAATTCAGCTTTTGATCGCATTAGGCCATTATATCTCAGTGGTAATATGCCTTGTTTGGGGTGAATAAAAGTTAAAAAAAAAAAAGAAGAAATTATGGAATATAAATAAGAATTCATATAATTCATTGATTAAAAAATAACTATTTTAAAATATCTATTTACTCCCATAATCTATTAAAGTTGCCAAATGTATAAACTAATGCACAATATACCAAGGCTGACCCAAACAAGTCACAGGCCATCTTGTATGCTTCAGTTTTCTTCTAAAAATTAGAATTCCTTTTCTTTTACATTTTTGAAATGACCAACTAACTAAAATACAATCTCAATATTTTTGTACTCAATTTCTCTTCATGCACAAAACAAGCCCTCTGAACTCTATCTTTCATTATCAATAAAAATTAATAAAACTGCTATTTCTAACTTCCAGCATAAACACACTTCCACAGAGTGATTGAACAATCTTTTCTATTTTTTCTCCTGAAGATGAGGCATACCTAAAAAATTTGAGAACTTAATACTACATTACTGTCCTCTTGTGACACATTATGTTGACAAATAAATCTTTCATAATTGAAAATTATTAAAATCTTTCAATATTGTCATTATTCCATTTACCTACTTTGTCTTGTACCCAACGGCGTTGTTCTACAATACTGCATTGTCATAGCCTTCAAACATAACTCCTTTCAAAAAGTCATTATTTTGTATGGATAGAATTTTTCATCCTTTTGATAATGCCCTATCCGCAACATTGGTAACATCAGGTAAAGAGTCTTCTGATAACTTTATGAATCGATTCAGCTTTTCTAAACACTTGTGCATCCTAGTCACCCCCACTACAACATTGACAAAGCACAACTACTTCAATTCTTACAACTTAAAAATAACCAAAAATATTTTTCTAGAAGATTTCCACTGCAATAGCAAGCAATGTTTTCAGCTAAATGGTTAAAACTGCTTTGGATGTAAACACATACAATCTCAAAGGCAAAACAAACCCAACTGTAAAACAACATGACCTCCAGATACCGTTTGAATAACAAAACATGATGACACTATAATTGGGAAGCATACGAGCAAGAAAAAAAAATAGCTCCCATTATGACGTCATCTTTTATACATGGACATGTGGGAACAAGCAAATCAAAAACAATGCCGAACAAAACTGAAACTCATGCTGTGAAATCGAATAATCTCAACATTTCAACAAATCAATCATTTATGCATCTGCTTTAAACATTCCAATGCTTGAAAAAAAAAGAAAAAAGAAAAAAGTATAACCCTAAAATTAAATCAAAATTATTCTCCTACAACTACTCCAGAAAACCTCAAATATATACGGGGGAAAATAAATAAATAAAAAGCACATGAAAACTTGATAATTCACAACAAATTTCAAATTTTCTAAATATTGCCAATAACACAATATAATACTTATAGAAATGAGACAAACATTTTAACATTTAATAAACAAACTTTATTCGTCATTTTCGTTAGTAACGTTAGTAGATGTGTACAAGAGAGAAACAAGTGTTCAACATGTGTAAAGATAGATTTAATATATTGCCAGCTTGTCGAGGAGAGAACAGTTCAATCGACACGTGTTTATAGCTAGTAGTTGCCGGGGAAAATTACAGGAGAAAGAAAGGACAAAGTCTTCAGTATGTTTGCGTGGGTGAGTAGGAGTTATATCGACAAGAGTAGTCCTGTAGAATGATAAATAAATGTTCGCATGGGTACAGCGCGTGGATAGAAATAGTAGAGTCATAGCTAGCTTGTTGTACTCACGTTCTGCCGGGGGCCAAAGCCCCAGGCGAAGTCTGCTCCCAGGTAGGGTCAGGATTAAAGAGAATTGAGAGTTTCAGATTTCACCTTTTATATACTCTGTCACGTGATAAAGAGCTGGCTTGTGATTGGACAAGCCAGGAGGAAATGGATTTCAAATCTCGAAGACGTAAGAAGTAGCTTCTGCCTGTATGTAGCAAGTGTCGGCTGCTACAGACTTGTCAAATTTATCCACGGAGCCAACATACTCTCAGCAACACAATTTCAAACTAGTAAACTTGACAAGCCTTTCGGATTTAAATCTTGACCATCAGACAAAATAACAACAAAAATATCCAAACTACAAACATCCGTAAATCAACCCCACAAAAATTCACATTTCATCAACAAATGTAGCACAAATTTGAATTTACAAAATCCATCAAACGACATCGACAAATTATTCCAGAAAAGAAGTTATAAACCTTTTGGATTTCTATGCTAAAATCGATCCAAGAAAGAGGAATGTTGTTAAAAGTGGCAACGGCAGTGAATGTTGCTATTACATACAGACTCTTGATTGGACAAAAGCAAGAATCAACAATTTCTTTCAGCCATATTCACTGATGAAAACTCGTGCATTATAAAAACTCAAACACAGCTGACTTCTTTTTCCTGGAAAGCAATAGACTTTGGGACAAAGGACTTCATGGCAAGCAACACGCACATAACAAGAGACTTTCACAGATTTCTAAACACAACACTCGGTGAAGTAAACATGATTTGCTCAGCAAATTCACACATACAGTTCATACATACACTCGTAACAAAATGGACACACAAATATGCACATTCATGCCTATTCCATATAAAACATATTTAAACACACGCGGCACCAACCGAAACAATTTCTTCTTACACACAAAACAACTCTTTCATGAAAACGTCCTTGGGATCTCTTGCATTTTCGTATTCTGCAAACTGTATCTTCTGCAATCTTAAATTGTCAGTAAAAATGAATTATTGTGATATTTCTTTCTTTTAACAACGGTGACCTCAATTGCAGTTTCTCCTACGATTTAGATATTTTAGTTAAAAAAAAATTTTTTTTCAGTTGTTCAATAATATTTCTATATGAAACTTTATCTTTATTAATTAAAAAAAAAAAAAACAAATAAAACAAAACAAAAAAAACATCATTATTTTAATAAGGTATTCCAAACTATTCGATACACAACGTTACATTACAGTGTTCAGAAATTAATGGTGTTTTCATTGGCCAAATTTTAGAATAAATGTAAAATGTTTTAGGTTTTATTTAGATAAGGATTTATAATTTGTATTATTTTGATGTTAGCATGTAAAACAAACCTTAAACTGAATGATTTGCAAAAGAATATATTGCAAAAATAAAGTATCAAAATAATATTAGTTCGTAATATATCTCTATCGCTGCTATTATATAAAAGTCACTTTGTGTGTGTGTGTGAGAGAGAGAGAGAGAGAGAGAGAGAGAGAGAGAGAGAGAGAGAGAGAGAGAGAGAGAGAGAGAGAGTTCTTCATAGGTTATCGAAACGGCTGAGACTATCATTTGCAAATTTTACACAAAGGTAATTTATATGTCTGACAGTGTTCTTAGATATGTTTTGTACAGAAATTCATCTGAAAAGTATCGAAAATAAAAAACAAAATCTGATCTTAAAAATATTTTTCTCTCTTATAGATAAATAAGAATTTTTCCAGGGGAATATTTTATGTTATACCAGACAAAGGAAATAATAAAATCTAAGCAAATCATTTCTTCTTAAAAAAGAAAAGAAAAAGAAAACAGATTTATTGTCATCTGGAGATATAGCTCAGTGGTAGAGCATTCGACTACAGATCGAATGATCCCCTGTTCAAGCCTTTGTGTATCACACCATTTTATTTTAATTTTTTCTTATTAATGAGTTCAATTTACGATAAAAGAAGAGGCACCATTTAAAATTGCCACAAATCCTTTCTTTGCTTGCATATTTTAAAACCAAACATTAATCAGAAGTAACTTTTCTAGGGCATTCATCCTCAAGCCTAAATATCAGTTGACGTGATATTGTAAAGAAACAAACGGAATTTGAAGAACGACGTTATCATTATCAGTTCTTTTTTTTTTTTTTTTTTTTTACAAATTAGTCCGCCGAGCAAATTATTCCTTGTAATATATAATAATCAATAGAGGACTGATTGTATAATAATATATACGCAACCTGCATAAATTAAATTATCATGTTTATAAACGTATTGTACGACCGGGCAATGCCGGGCGTCCAGCTAGTGTAAAAAATGTATTATTTGGATTATTCAGACTACTGTTCTCACTTTGAATGTTATTCTCACAACATTTCGGCTAGTGTAAATTCCAACCTTCTTCAGGTGTATTTTGTCGAACTTTGGAACCAGTATAAAATTTTTAACAGAACAGATATAAATTCTAACTAATAATCAATTTAGAATTACCATCTTTTGAAGGTTGAATTAAAAATTAAGATTTTTTTTAACATCAGGTCTATTTATTTATTTATTTTTTATTTTTATTTGAACACAAATTCGTTTTCCATTTAACGCTAACTTTATATCCGTCATTATTTTTCTATGAAAGAAATGAGCAATAATTCTGAGAGCGAATGTTGAAAAATACACACTATTCTGGCCTTAAAAGAATGTTCACCTGAGCAATTATCATTATGACGCTTTTGTTCAAGTAATGGAAACAGGAGAAAATTGGCCTGAATGAAAAGCCTTTTTCACTATTCGATTAGTCGGGAGAAGAAGAAGCCACCAATCAAAACTGTGTCGTCTGTGACTTAATAAGCAGGCTCTGATTGAAAGGCCATCTTCTCTACCATGTCGCCATGTTGTTCTAGGGATTGGCTAATGGGCAGTCAAGAACAAAAAAAAAAAATAAATAAAAAAAAATGGCGAATGTCACAAACTGGACCACTTTTCATACAGAAAATATGACTTAGTAGTGAAACAAGGACATTAATAATAAAAAAAAAGAACAAATACATTTATTCTGAACGTCTTTTTAAGTATTATTAGTATAGTTGGGCAGCGTTTTTTCTCTAATGCATTTTTCATTCAAGAGCAGGGACAATTCCTGTTTGTTTCTCTTGCAATCCATTTTTTTTTCTTTTTGGCAGGTTAATGTTTAAACGTTCTGTTCGAGTGTAAAAAAAAAAATTCCTGTAGTCGCAAACATTATTGACTGAGGACGACTTATGGAAGTTGAAAACGTTCGTAACTATGGCAAATTTCTTTTCACATTCGAACATTATCCCGCCAAAAAGAAAAAAAATGGATTGCAAGAAAAACATAGGAATTGTCCCTGCTCTTCAACGAAACATGTATTACGTATTATTGCAGACGATAATCATAATTTCTCAAACATGCATCTTCTTTTAATGTCAGAATAAAGTTTGTAGCTTTAAGCATGAATAATAATTAATCATTACGCTTTTTGTTATATGTTTCAATATTAACATCTTTTGGAAACAGTGTACAGTATATAGTATATTATATATTAAGGAGTCTTTTTTTTATGAAGGTCATTGTTTGTGTGGATAATATTACTAAACAAGCGATTATTTAGCCTGCATGGCTGAATATAATCAACTACCACAAATAAGACTCATACAGGATTTGAACTTGTGCACCAAAAGAGGGACTGCCTAAAATGGATATCAACTGAGTGACGAGTTACAGGTTCAGAGAGAGAGAGAGAGAGAGAGAGAGAGAGAGAGAGAAAGAGAGAGAGAGAGAGAGAGCAAAGAGATTTGATTACATTGTTACGATTCATTTTTGTTAAATTGTGAATTTTTTTGAACAAATTGTAATTGTACATGGCAATGTGGCATGTCTCTCTGTACTTTTAACTGTTAGTTTACAATTATTCATACAATCTCCAAAAAGTTACTTTGTAAGATACAAGCCGGAACATCTGTCGCCAATATCTATCTACCTCTATTATTAGTTCTTGACAACTAAATGAAACAAACGCAAATTTATTAGAAGTTGTTCATTGTATTAGTAGCCTGGCAAGGCCACAGGAGAGACAACCGAAGCAGAAAAACGGAAGCTGCCTGCCAGGATACTAAATATACAAGTGTAGGCAAATTTGAGCATATTTTATTGGTTTGAAAATAAAAGTTCTTTTTTATCAATTGTTATAAAATTTTAGCCATAGAATAGTGTTATAATTTTCAAACGGCCTGCAAATTTTCATGTAATTTTGTCCCATACAACCAAAGATATGATCATTTCAGTATTTAATTTGTCTACGAGTATAGATATATCCATACATATATATATATATATATATATATATATATATATATATACACACACACAGGTCATGTCATATGCTACTGGTACTATGTAACTCAGTACTACCTGCCTCATGGTCGGGTCACCGGCGACTAAACTGGTCCCCCATCAGACTTGTTTGGTGAGGAGGGTAGCTAGTCTCCCTGAAGGATTAAAAACAAGACCTTCCAAAGGGCGAATGAATCCTTTTTCGGGGTCAACGGCCAACTAGCACCGTGTGGTTGGAGTGGAGAGTGCTCCGGTAAGCCTAGGAGAAGCAAATCTCTGATTTAAAAAACCATAAAGCGGGAGACCAGTACCCGGATTAAGCTGGTCTGCAGTTTAACTTGTTGCTGGCTATCTTGCGCTTGTTTGTTGCTGGATCTCAACGTTTTGAACCGAGAGAGAGACTTAGCTGTCGTACAAAGCTAAGACTCTGTAACATAATCTGTGTATAGATACTCCCTCAGGCATTTGTCTATTAAAATGGTCCTGTGGCGATGGAAGTCATTTTTGGGCTCATGAACTTTAAGTGTCTGAGGGAGTGGTACTCGTCTGACAAGACGTTGCAATCATCGTCATCATCATCATATATACATACATACACCACCTTTTTTGGCAATTTTATAAGTTTGAAATCTCAGCGAATATTGATCAGAATTTAACAAATGAAGGCTCATTGGAAAGGTAATGACCTGAATTGTATAGTGAGTTATGTGACATTTGCCTTTAAGGTCACATATTAAGGGGATTATTCATCATCCAGAGCCTATTTTTGGCACATTTTTACAGCCATAAATTGTCTCGATCATAGTCATTTGTTTTCCTAGTTTAGCATATGAATTACAAAATATCTGATATTTCCCAAAACCTCTGGTCTTGATGGAGGGGGAAATTAAAACTTGCTGCTATTGTTTCAAATGATTATGAAATAACAGCAAAGGGAGACTTGATTCCAAATATTTCTCACATGTTATATCTCCCCTCTTTTGGTTTTCCACATAAAGTAAAATTCAGTGTATAAGGATTATTTGATACTGGAGATATTCATAATCGTACTCTATTTCTGAAAGAGGAGAGATATAACATTATTATTTAACATGTTATATGAGATCATTTGAAACTATAGCAACAAGTTTTAGTCTCCCCTCCATCAAGGCCAGAGGTTTTGGGGAAATATACACACACACATATATATATATATATATATATATATATATATATATATCTGTATTTATCTATCATATATATATAAGTGTTGTGACGATTAATCAGAATTGGAAAAATCAGAACATTTGGGATATTGGAATTGGTCTCGGAATCAGAAAAATTTGAGTTTAATTATTTTTTTTATTCTAAACAATTCTTCTAATTTTTTTTCTTGATAACAAAATGAACAATAGAAATTTCAAAGTTGGTATCTGGGGCCGCATTAATTAACTGGGAGAGATGCACCCCTAGTCTTCGTTAAGACATGCATCTAGGAGAAGGAAAACTCTGATGTAAAAACCTGCGGTCTACTACATACTCTGTCTTGTGGCAGTCATTTACACAGACAAAGATTAACAGTAATACCAAAAAGCGTGGTTGGTTCTACACAAAGCATTTGCCACTATAAACAAATCATCTGTGTGGATTTCCGTGCAACTTAGTTGTTGTGGCGGAACCTCATGCGTCGAAATCGACAGGACAGGAGAGTCCATATATCATAAATCCTTATCAAGTTTGGTAATTTATGGAACACTGGAATGGGCAAAAGCAAGCAACATCTCACAAAAAGGATTGATATCAGTCATGTTGCAAGCAGTGAAATCATCACTTTGTAGACATTCAAGTCATGTTTTCCTTGGTCTTCCATACATCCTCATGCCTGGGTTATACGTGCATGCAGGAAATTGTGCACTGTACATGTCCAAATCACCTGAAATGCTGAGCATATAAGGCATACCAAATCCCACCAATAACAAGCTTAGTATATATATATATATATATATATATATATATATATATAATCCATGTACATTTTTATCCTTACTGTATTTATATAAAAGTGCACAATAATGAATAAAGTTTTATATTTATTTTGTATAAAAGTTATGAATACAAACATTTTGGCTACACGTTTGCAGATATGTTTCAGTTTGAGCTGATCCGAATATGATTATTGTTGCAGTTTTAAATCTTGGTATGCACATGCTGCTTGGATTTAGCCACACTGATAAAACAAACAAAACAGCTGTCTGTGAATAACTGTGTGTGTGTGCGTGTGTATGTGTGCGAGTGGTTCATTCGGCTTACATTGACAAATCAAGATGTTGGTTTGTATACCCTAGTCTATTCAACCACACTAAGTCTCCATCCGGGCAACACCAGGTAAATATAGTTTCTAATACTTCTACTTTAACGCTTCAGCTTATCAGCACAGACCTTTTCCCTCCTCCTTAAATCATACTTATAGAAGCAGTGTTGTATAGCTAAAGAAGCCGGCATACTTGTATCTTACGTTAAACAATAAAGAGTCTCTTGTAAACAATGAAACTCACTTTCACACTTGTTTATCACATAAAAACCACCCGTTTGTCAACCTACAATAACTTGAATACACATAATAATCTTTGTTTCCTTTAGTCATAGATCTCTCAAACGTTTTAAGAATCTTTGAAATTATATAAATGTAACTTTGTGTGTGTGTGTGAGTGAGTTCATTCCTTATAGACTTCGAAACGGCTGAACAAATTTTCTTCAAAATTTACAGAACTTTAGTGCATAAGTCTGGGAGTGATCTTAGTTAAGTTTTGTCTCAGAATATCCTCAATAATTACCGATAATCAAAACCGTTATTTTAATTTATCTATCATCGGTAAAGCCACTTTTTCCATGTTGTTGCTTAGCAACAATGACAGAACAATGGGCTGTGAAAATTCTACTGTGAGGAAGTTGATAGCGTGTTTTTTTTGTTTTTTGTTTTGCATAACGTGATCTGTAGGTTCAAACTCTGCATGTAATTTCTTTTTTTTTTTCATTAACTGCAAAGAATTTTATAAAACTTGAAAATTTACATGTCTTTTTTTTTTTTTGCTTATTTTTGCATGATGTAGTCTGTAGGTTCAAACCCTGCACGTAAATTTAGGTTTTTAAAATAGTTTTTTTTTTGTTAACTGGAAAGAAGTTTATATAAAATGATTTTATAAAAAGAAACAGAAGGTTATCTAGAGTGCAATGTAGAATAACATATATTTTGGACTAAGTTACTGCATGGAGGCATGTGAAGCTTCCCCTGGGCGATTTCACGGATTTTGATGACAATAAAAATATAGGAGTGTGAAATATTCGTTGATCATCATTCAATCCCAGGCAATATCAGGTCCCTCTTCTAGTCAGAAATAAACTAGATTTTTAGGCCCATTAAAACTGGGTAAAATCTATAACCTGTTTATTTAGAATAAGTGCTTTATGCCAAATTGATGATTGAATATGGTTAAATTTGAGTGCATTTTTGCATTAAATACTAATTACAATTAAACCTTTACTGTGCATCAAACAGATATCATAATACTTAGTTCGCTGCACCTTATTATAAAAGTCTATATAAAGTTTCAGCTAGATTGACCTGGTAGTTTCTGAGAAAAAAATGAAATGGACAGGAAAAAAAAAAAAAAAGAAAAAAGAAATCTATAATATAAAAGCGAAAACGTATGTTTGTGTATGTGCATTTTTTGTGTATGTCCGGCAAAGGCTTTTTTGGGGGTGCACACTCGGTGGGGTCACTCATTCTTAAAACTTTTTATATGCTCCGTAGATTATAATATCTAAGATTTATGAAACGAGCTCGTGTGTATCTTTAATTTGGGAAACTTTTACACGCTATTTTCACGATATTTCTTGGTCTACATGTTTGTTTATCTTTCCAGTATAAAAGCAAAACTGAATCCATAACATAACTGGCAGTCGTAGTTCAGAAAAGCGATGAGGTTTGATCAATGCCGGAGAAACCCCTTATATCATACAATTGCTATTCATTTGGACACTGGGGAGCTGGTTTTCCCCAACCTCTTGGGGGAAACGCAGACACTGGCTTGCAGCTAAAGTTAAATTTCCCGATATGGCGGGACGTTTGACATCATTAAATTCACGCACCTATCACTTAAGTTTTTAACTGTTAAATTAAAACGCTTTTCATTCCTCTCCCTTCATAGCCAAGGGGGTAAGATACCAGTCTTTTTTTTCTTATCTATTCCACCTTCACGTCAATGCTTCAGGTTCGAACCTACCTTCCTACCAAAATTTTTTTTTCTTTTACACCTCCAAAACCCCCAAGCAACGCCGGGCATCCCCGCTAGTCTATATATAGAAAAGGCAAAATGGGCGTGCGTTTTTGTATGTCCAAGAAAGCTTTCTTTCGCCGGTTACTATGTCTTAGAACTGTTTATATACCCTCTAGATAATAATATCTACGATTTTTGAAGGGACGTCGTGTCTAGATTTATTTTGATCGACTTTTATAAAATTTGCATTATTTCGCTGTGTCACGTGTTTGTTTGGCTTTTTAGTATAAAGTGAAACTAATGGAGCAAAGCAACTCCTCACAGGGACGTCCAGAAAGCAAATCAGCTTTGATCAATGCGGTGAAAGCCATCATATAAAATAATTGCTTTTCATTTTGACACCCCATTTTTTATGGGGAGCTGGTTTTTCCCCCAACATCTTGGGGAAACAAAACCAAAAAAACTGCCTCTCAGCCAAAGTTAAGTGCGGAATTGAAGTTTGACCTCATTAAATTCACGCACCTGTCAATTCACTTTTTAATCATTAAATTTCATCTATTCTCATTCGCCTACCTTCATAGCGGCGAGGTAAGTCATCACGCTTTTTTTTTCACCTCAAGGATTCAGGTTCAGGTTGTGGTTTCTGTTTTACAGGTGCTTGAACTGAGTCAGGTGTGAAATGAAGCCTGTTGAATGTTGAATGTTGAACAGTGATCCGATTTTTGTATTTGAAAGGACGCACACCACAGGAGACTTTGGATGAAATCAAAGAAACCTATGGTGATAATGCCCCATCATATGACTTTGTAAAACGCTGGCATTGTGAATTCAAACATGACCGGAAGTCTGTGGAAATAGCTCCCAGACCTGGTCCCCCCCCCCCTTTCTGCCATTGATGAGGCATCTGTCCAAGTTGAGGCTGCCATTTTGGAAGATCGGCACATTACTATTCGCCAAATAGCCCAAGATGTCAAGATTAGTACAGGGTCTGTGGAAACTACCATTCATGACCATTTGCATATGCATAAGGTGTCTGCCAGATGGATTCCCAGGTTGCTCACACCATTCCAAAAGCGAGAACGCGTTGAGTGCTCGAAGATGAATTTGGAGATGTGCTAAGAAGATGAGTCAAAGTTTTTCAAAAGACTAATTACACAGGATGAAACCTGGGTCCATCACTATGATCCAGAGACCAAAGCCCAGTTAATGCAGTGGAAGCACTTGGACTCACTACCTCCAAAGAAGGCAAGGGTGCAGCCCTCCGCTGGCAAGGTTATGCTCACAGTCTTCTGGGACCAGGACAGAGTAGTGATTTCCTGGCAAAGGGTACCACAATTACAGGAGCCTATTATGCTTCACTTTTGAGGAAATTAAGGGAAGCTATCAAAATCAAGATCAGAAGCACGGGCGTGTGGTTATGAAATCCTTCCCAATCCTCCCTACTCTCCTGACCTTGCATCCTCTGACTTTCACCTCTTCCCAGCCATGAAGTTGTTTTTGAAAGGAAAGCGTTCCCAGATGATGCAGCCTTGATTTCTGAAGTCAAGTCGTGGTTGGAGGACCAACCTGGGGTGTTCTACAAAAACGGTCTCCAGAGCTGCATCAAACGATGGGAGAAATGCACAAGTCTGGGTGGTTCCTATGTAGAGAAAGACTAATAATTGTGCCAAGTTTCGTTGCTCTACTGCTATGGGAAGTGGGTCAGGGTCATTACTTATTGCACACCCCTCGTATTATCTACCTTTCATGGCGCCTGGATTGGAATCAGAAACAATGGCCTTCTTTAGTACGTAATATGTTAGATTTTTGGCATGCGTGATTCACGTTTAAACGTGAATTCACGTCATATGCCCCCTCCCCTTCTCTATTTAAAGTGGCTGCATGCCGCATGGGTGACATTCAAGGAGTTGGACGCATAATAGTTTCCTACCAAACCTTGGACGTCGCAACAAGGAAACTTGTTGCAACGTCACGCTCTACTTCTTGCTTCGATAGCTTAACTTAGTAGGAATTCGCAAAACCTTACAAAAAATGCAATCTAGTCGTAGTTAGGTGGATCTGTATTATGCACGCGGCGAACAGTATACTGTATGATGCCATCTATTGCAGCAACATCCACATTAGATGAATTATGAATATATATATATATAATGATTTTGCGCTACGAAACAGTTACTGTCAAGAATTGTAAATGTCAACGTAATTCCGCGGATTAAAGACTTTCACCTCTATTTGTATTTTCTTCCCGATGAATAAATGTGTGTTTATCTCTTGCTAAAGTGTTTCTCAACATAATTTACTTATTGCACGCCCCTCGTAAATAACATCTATCTCCAAACAATGAGATGAGTTAAATCACTGGAATCATTACCCAGTATAGAATATAAAAATAATCTTCATCTTTCCGGGGCACCATTCAAATCGTGTGCCTGGAATACATTTCCTTTTTCTTGTTTAATCCATTTCTCCTGATGATGTCCTTTTCTATATTCCTTTAAAAATATTTTTAATTATTTTTCAATATAATTTTTTGCTAAGTAGCCAAATTTATGTTTACTCCTAATGATTATTATGCTAAATACATTTCCTCTGTAGAGATGAGCATTGACAATCCATGGATTAAGGACAGAACTTTAAGTTTCTTGTATTCCTTGTTTCAAACAATAAATTAAAAAAAAAAAATCTATTCTTTTTTATTGCACAAAATTTAAATGAAAATCTTACAGTTCTCTCTCTCTCTCTATATATATATATATATATATAAAGCTGAACGTCTGTGTGTGTGTCTGGTCACGAATAGGCTCCTATATGGTTGACTATTATAGAAAACTGATCACATATAATGATAGATGTATCGAGACACAGGAATGGGTATGTTTGATCTGACATAATGACGATTCATTAAAATTGTGGGGTCTGCATACGTGCCTGGTCCACAAAGTATGGAAATAAAAAATTTAAAAATTAAAAAAAAAAAAAAAAAAAAAAACGTTTCCAAGTGTTTTTGATATAGATGTACATAATACTTTGATAAGTATGTTTTAACTAAAATAGAGATGGTATAATAAAATTGTGGGGTCTGCGTCCGTGTCTGACCTCCATAGAATGGAAATAGGCACAACCTTTAAAGACTTTTCATATTTATCTGCGTAAGTATACTTTGATAATTATGTTTCAGTTTGAAGAAATATAGTATAATAAAATTATGGGGTGTTCGTTTGAGCCTGACCTCCATAGAATGGACATATGTCACAAGGTTTTTTAATATAGATCCACAGAATATTGTGATAAGTGTTTCAGTGTGAACAGGTATGGTATAATAAATTCTGGGGTTTATCTATTTTATTTTTACTTTCATCATATTTTGCTTTGGTTTTGATACCCCCAAATTCAAAGCTATCTCTTTACAACCCTTCCTTTTCATAACCTATCATACTTTCATAAATCAGAGTCCATTTTCTGTAGGCTGTTTACGAACCCAGTTAACGACGAGTACTTTTGCTAGTATATATATATATATATATATATATATATATATATATATATATATATATACTAGCTGTACCCTGCCACGCATTGCTGTGGCTTAATTTGGTGTAATGGAAAATTCTAATAAAAAGAGAAAATGCATGTTTCTTATATTCTTAGTACAGCAATCCACTCCAAAAAGTTAAAAAAAAAAATAAAAAAAGGCGAAAATGAAAAAAAAAAATAGCACTCTTGCAGAATTGGATCTGGATCCTCGGGAGTTACCGTCAATCATGGCTTGGGCTTGACCAACATTCAGTGGATTAAGCCGAAAGTTGCTAAAACGTTGAAACGCTAAATAGTTTTCTTTTTTATTGTATTCAAAAATGTGAGTTTTTAATTAATATTTAGGTAAGGAGAGGGGGGGGGTTACTATACACAGATTCGAAAAAGCTGTCGAAAAACGAATAAATGAAAGCAAAGGTAAGGTAAATTACGTTTCTATCTAACTGGATAATTTTTTAGTGTTTTTATTTAATGTAAAATGTTTAATCGGCTCCAAAAACTCAGTGTTTATCTATGTATTTGAAAAAGACGAATGGTTGCAGACTCTGTTGAATACGTTAAGTTTGGGAAAATCAGTTAAAAACTATACAAAACAGTGTCAGACACCTACTGATTATATGTTATTGTGACATCGGCTGACATATTCGGTGGGTTTCTGATAGTATTTTGTATAGTTTTTTAGTTTTAAATCATTTTCTCAAGCTTAATATCATCAACAGTGTCCGTCACCATTTGTATTTTTCAAATACACTGATAAACACTGTTTTTCGAGTCAACTAAACATTATAGTAAATAAAACAGGTTTGTATTACTAAACACAGAAATGAAAAAGTTGTTGAAAAATAAATATAACAAATAAATGTTATCAAAAGCAAGATAAGTTACTTTTCTACCTAACTGGATAACAGTTTAGTGTTTTTATTTAGTATAAAATGTTTAATCGATTCGAAAACGTAGTGTTTATCTGTATATTTGAAAAATACAAATGGCGGCAGACTGTATTGAACACGGTAAGTTTGGGAAAATGAGTTAAAACTAAAAAAACTATACAAAATACTGTCAGGAACTCACTCAATATATGTTACCGTGACATAGGCAGATATGTATTCAGTGGTTTTTAACAGTATTTTGTATAGTTTTTTAGTTTTAACTCATTTTCCCAAACCTAATGTGTTTAACACAGTCTGCCGCCATTTGTAATTTTCAAACATAGCAGTAAATGCTGTGTTTTTCGAGCCGAATAAACATTTTACATTAAAAAAGCAAAAAAATTATCCATTTTGGTAATAAAGTAACATATCTTGCCTTTGATAATATTTGTTATACATTTATTTTTTGACAACTTCTTCGAATCTATATGTACAGTAGTACAAACCCAATAAAAACACTAAAAATTATTCAATTAGGTAGAAAAATAACTTACCTTGCCTTTGAAAATATTTACTTGTTATATATTTGTTTTTGTTCACAACTTTTTCAAATCTTTGTGCAAGTACAAACCCAAAGGTGTATTTTTCTGTCTAATTTTATTTTTAGTACCGCGCTTAAATTTAAATTTCACGATATATTTTTGGGGGGAGGGTATTTTTTTTACATTAGGTTCACCTCCACAATTTTCGACTATGCTGAATAAGAAAATCTCATTTAAAATTTGCAGAGGCAATTAGTTTTCGAGATATAAAGACCTGTACTATGCACTATAATTCACTGACGGCCATGAACACTTCCAACCTCCCCATATTAAGAACGGCTTTTAGAATAAACAACACCCATGCCTAACCACGTGTTTTAACCTTTTACATGTCTTTCGTCTTTTAAAAACGGCTTTTGGAATAAATACCACCATTCTCCCCATGTTAAGAACGGCTTTCAGAATAAACACCCCCAACCTACCCATGTTAAAAATTGTGAGAGGTGGACCTAATGTGAGAATTTACCTTTTGTTTTTTTAATAAATTGTTAGTCGAAAGTACAGAATAGTGACAAAACACCATCCCCTCCCCTTGGTAAGAATAGCAAAAAAAAAAATAATGGTTTTCTTGGTAGAAACTTTTCTGTATTTTCTATGCATACGTACTATCTATTTTTGTTTATTAAATTGTTAGGTGAAAGTATAGAATAGATGCAAAACTCCCTCCCCATGTTAAGAATAGCTTTCTAAATAACGGTATTATTTCAGCATGGTACCTTCTCTGCATAAGTACCATCTTTTGTTTATTAAATTGTTAGGTGAAAGTATAGAATAGTTACAAAACGCCCTCCCCATGTTAAGAATGGCTTTCTAAATAACGTTATTTTAGCACGGTACTTTCTCTGCATAAGTACCATGTTTTGTTTATTAAATTGTTAGGTGAAAGTACGGTACTCATGCAGAGAGTGATCCGTGCTGAAATAATAACGTTATTATTTAAAAAGCCATTCTTAACATGGAGGGGAGGGTGTTTTGTACTTAATCTGTATTTTAACCTTACAATTGAATAAAAAAAAAAAACATAAAACTTTAATTAAACGTGGAAATACGATTTAAAAAATAGCGTGGACCACTCTCTGCATTAGCACCAAATATTATTTAAGCACGTCACCAATCCGTAAAATTTCTTTAAAAAAAAAACCTGTACTTTTACCAAACAATTTATAGTGTTAATAATAAAAAAGTTCATATTTTCTTATATCGAAAAATAAAAACAAAAACAAAAAAACAACAAAAAAAACGACTTCGACTCAAAAAGCAAGCGACAAACTTTTTTTTTTGCCTGATATAATAAAGAAAAAATGTTTAAATTAACAAATTTGGAAGATAAACAAATGGATTATGTTTTTTTTTTTTTTTTTTACTTATTGAGTAAACAGAAAATTAAATCTAATTCGTTTCGTCAAATCATGGTGTATGAAATGAATCGAACCGGAAGTTCAGTTCTATCAACAAAACAGGTTCGCACTAACGGATTACGAAAAATATTTTTATTTAATATTTTAATAACATAGAAACATCCCTCGACTCTAAAGATGGGTTGTCTGAAAATTTCAAATAAATTGGTAATGTAGAAATATGGTTGTATCAACTTTGAACGAACCAACAATTACATTTTATATATATATATATATATATATATATATAAAATAAAAAAATGTTTCCTTTTCAGATTAAATATGTTTTTAACTCTTTTTCAAAGTGTTTTTTAACATGTTTTATTAACTGTTTGCTCATATATATATATATATATATATATATATATATATATACACACACACACACATATCTATACATATATATCGATATATCTATATATACATATATATCTATACATATATATCTATATATATCTATACATATATATCTATATATATCTATACATATATAGATCAACAGGAATTGAAATGTGATTTGACATGGTAAAAATCCGAAAATCGGAAGAGAAGCTGAAGATACCTTTATATTTTTCCATTACGTCATATTGAATTTTTTTTTTTCAATATTTAATATGGCGTACTGCAAATATATAGAGGTATCTGCAGCTAATGGAATAATATAAAAGGTATCTGCAGCTTCACCTCCAATTTTTGGATTTTTACCATGTCAAATCACATTCCAATTCCTTTTGACGAATTAATTGTTGCTATTTCTTCTGATAGGTTACGGGCATAATAGATTCACTGATTGATATAATAGTTAAGTGATTGATTTTGCGCTATGAAACAGATACTGTCAAGAATTGTATAAGTCAACTGAATTAAAGGAATAAATTATAAGATGGTCAACATCATGAATTTTGGAATATAACTTTTTGTCCTTTATTATATATATATATATATATATATATATATATATATATATATATATATATATATATACACACACACACACACATACTAACAGGACCAGTTTCTCAGCGGTACTCGAGGAGATTAAAAGAATGCTAACTACAAAATATTTTTAAATATTATTTTTGAATTATTAGTCTTTTCTATTCTTATTTTATTATGTAAAAATTGTGTTTATGTTTACACGTACATGTTCCCCCTCTCAATGATATATTCACTTGGAATATTGTTTTATGTTTGTATGTACATATAAAATGGAAACATTTAATATTATTTATGTGTGTTAGTTCAGTGCGGTATTTCATGAGTTAGGGAAATTGTAATTCTTTTGTTAAGTCGTAGAGAATTAAGAATGTAAAAAAAAGCAATTGTAAAAAAAGTGATTGTAAAAAAAAAGTAATTGTAAAAAAAAGTGATTGTAAAAAAAAAAGTGATTGTAAAAAAAAAAGTGATTGTAAAAAAAAAAGTGATTGCAAAAAAAAAAGTAATTGTAAAAAAAAGTGATTGTAAAAAAAAAAGTGATTGTAAAAAAAAAAGTAATTGTAAAAAAAAGTGATTGTAAAAAAAAAAGTAATTGTAAAAAAAAGTGATTGTAAAAAAAAAAGTAATTGTAAAAAAAAGTGATTGTAAAAAAAAAAGTAATTGTAAAAAAAAGTGATTGTAAAAAAAAAAAGTAATTGTAAAAAAAGTGATTGTAAAAAAAAGTGATTGTAAAAAAAAGTGATTGTAAAAAAAAGTGATTGTAAAAAAAAAAGTAATTGTAAAAAAAAAAAGTAATTGTAAAAAAAAAAGTAATTGTAAAAAAAAGTGATTGTAAAAAAAAAAGTAATTGTAAAAAAAAAAGTAATTGTAAAAAAAAGTGATTGTAAAAAAAAAAGTAATTGTAAAAAAAAGTGATTGTAAAAAAAAAAGTAATTGTAAAAAAAAAAGTGATTGTAAAAAAAAGTGATTGTAAAAAAAAAAGTGATTGTAAAAAAAAAAGTAATTGTAAAAAAAAGTGATTGTAAAAAAAAAGTAATTGTAAAAAAAAGTGATTGTAAAAAAAAAAGTAATTGTAAAAAAAAGTGATTGTAAAAAAAAAAGTAATTGTAAAAAAAAGTGATTGTAAAAAAAAAAGTAATTGTAAAAAAAAGTGATTGTAAAAAAAAAGTAATTGTAAAAAAAAGTGATTGTAAAAAAAAAAGTAATTGTAAAAAAAGTGATTGTAAAAAAAAAAGTAATTGTAAAAAAAAGTGATTGTAAAAAAAAAAGTAATTGTAAAAAAAAGTGATTGTAAAAAAAAAAAAGTAATTGTAAAAAAAGTGATTGTAAAAAAAAGTGATTGTAAAAAAAAGTGATTGTAAAAAAAAGTGATTGTAAAAAAAAGTGATTGTAAAAAAAAGCAATTCTAAAAAAAGTGATTGTAAAAAAAAGTGATTGTAAAAAAAAGTGATTGTAAAAAAAAAAAAAGAAGTAATTGTAAAAAAAAAAATCGAGCATGTATATTTAAAACAGTTAAAAATGAAATAGGCGCTGATATGCAAGCATCAAATTTTCTGTATAAAAATGAGAATTCCCCCACAACCATAACTACAAAAGAACAAATGTTTATGAAAAATTATTGGAAAATGCTGAAACCGTTAGTACCGGAGTATTTCTGTGAGGCAGATTTCCTTCTAGACTGAGGTAATTTTGTTAAAAAATTACATTGGATACATACCAGGAACATTTTTTGTTTTTACATGTAAGTGTAAACTGGAAGCATTTAATGCAATCTATGTGCATTATTTCAGTGCAGTGACCAAAAAATATAATCCCTATTTCTTCTAGTCAATTATTGAAATTGTATATTTTGTTCTGAAGCAGTTATTTAAGAACCCCACCCCATAGCATGAAAGGAATGAAAACTTGTACACTACAATGTATTACTTTTCCCCTTAACTGATGAAAAACGAAACTGTCAGTTCCTCAGTTTCCAAAAAAGAAGGATTAAATCTTATATATTGAAATAATTCACGGTTTATTTTCTCTTCTGTTGTCTTTATTGAGAATTCCTCATAGACTGAGGTAATTATAAATTTGTTCAGAATAAGTATTTTAAAATGATGAAATCATTCGTTTTTCATTGTTTAATCTTTCCTTAATTGAGATTTTTGCCTAGACTGAGGTAATAATTAAATTTGTCTGAAATAAATACTTTAAAATGCTGAAACTATTTGTTTTTCATTGTCTCTGCTATTTCCTTGAATAAGTTTTTCATAGACTGAGGTAATTATTAATTTGTTTGAATTCAGTAACCATCATTGTAGGACTAGTAGTTTGGTCACTAAGTACTTTTAAAGCACACCACACAAATACTCCTCCTTATATGTAACACGATGTAACTTTAATACAAGTTAATATTATGATCATAACTTTTGTACCATTCAAAATGAAAAACCTAAAATAAACTGGTAATAAGAAAAAAAATTATTGTAAATAAAAAAAAGAGAAACTTACCTTTAAAAATGAGGAATACAAGTGGAATTGGAAATACGTAAACGAAATTCTGATCTTTTATAACTAAATCGTGTATAGAACACAGGACTGTGTCAGAATAATTTAAAATATATGGAATTTAATTTAGCAACTACAATGATCATTTTTTTTTTTTTTTAGATTTAATGTTAGAATGAAAAAAAAATCGCATCAAGCCATTGTGCAAAAGAGATATTTTTTAAATCTTATGAAAGAAATAAAGTATTATTAAGTAAATAGTGTTGGAACAAAAAGTTTTTGTAAAACACTGAAAAGAAAGTTATTTTTTCTGTCATAAGTCATATACAGCATAATCACGTTGACACACGGTTTCTGTTGGATCACCAGAGTTAAGTAACGTTAAACCTAGTCAGTACTAAATGGGTGACCATTTGGGACTTCCAGGTGCTGTATGTGCTCTTTGCTTATCTCGGCATTGTTTCCAGTCGTCCTGGATTTCTTGCAACTGGACTTAAACAGTGCCAAACCAGGAGAGGTGTGCTTGGAGATTGCACAACCCTTACCTCACAATTACACATGCAGATGCCCCTACAGGTTTAGTCTCTTTTGAGAGTTATAGAGTTAGGTTCCAAATATTCTAATTGCGAATGTTATACATGATGTTTGAAAAATTGATAAAACTTCGAGATTATGTTCTATATGTATATATAGGTCACACAACGCTTGGTTTCTGAGTTATAAGCCATTGAAACAAATACTAATTAACGTTCTTTATTGTATACGTTTGACTCATTCTTGGCCTTCGGGCCAGGAGGACATTCTTGGCCTTCGGGCCAAGATCAAAGTGTAGTATCTATTCCGGCAGATACTGCAAGCAAAGACCATATGTGGGGGCGACCCCACATATAAGACCTTGGTCAATGTAGGGGCAACCCTTCATACCAACAGTTACTATCCAGCTCCCGTTTCCCACCCATCGGGAGCTGGTCCCCTTTTCCCTCCCTCCTCCCTCTCTCTCCACATTAAAAAACGGCCTTGTGCCTAATTTGCTCAGTGGGGGAGCAAATAAATACCATCTGTTCCGGCAGATGCTGCACTTAAGATAATTTGTACCAGTCAATGGAGGGGAAACCCTCTATACTGGGACAATTATTATTTTTGGTAACCAGAGTGCCCCCTTTTTGCCTACTTTTAGGGGAGCTGGTTTTTACCTCACATTAAAAACGGCCTTGTGCCTAATTTGCTCAGTGGGGGAGCAAATAAATACCATCTGTTCTTCAGATGCTGCACTTCAATTTCTTGTTCTTTGTCAGTGGAGGAGAAATCCTTCACGACTGAGACAATTTTTATTTTTGTTTTTCTCCACGTTAAAAAACGACCCTGGTGTCTAACTCTGTCCCGTGGGGAGGCATTGTAAATAGGAACACATACAATGTGTGTGATAATTAGGGCTGTGACAACAGATTATTCTTTCCATTGTTTGGACTCTTGAGTATATATCCGTTAATATCTTATATGTTTTTATATAGACTGATATGGTTCTCAGTTGATTAGCTGAGTCTAACTGTGTCGGATATATACTCGAGAGTCAAAACGATGAAAAGAATATGCTGTTGTCATAGCCATAGTGATAATGCAATTTTATTTTTAAATATAGAATAGATAAACACTATCTCTGTGTTAGGATTACGGGTAAAATAAGCCTGGGCCTGGTGTTGCCACAGACACCAACAAAACCATGAGAAACATTTTTTTTTATTGTAAACATCTAACACATACAATATGTGTGATAGTGAACTGTTATTTTTACACATGGGATAGGATCACAGATTAAACAATTCTGGGCCAAACAAAAACCATGAACAAATTACATCAAATAAATATAAAATCCATGGGGCCCAGAAGAAAGATCTCAACGTTATTTGATCATAACAAGCATTGGAGATCAAGTCAGCATCCTGCAAATTCTTATTTTAGGTAACAGAATACGACAAATCAAACACAGTAAATAAATATGATCAACATGAACTGGTGAATTTGTCCCATTTGCAAATTCTTGATAAAGTACAGAAACGTATCTGCAATTTGATTAGTCTCACCCTTTCTTCTTTTTTGCAATCTCTTTCACAGACGTCATAATGCTAATCTCAGTCTTATCTATGAATACTATTATGACATATGTTCTTCAGAATTTTCTGATCTATTCCCTGCTTCCTTTGTTCCATCTCGTTTAACTTGTTGGTCTTGTGGTCTCCATCAATTCGCTGTTCTGATACCTTATTGTAATACAGCTTCCTATTCCAGAAGCTTCTTTTCAAGAACTGCAAGCTTGTGGAACTCTCTTCCTGCTGACTGTTTTCCTCTTACCTATAGCTTTGGTCCTTTCAACACTAAGGTCAATAAGCATCTCCTGTGCTTGTGATAATCATCTTTCGTTTTTGTTAGCTCCTTATATCAAGTGGCTTCATGGCTTGTCTGGAGCGATATCCATATAAAAATATATAAAAACAACCAAAAACTATGAAGAAGAAGAAGAAATGGATCACAAAGGAAATTAGCCTAGTAATAGAGTGACACTACAAAAGCAACCCCCCATACAATTTTCTTCACACATCGAATATAATCCCAAAATTATGCCAACACGTTTCCAAACATTCTGTATCAAAATTATATATTATTTCACGTGTTAATACAAGTGAACTCTTTTTTTTATGTTAGTTTTGTATTAGGTTTATTACTGAATGAAGGAGTTATAAATGTTAGCATTTTGTGCATGGATTAATAAGGTTGCTTAGAAGAAAGAAAGCGTTATTTTCTTTTTTTACCGACTGTCTCCAGTTGGGGAGGAGGAATTTCCATATCTGAAAAAATGGAACAGGCAAACAATTAATAAAAGAAAATTCTTTGACAAGATAATCAAAACTAAAGAAAGAAAGATAAGAAAAAAAGAATGTGAAAAATATTCGGCTTTACAAGAGAACTAATATTTACATCAGTATTCTTCTTTGGGCTATTATCCTCTTCAACATTAAGTTATACTATGTTTTGGCCGATGTGTCTTCTAGCTTCTTTGGGTGCAATAATATTTTTCCCTGTATCTAAATGATTGTCGGGTACTGGTCCAGTTTGTGACCTATGCTAAAACTGATCTTTGTCATGGCTCATTGAGGATTATGGTCAGTTGGCTTTTTAAGCATCTCTCCTTCGTCATTATTAAAAAAGGAATGCTTCGAGCCTGCTCTCAGCCTGCAAAGTGAGTAGAACATCCGATCAAATTACTTGATTTTTCTGGTATACCCATAAAGGGTTTTTTCTAAGATTTGGTTTGCTTTGTTTTATGGCATGTCAACCATCTACGGGTTATTTAATGTAGTTCTATAGGTAGAATAATTATTTTATATATCTAGAATATATTGCTCTCAGAATACATTGCATTATTTGTAGAAATATGAACAGTATTAAATTCCCACAAAACAGCAACTTTATGGCAACCTACCTGCCATATCTACTACCATCAGAAAGTGATGCCAGAGGAGCAAGCAACAGTGGTGAGAAATGTATTGCTGAGTACTTCACAACATGGACGCATGGACATAGAACGACCTAGATCCACGTGCACACAGTAAATTGCACATGACACCAACTGTGATCCTGAAGTTCTGAGGCAGCTGATGGAAGAGAGGGAAATCTGGAGAGAGAGAGTTACATTGGTCTATGCAAGGTGCCTTTCTAAATAGATTTGTAGAAAATATTTCTCGTAGAAGGGAGGGTACCATCATTACTCGCTGAAACATTACTCCCAAAAACCATTACTCCTTGGCAGTGGTAATCTTTGTTCTCAACACAACTAAACCTCAGTCACTGGCTTCTAATATCTGTTTGAGAAGTAAAAAACATAAAAAAGGGAAAATAGGGGGCGGTTCTACATGTATCAAATTGAATAATATGATTCGGAATGAATTTATAGATACTAGGGCATGACATGACCAATTGATTGATCAGATCAGACTTCTCCAATCCCCTGTCTAGCTGATGGACTGAAGTAGAAGAATGGCTCAACCACCAGGATCCCATCTTAAGGCATCATGGGTGACCACCCATGGCATACAGGTGGTCCTATTTTCTAGGTGTGGGGAGTTACCATTCTGTATGGGGTTACACTCGACAACTTTTATTTGAAATAGAACAGTAACAAAATAATGTTTTTATGTCAATTTTTTTTTTATGTATTGCAGCCATTTTTTTTTTTTTTGATAATTTGTTTTTCTCAATTTATTGACTAGTAACCTATCTGTAATAAAGCATACACCTGAAGAAGGCTGGAGTTCACATCGGTTCAAGCATATTAAAAATATCAACGTTGATGATTTTGATAGTACAGAAAAAAAGAAAAATAAATAATTAAAACACTTCATTCCAAAGATTCGGACAAAAATTATTGTTATTAATTCTTTATGAGTGTAACTGAAAAGAATTCTGATAAAACAATTCTTGGAGATCAAATGACAAACGCTAATCTATAAAACATTAGTTATCAATTTATATGAATTTCTAGTCGAATCCGAATTCAGAATTAAAAGACTAAAAATATGAAAGTAAGAAATGAAAATAAAAATAGGTGCTCATGCCAGAGAGTGAAATAGTGCCTTACCCCCGTCTGCTGTTTTAGAAAAGTTAGAACCAAAATTCCTTAACTTTTAACAAAATTTTTTGTTGACAATCGATTCAAATGCAAACATAAAAAAAAATTTTTTAAATTCACTTTAAATTTCAAAAACATTTAATTTTAAAAACAAAAAAAAAAAACAAGAAACAAATTTAAAAAAAGTACTAACTTTTTTAACACTTTTTTTTTACATTATTTAAAAAGTTTTTTTTTAAATGAATAAAGAAATTAAAAAAAGACAAATTAACTAAATATTAAAGTTCTGAATTTTTTAGATAGGGGCTGACTGTTTATATTATTTGTATTGATTGGACTATTGTTCTCATCTTGAGTGTTATTTGTGCAACATTTCGTTTGGATTCTCCTTTGACCTTCATCAGCCTCTAATTATAGAAAAAAAACAAAAACAAAGTACACCCTTTTTCGGTGATCGAAAGGAGATAATCCCCCTGTCGATCTTTATTGGAGTTGGTTATTTGTTTCCCCACAAAACAAAATGTGACACAAGGTCGTTTTTAATGTGGGAGATAACCAGCTCCCTTCAAAATGGGCATTCTGCAAAAATAAAATTGCCTTAGTATAGAAGGGTTTCCCCTTCCGTTGACTAAGGACAATTAATTTGAGTGCAGCATCTAAGCAGGCATCACACTTCAGTCACCGGTCCAGTATGAGTATCAGATATCGACTTTATTAGAGTTGTCTCCTCTTTGTCAACCAATGTTTTTTTTTTCTCACAAATTCGAAACAATGACCATAAAATATGGACTAATTAATAGAAATGCAAAAATATCTATGGAGCTAGTAACTTTTCTCTTCTTTTACAAAAAAACAACCAACATGCCTCAAGGACGGTCAAACGACAATCCGACCAAAACGTTGCATAAATAACACCCAACATGAGAACAATAGTCTGATCAATACATGCAATATAGATAAATATTATTTTTTTACAAAATATTAGTTTTGTTTTAAATATTTCGGTTAAAAGACATCTTGAAAATAATGAACTTCCCCGTCCAGTTTGTGGAAAGACTTAAGATCAAATTAAAGTTTTTTCATGATAATTACTAGTATTGGGGTCACAAGAAGTGCAGTCGAATCACGAGTGTACTGAGAGATGATAACCAGTCATTGGAGTACAGGGTGGAGCTGGTGCAATAGCAAAATTAAAGAGTAGTGAGAATATGTTTAGGGAACTTCTACCATTATTAACCAGCAAAGTGTTACTGCTATCAACCAAGGGAGGAGTCCATCATGCATGTGTGTGCAATGTAATAATGAATGGAAGCAAAAACCTGACCAGTGAGGGTTGAGGATATGTGTTGTATGAAGAGAAATTCTATGAGAATGATATGATGAATGTGTAATGTGAGCGTTAAGGAAGGACTTAAATCTGATGATCCCAGAGAAAAAAAAGTCAATCTTTAAAACTATAAGGAGATGTGTGTAGAACAGGAGACTTTATTGGTATGGTCACATTAAAAGAATAAATGAGAATTCTTAGGTTAGACTTTTTTTTAAAAATTTGTTTTGATTTATGAAAGCCAAATATACTAAATAAGCAGTAAAATCAAAATATATTTATATCAAGTTTAATTATATATATATATATATATATATATATATATATATATATATAATAAAGTAGTAGATACATGTCTGTGTGTATCTGTCTGTAAATATTTAATCAGTAAACTCTTAAACCACTGGCCACATAACACCAAAATTAACAGGAAATAGTAATCATACACCAAATACGGTTTATAACGAACAAAATCTTTGTTTGGATGAATGAATAACAGACATATCAACAAGTTGAAATACAAAATGTTCATTTCAATTTGCTGACATATTTTTACTTCTTTCTGCACATGTCCAAATTTAATTCATTACTTCAAGTCACTTAATATTAAATTTTTCTGACCTATCATCTCTTGATAGCTACGTTATTAGGTGATACAGCTGGAGCGCTAAATGTTTTGGTTTCGATTCTGATTGATGACACCAAAGTTATTTTTATTTTAAAAACTTGAAATCGGTGCTATATATTAGGTACAATATAATATTCAACAGAAAATTGGTTCTGTAATAATAAATATGAAATCTGCATGAATTAAAATATATTTAAGTGTAGTTTATGCTCTGGCAAGATCAGGTGCCCTCAAACAGTGTACAGGATTCGATCCCAAATCAATTAACCGATCATTATGAACTTTTAAATACAGCTTTTTAGCATAAGTTATAATGCAGGGTATATTTAGTTTAATTTAACTTTAATCAAAAGGTGTAAAAAGATAGTGAAAACTTTTGTGAAAATTCAGATACCTAACCCTAACCTTTGATTTTGGAAATATTTGAATGTTCAAATGAGAGGTTGTTCCCGAAATTATGTCCCCTAAAAATCTTTAAAATGCTGTAAAGAAACTGAAATTTTGGGAATATTCATTAATTGAGGTCTAATACTTATTGCTAAAGGATAGGTATTTGACATCAATTACTTCCAGTTTCTTTAGGGTATTTTAAAGACTTTTAGGGGAAATAATCTAGGGAACAACCTCTCATTTGAACATTCAAATATTTCTAATTTGCATTAAATTTGTCCATAGTATCAAAATTGGAATAAGAATTCTAGACATAAAGGTTAGTACCATTATATCTTTATTTTAATATTTGTAAGGGAGGGATATACACGTGGTACAAAACTGTTCTATTAGAGAACTAAGAGAAGTACGTTTACCCGTCCTAGGACGGATATTCTTCTAGTTTATAATATACTAATCAGATTTGAAGAATTCAAAATTATCTAGCATTATGATGCTTCCAAATTTTCAGCTTCATTTTATAATTGGTTGATTTCAGTGAGGAATCAAAATGGGGTAGTATCCTACCAAAATGTTTGCCGCCAGCCATTTTTTTTTTTTTTAAATTTTCTTACTTTGAAGATTGTAACGCTGGGTATGGGGCAGCCAAACCAGCTGCCAACATTGCCCTGCTTTTTATTGAAACTAACCGAGAGCTGTTTTTAGTATCCTCGTTGTTTCCTTAAGTGCAATTGTCTGGATCTCTTTTGCACTTGGTTCACCAGGAATATTAGTTAGGTAGGACTTCAGGTTCTTCTTCATAAGCCCTGTGGCACCTATAATAACTAGTATGATTGATATCTCCCTAAGATTCCAGTTGGTGCAAATGTGATTCAGGAATTTACCATTTAGTAAGGTTAGGATAGATAATTCTACTTGCTCATAGGTTCAACCCTGTCATATGATCCCATTGCAACATCAAACAAGTCTTTAGGGTTTGATCTTTTTGTCAGTGTAAAATAGAAGTGTTTTCCTGGCATGCAGTATACTTTCTATATCTTCTATCAGGTTAACAAAAAAACTTTTTGCAGTTTTTAACTTTTAAATTCAGATAAACACATCTTGGTTCAAACAAAAATTTACTAATCAGAATCAACACACTTTTTGCCAACGCAAAACAAATTTTGCCAGCACAACACGTGTATTTATGCCAGTAACATAAAAGTCTTGCGTTCTGGTGGAGATGAAGTCGCTGAAGGCGTTTTTGATATCGCTTAGATTTTTTTTAAGCATTTCTCATACAAAACGTTGGTGAAATGCTTGAAAAAGCAGTAGTTGGTAGGTGGGAGGTCTGGAGAGTATGGTGGATGAGGCAGAGTCTTCTCTGCTTTAATGTTTTCGCCTGCATTCAAAAAGCTGTAATAGATTAGGCCGGTTGCAGACCACCAAACACTCAACATGACTTTCTTTTTGGTACAACTCTGGCTTTGAGAAATGTGGAGCTTTGTCAGGATCTAACCACCTAGCTGAACATTGCCGCTTGTTGTAAAAGGACACACTTTTCATCGCAAGTCCCAACCTGATCGAGAAACTGGACGTTCTTTTGCGTAAAAGAAGGAAAGATGATACTTCATAACGGCGTTTCTTTTGGTTGTCGTTCAATTGTGAGGCACCTATTTACCAAGTTTTTTTGTCTTTCCATTCTCTCTCAAGTGGTTGGAAATTGCTTTATACATTACGTCTAATTAAGATGTAAGTTCTTGAGCAGTTGTATGTGGATTGGCTTCGACTAAGGCTCTTAATTGATCATCATCTTCAAGACTCCTCGCCGACACAAAATTTCTTAAACCACCATTATGCTGTGCATTCAGTAGTGGTTCCTGGGCCAAACACTTCGTTGATATCGCAAGCTGTTTCAGCAGATTTTTGTCCTAGCTTGAATTGAAGAAAATCGTGCAAATTTGCTTTTTTTTTTCCCATCTTGTATTTAACGTTTTGAAAAGACATAATTGTTTTAAAACGATTGTAATTTAAACGATTAGAATTTATTTAAAATGATATCTAAAGTAAAGGTATTATAACAAAAACTTATTTGAAAATACACCATTTGAAATCAAAATTTAAAATTCTGCAAGAACTTTTACGTCAACCTAATATCTGCTGGCAAAGTTTGCTTTATTTAGGATAGTCTTATTGATATGAGGATTATTGTGTAAATCATTTATTTTTGCATTATTTTTAATTTGTTGATTAATATGTATTTACTGACTAGTCTTATTTCGCGTTTGTTAAGGTTTAATGGTCTAAATATGTGTCTATTGCAAAACTCTATAAGTGTATGATTTTACAAACGAAAAAAAGTCTAATTGATCCTTCTTCACTCTCCAATATATTTTAGTCACACACTTCCACTCGTTGAACTTATCTTTACCATCCTGTCCCCTACCCTATCCTTCTATGTGCTTCGTACCCTATCCTTTTACTCCTACCCTCTCCTTTATAAGACCCCACTTCGTACCCAATCTTTTATAAGACCCCACTAAATTCTGGCACTATTTTGTAAAATCACTATACTTAAATTAGTTTATTTTCCACTTCTTTACTGATATTCTAAATTTAATTATTTTAATTTGTTTGATTTTCATGATTTTCCCCTCACGCTTAATTTTCATTCTTTAAAAGATTCTTATACATAGCTTTTATTTTAATCATTATTTAAGCATTCGTGCTTCTACACAGATTTTATTCATCCACTCACATGAGAGTTCTTGTGGACAGCCAGTACATTTCCATTGGCCACTAAATTTTTATAAAGATCTGTATATTTAAAAAAGAAAAAAAAAAATCACCATTTGTTTTCTGACTGAAGATGAAGCTGGAATGATTTTCCTCCATCTTCAGTCATAAACTAATGGCAAAAATGGAAAATATGCAAATCTTTATAAAAATTTAATAGTCAATAAAATTGTGATAAAAAAGAAATTGGAATATTAGAGACTTTGATGAATACGAAATAGATATGGAAGCATGGAGGTAAGAATAATGACTAAAATAAGATATTTATCTGATAATAATTAAAGGGTAAATGAAAAAACTAAATTTATAAAGTCAGAATATGAGAAAAATATGAAAAAGATAAATGTAGTGACTGTAACATTCTCCCACATCGCCCTAGATGCCAGACCTCCTCCTCCACACACACACACACACACAAATCACTCCAGATGCCAGTGACGCAGGAACACCTCCAGATGTTGGCGATGCAAACACAGCTCTAGATGTCGGCAGTGCAAGTATAGCTCCAGATGTCGGCAGTGCAAGTCCAACTCCAGATGTCGGCAGTGCAAGTGTAGCTCCAAATGTCGGCATAGCAAGTACAGCTTTAGATAACAACATCACAAGAACAGAGGAATATAATTGCTTTTAACTAATTTTCCACTCTTAACAATAGGATGCTATATATTTCAACCATATAGTATTTGATTTGGGCCTACTGAAAAGACTTCAATGATATTTATTCTGGAGGCGAAATAGCAATAATTAAATATTTATAAACTCATGTATAGAAAGAATTAAGAAACCAAAAAGAAAAAAGGATTGAGAAACAATATGAGAATTTAGTGATGAGATAAGCTTTAAATTTATTCATTTTCTTATTACCTAGACCACTTTGGGGTTGAATAAATCCCACACCTGAAAATGAAGCAAGAATTGAAACATTACACACAACAAAAACAAACAAAAATATAATTGAAGATTTGATTAAAAATCATTAAAACACAAAGTAAAAAAACAAACAAAACTTAATTGGTTCATATTTGAAAATTTTCTAGGTTATTTTATTAACTTAAAAAAAAAAAACGAGAAAAAATAAAACCTGAAAAATTCTTTGATTCATTTCATTCTAAAAAAACACAAAAAAAAACACAAAGCAAACAAATAAAACAAAGAAAAAAACAAACAAACTGTAAACTATTATGTAATGAAAGAATTGCTTTTAAACTGCAAAATTTAAAAGTGCAAGGTTCCAACTTCTTATTCGCCAAAAGCTAAGCTCATGAAAAAGAAACAGAACCTTTCTTTTCCCTAGAATTAAACGATAGAGCAGGCTATGGAAGACATTCCGTTTTTCTTCATTTTAAATTATTTTATTTTGTCATATATTTTCATGTCATTTTAATGTTAGGAAAAAAAGAAATCTTCACATCAAACCGATTTTTTTATGTATAACAATAACAAATGATTTATAAAGAAATTGATGCAATCATATAAGTGTGTTTTTATCTAATTTTGGGATGTTGATTCAGATAAGATATCTGCTGTGGTAGTTATATCCTTTATATAACTCGAAAGTAAAGAGTTACTGCCCTTAGTTTTTATTGATTTTCCTATAAAGGCGTTCCATAAATAAAGCATGTGATAGATCAGCTCTCATCTTATCCATTCATTATCACAACCATCTTATCCAATAACACCCTCATAACATAATATGGTGTCAGAAACGCGATTATAAGGACACACTCGAAACGAATTGGAATAATGAATTAGCCGTGACATTTGTTTTTCTCCACAAAGATTAAAAAAAAAAAAAAAAACAAAGCAACAAAAAAAAAACGAACACATGCATAGCCTTTAAATAAATATTTTTTAAAACACTTAGGTAAGATACCAAAACAATAAAATTTAGCATGCCAATTTCATCTGAAGTTCTTCCACCAACAATAATTTGGTCCAACGCAAACCTTACCAAATCAATGGACAAATTGATTTGGCAAGTCAGGCTCCATTTTCAAGATCTCATGTGTAAAATTGACAATGTCAAACTTAACATATCTTTTTTTATGGGTCGGTATAGAGGGATAAGAATTAAGCGACATTTTTTTCAGCATGAAGAAAAGACTGTCGAAACGTACATCAAATACTTAAGACAGTATCAAAAGCTCTACACTCAGTAGAAACAGGCGATATGACTTGCAAGCAAGTTGAAACTATATGTACCCCAGCAGAAGAGAGCAGTACGCATGCAATCCAGACTAAGAATAATAAAAAGCTAACACAATATGGATATTGTGGCAAGGGACATCCTCGAAGAGAGTATCCAGCAAAAGGGAAATCCTGCATGATATGCAACAAAAAGGGATATTTTTGCTATTGTTTGCTGCTCCAAGATACGAGATAAAAAAAACAAGCAAATAAAAGTATCCACATGGCAACACAAAACGAAAGTAATGCTAGTGGTTTAAATAAAGATACGTTTCTCACACCGTTAAGCAGTTACCATGAACTACTACAGAGGCGTATGCCAAGTTAAAATTGGCAACAGACAAATGCAGATAGACGTTAATGCTAAGGTCAGTACAAGTGCTATGAGCAACCTTTTGCCCAACGAAATATATTTAAAAAAAAAAAAATGTATGGAGTACCACTCAAAGCGATGGCAATAAGATTAATTGCTTTTGGTAGAACAATAATTGATCAAGAAAGAACCTGTCAGCTAGGAATAAGATTCTGTAACAGATTTATCAGTGCAACGTTCCATGTTGTAAATTCAAAAAGGCAGATATTGATAGGACTACAGACATCATGAGAGTTAGGGTTAGTGACTCTAAACTTAGCTGCAAAATCGGTCGCTACAGCTACAAAAAAAAAAAAAAAATCATCAGATACAGACAAACGAGGACTAAACATCCCAGCAGAATACAAAACCAGTTCCAATGTCAAGATCAAGATGTAAAAGAAATTTAAGTGAAAAAAAAAAAATAATAATTCAGAAATTTCCTGATATATTTGATTCCATTGGTTGTCTACCTGATAAATATACCATTCTTGCGGGTCCAGATGTACCATCAGTTGTACACCCCCCCCCCTCGATGAATCCCAGTAGCTTTAAAAGAGGAGTCAAAAATGGAATTGGACTACTTAGTAACCCAAGACATAATATCCACTGTAACAGCACCAACAATTTATTTGTTTGTGTAACCAAACCTAATGGTTTGGTCAGACTTAAACAAAGCACTGTGCAAACGACATTACATCACTCTGACATTTGAGAACGTCAACACTGAGCTAAATTGTGCAAGATTGTTCACAATCGTTGACATCAAGTCTGGAGATTGGCCTATACCTGGACAGTACTTCAAGAAGATTTACGACATTTATAACACCATATGATAGATACATGTTCAACAGGTTCCTATGAGAGTAAAATGCACCCAAGATGAGAACCATGAAAAACAATTTTGGTGATCTTAAAAACGTCCTTTTTATATGCGATGAGATGATCATATATGGATTCGAAGAAGAGGATAGTGATCATTAGGGCTAGGACAACAGCATATTCTTTTCATTGTTTTGACTAGAGTGTGTATGCGTTGATACCTTATACGCTTTTATATAGAGTGATGTGGTTCTCAGTTGATTAACTGTGTCGAATATATACTCGAGAGTAAAAACAATGATAAGAATATTGTGTTGTCATAACCCCAGTGATCATGACGAAGTACTGACGCAACTAATGCTTAGGATAAAGGAAAAAACCTGCACGTTCAACTCAGAGAAATTTGTGGTTAAGACATCTGAAATACCATTTTTCGGTCATGTCATCTTGAAACATGGTATCGAACCAGATTCTAAGAATACAAATGCAACCACCCAAAGATGTAAAACAATTCAACAGTTTTCTTGGACTAGTTAATTACCTAAACAAATTCTCACCACAACTTGCAACCTTAACTAAACCCTTTTGTGACTGGATATCTAAAAGAAAGGATTACATGTGATCATCCCAGCAACAGAAAGCATTTAAAGAAATCAAAGAAGGAATCAGAAGAAATACATACTCCGATATTTTGATCCAAAGGGATCTATTATGTTATTGGTGGATGCATTGATCGCAGATACAAGCAGGTGTGTGTGTGTGTGTGTGTGTGTGTGTCTTGGATGCCAGTTGCATTTGCAAGCAAGACACTGTCAGGCCCAGAAACTTTATACTCAAACATTAAGAGGGAAATATTAGTCATCGTTTTTGGCTTAGAGAGATTTCCCAATTATGTGTGGGATCACAAAATAGCCATCAGAATCAGGAGAACTAAAGGAACTTATCACAAGCACCTCCAAGACTTGTAAAAATGCTAAATATACCCTAGGAAAACTAGTACCAATTGCAGACTGCCTATAATAAGTATTACCTAGACCTAGCATGCACATTGAAGGAATTGACTTCAAATATCCACAGTATGATAACTTGCCTTAATTTATCATCAACAAGAATAGAGAACATTAGAGTTGAGATGTCGCAAGACCCATTATAAAAAGAAATTGCAAACATGGTAGTGTCTGGCTGGCCTACCAATCGAGCTGGCTGCCCAAGCTACCTCTTATCCTTTTGGAACTTCTGAGACAAGACCGAGGTTCAAGATAATATTTTGCTTAAGAGTACTAAAAACATAATACCAACCTCCTCACAAAGAGGTATATTGGAAGAAGTCCATTCATCGCATCAAGGAGTTGAGAAAATCCAGATTAAGAGCTTGTTCGGTTATATACTCGGTAAGGATGAATAAAGACATTGAGGATATAGTGCTTAATTGTCATACTTGCCAAAAGTATCAGACAAATATCTCTGCCAAATCGATGCACCAGCATGAAGCCCTTACTTACCCTTAGCAATATGTCAGCACAGATTTATTTATAATGGTTGAGGAGGAATATCTGCTTTTAGTAGACCAGTACAGCCAAAGTCCATTCATACGATGCTTCGACTCCACCTCATCAGCAGCCGTAATAAAAAATATAAAGGAAATATTTGAAGAACAAGCTTTAGGATTACAGTTGGTGTCATGTGTAATTTACTGGGTGTATGTACCAGATATTCTATATTTGAACAATGGTCCACAGTTCACAAGCAAGAAATTAAGTCTTTTTCAGATCGTACAGCTTCCTACACAAGACATAATCTTCACATTACCAAAAATCTAACAGATTTGCTGAGAAGATGATCAGAATATGCAAGAGAATACTGCTGAAAGCAAAAAAAAAACCCTGGACAAGACAGTTATTTAGTGATGATGGCATAGAGAGTCACATCATTGTCTGCAAATATCAACTCTCCAGCAGAATTGCTCAATGGCTGACAAATATGGACAAGACTAGTATCCAAGCAGCAACTTAGCAATGAGCAGACAAGAACAGCATTACAGCATTACAAGGAGAGATCAAAGAACTGTTATAACAAGCAGCATAACAGACAACACCAACTTCTATATGTGAGGCAAAAAGTCTATGTCCAGCATGAGAAAATAAAGCTATGGGAGCCCGGAATCATTCTGCTGTGGCGCCAAGATGATACATAGTTGAGTTTGAAAGTAGTGACATCTGCCGAAGGAATAGGCAATTTATCAGACAAGCTAAAAGAAACTCGATACTTGAAGGTAGATCTAACTAAACACACACATCTAAATTAATTGCATCACAAAAAGAACTGCAGATCAGTGTTCCAAAGCCATGCACACTTTAGAACAAGTCATCACCAGACCTTAGCTAGAGGAGGAAGTCCGAGGACAAGGCATCACCTACACAGATAAAGCAGCTGACCACTGAATCACACACCAGAATCTACCACTGAGCTAAGAAGATCCCAAAAATGTATAGACCCCACAGAGACTATTCTTTTTTTTTTTACATGGTGGTCACCATTTATCAAGGCCCGGAAGCCACTCAGGGATAAGGGTTATTGCAAGTACAGTACGTTAGTGTGGAGATTTGATGGAGTGTTTACTTAAGGGGGCGGTTCATTAGGAATTTGTTAACGTTGGACTTGAAGACATCCAGGTTGTATCCAGGTGGGAAGCAGGAAGACAGAACAGAGTTCCACAGGCGTGCAGTTCTAAGAAAGACGACTAGATCTAGAAAGCTCCTCACACCCTTAGACAAATAGACTATATTCTTCCATTAAAAAAAATTTAATTAAACAAATAAAATAGATTAAAAAAAATAATAATTTTGATAAGTAAGATGAGTTCACTCTCAGGTGAAAAAGGGAGATGTTATGGTAGTTATGTCTCTTGTGAAGTAGACAAGAGTTATTTCCTTTAGTTTTTATTGATTTTCCTGTAATGGCGTTTCATAAATAAAGCATGTAATGAATCAGGTTTCATCTTATCTGTTCATTATAGCAACCATTTTATCCGATAACACCCTCATAACAATGTACATTTTCAATTTTCATCTCTAACATTTTTTTAGTTTAGATATGCATGTACATATCTATCTATCTATATATCTATAAAATTGAACGTGTCTGTGTGTTTGTCTGTCTGTGTACATTTACCTACGCAATAACTCTGTCAATTTGAAGTCTATAGAATCGGAATTTTATATACAAGGTACTGAGATTTGGGAAAATCTGTGATCGGTTTTCGGCTAGAAATTTGGCTGTTAGGGGGTCATAGTTCAACGATTTGACCTTTGAGAACTCTATCAAACTCCTCCGCCAATTTTGGGTCTAACCATTTGAAATTTTAGATGTAGGTTACTTGGATATGGATCAAACTGTTTAATTTGATTTGAGCCCAAAACAATAAATGTTAAGGGTTAAAGTTAAAAAAGTTTGACCTCTCAGCCAATTTTTGATCTAAACATTTGGAATCTATCTATATATATAAAAGCGAAAATGTGTGTATGTATGTTTGCTTTTTCTGTATGTCTGTAAAAGGCTTTTTTCCGAGAAGCGGTCGGTCGGCTCACAACTTCTTAAAACTTTTTATATCACATAAATCATATCTACGAGTTAACGGAGGTCGCCTGTCTATTTAATTTGCTCGAATTTGAAAAGATAAATATTCAACATTTTTCGCTCGCCGCATGGGGATTAGGCTTTTTCATATGATAAAAGCGACACTAATTAGGGCGGTATTTTTTCCCCGGTCGTGATCGCCAGAAATGTTCGAAAGCAATCAGCTGTGATCAATGTGGAAAATTTTCCTTATATCAGACAATTGCTATTCAATTTGGACAATCCCCTTGTTATGGGGAGCTGGCTCCCCCACCCCCAATATCTTGGAAAATAAAAATAAAAAAAGCGTTCTCGCAGTAACTAAAATACTGTCCCACAGTGAAAGTTGACCTCATTAAGTCATTAAAATGTACACCTGCCAATTCTAAATAGTTAAATAAATTCAAACGTGTTTCCGTTAGTATTTTGCGGTGACCCAATGGTTAACATCGCACGTTTTTTTTTTCACACTTTAATTTCCAACTTTGCCTCAAGGGTTCGGGTTCGATCCTCATACTTACCTACCAAAACTTTGTTTTTTTATTTTAACCCCCACTCCCGGAGTTTTGATTTACCCAAAATCACACACACCTCCAAACACCCGGGCAACGCCGGGTACCTCCCGCTAGTCTATGTATATAAAAGGCAAAATGTGTGTGACCATTTCGTGTATGTCTCGCAAAGGCTTTTTTCGCCGGCATTTTCGAGAGGGTTACTATGTCTTAGAACTTTTTATATACCGTCTAAATAATACTATCTATGATTTGTGAGCTTTTTATATACCGTCTAAATAATATCTATGATTTGTGAACTTTTCATATACCGTCTAAATAATAATATATATGATTTGTGAACGCGCGTCGCGCCTAGATTTATTTACATCGACTTTTATAAGATTCGCACTATTTCGCTGTGTCGCCTGTTCGTTCGGCTTTTTAGTATAAATACGGTGAAACTAAATTCAACCGGTTCGTGTTCTCGGCTTTCACGCCGAAACGTCTAGAAAGCAATCAGCTTTTGATCAATGTGGAGTTTCTACTTATATCAGACAATTGCTACTCCATTTGGACAATCCCCTTTAAATGGGGAGCTGCTTCCCCCCCATCATCATCTTGGTGAAGTGAAAACTAAAAATACTGCCAGGTCATCATAACGCTCTCGCGATGACCTCATTTAGCGGCTACCTGTCAATCAAACCTCTTTGACTCGCTTTATAAGCCTTAACTTAACATGCAAATCAATTTCTCTCACTCATGGCCAAGATGGTTAAGTGGTTGGCTTTTGTTTCCACCTCCGCTTCAAGGCTTCCGGGTTCAATCCCACTTCCCGACCAAAACTATTTTATTTTGCTTTTACACCTTTAAACACCCGGGCAACGTTTTTTTTTTTTTTTTTCTTACTTCGCTTATTCTTTAGTTCCCCCCCCCCTACACACAGCGTTGTCATCTTAAGATTGCAGGTTCGATTCGACAGGGTTATTTATGCCATTATTTTCTGGTTTTGGTTTTTCCGATTTTTTAACATCGTTTTTTTTATAATATTTAAGCATGGTTATTACTTAGCCCCCCCCTCCCCGGTACACACACTTACAAACCCTCCACCCCCGCTGGTCTTACAAAAAAGGTACCCTTCGCTAGTCTTACATAAAGATACTCAGGTACGCAGCAAGTTTTTTAAATCAGTTTCTGGGCGAAAATTTGGTTGCCAAGAGGTCAAAGTTGAAAACGTGGACCTTTGCAGACTCTACCAAACTCCTTCGCCAATTTTGGGTCTAAACACTTGAAATTTAGTATGTAGGTTACCTGGACACGAGTCAAACCTTTTAATATATACATACATATGGACATAAAGTTATCAACAGTACATACAGCCCAAGCAAAGCCAGACTGAACTGCTAGTAAACCTATAAAATTCTATCTCCATGCCTGTAGTAATCAATATTCGTGAGTGTTGACGTTGATAACATAAGTGTCAAAAGAATAGAAAAAAAAACAGTTGGATACAATAACAACTCATTCCCAGTTTGTCGTGGCCAATCATAAAAGGAGGTTAAGAAACATACATAAAGAATACACTAAGAAATGAGTATTAAATGGAGAGTACAATTGTTCTAAGAAAACACACATATTGCTGAGACACCAAAATAGAGCAATATGCAACAAATATGTAAATTGTATCTATGCTGGAATCTTTCTGGTGCCACTCGGAAAATGCTGTCTGCGATAATGTCACCTGATCTTTTTACCAGAATTTGAGCATCCAATGACAGACTTATGCACATTTTGAAAGTTGTGACAGAAAAAGAGGAAGTCTCGTTCTGAAATGTCCACACGAGTAGAAAAAAAAAAAAAAAAATGATAAACTCTTCTGCTAGAGGCGCCCTCTTGCATTGATACCAAAAAAAAAAAAAAAAAAAAAAAAAAAAAAAAAATCTAAGGGGAAGTCACTCGGGATCAACAAATCCAACAGATTTAAAAAACAGAAAAAAAAACTGTTTGCCCTACTAATGTGCGAATTATAAAAGCGATCATTTTAGTTATGTTAGCAATGCAAGAATAGCTTCATACTCCAACTTTTCTAAGCCGGAGAAGAGGAAACTAACTTTCTATGTTTAACAATAGAATGTTGTACCAATGTAATAGTGCGGACAACTATATGCAAATGTCGAGCCGTGAAATGATGTCATGGTAAGGAAATGAAAACTATAAAAAGGAGAGAGCATGTTCAAGAAGATGATCCTGTTAGAGACGTGGATGACGTTTGAGAGCACGTGCAAGAAAATGATCATGAGACATCAGAGCCATAACGAGAAGTCACCTATGTCAGGAGAACGAGGAAATAAATGTTGTTGTACAAAAAAAAAAAAAAAAAAAAAAAATGCGTGTTCTTTCCTATTCTTTGTCTACTTTGCGACTGAGGCTAAAACGTGTTGGGTAACATTACACCTGTTTTAGAACTTTAAAATACTGTATGAAAAAAAAAACAAACTATTATTGAAAAAACAAGAAAATTTTGCTCTATCAAAGCAAAATTGGTTGGATATTTGATTTCATTACATCAAAGATAGTAAAATCAAATGCCTACTGATATGCTTGCATAAAAGTAAACAATTTCTCTTTGTAAACACATGTTATCGAATTTCAGTTCAATAAGTGAATTGGGCAGATTAAAAGAATGTTTTAGTTTTCATATAACATTGGTAATGTTTGATGGCTGCAAAGAATTGTGACAGCTTTCATAGAAAAGTGCATTTAAAAAAATAAAGAAAAGGAAAAATATTTTGTTTGATTGATGTTAAATATAAAATAAAAACCTATTTTTAAAAATTTTGTATGGAAATCGCTCCATACAAGGCATGAAGCCACTTAATGTAATAAGCTAACAAGAACGAAAGATAAATTATTGCAAAGACAGGAGATGCCTGTTGACCTTAGTCTTGAAAAGGCCAAGATTAAAAGTAGGAGGAAAACAGTCAACAGGAAGAGAGTTCCACAAGCTTGCAGTTCTTGGAACCAAGCTACTGGAATACGAAGCTGTATTAGAATGAGGTACCAAAATATGAATTGGAGACAGAAGAACTGAAATAAAAGAAACGGAATAGATCAAACAATGCTGAAGACATGACATAATATTTTTTTTTTTTTTTTGTGTGTATGGAAATCGCTCCATACAAGGCGTAAAGCCACTTGATGTAAGGATCTAACAACTATGAAAGATGATTATTGTAAAGATAGGAGTTGCCCGTTTACCTTAATTTTGAAACGATCAAGGATATATAGGTAGAAGGAAAATAGTTAACAGGAAGAGAGTTTTACAAGTTCTTGTAGCTATATTACACGGAGGGCATTAATACAGCGAATTGATAGAGACTACTAGATCAAGGAGTAAAAAAAAAAAAAAATATTACACTTATTTTAATTTTATTTTAAGAAAGGCAAAAAAAGAGTTTAGTACACAGCCCCATCTTTTGTATTGTTTTCTTGAACATGTACAAAGTAAAGATAAAAAAAATGGAGGAAAAATATAATGATGCAGAAATGGGAATTAGTGCAACAAGCCATGCAAATAGACAGGTGGAACAGGTAATTGTGAATTCAGAACAAAATAAATGAAAGGGTTCAGGTATATACGTATTAGTGTTGGGACAATCAGAATCGAGAATCTGAAAAATCGTAACTTTTCCGAATATTGGAATTCCGAATATTGGAATTGGAAAAAATTAACGCTTATTTTCTGATGTCAAAGCGATTAGAACAGGTAATTGTGAATTCAGAACAAAAATAAATTAAAGGGTTAAGGTATATATATATTAGTGTTAGGTCGATTAATCAGAATTGAGAATCTGAAAAATCGTAACTTTTCCGAGTATTGGAATCGGAAAAATTAATGCTTATTTTCCGATGTCAAAGCGATTCATTTGATTGCTTATTTTTAAAATTTTATCTTGTTTAAAGCCTTATTTTCCATTACTGGTAAAAAAGATGAAATTATAAATATTTATTGATTTTGTCGATAAAATCATAATCTATAGATCGATCCAAAAGTGTAGGCTTTACCTTTGCGAAAATATATGCCTACAAGGCATGCGTTTTTATGGTAATCCAAAAACTTTACAACTGCATATTAAGAGACTAGCTTTGCATGGACGTAAAATACGCTTAAATATGATATTTTAATTTGTCCAGATTTCGTATATATTATTATAGAGTCACGATTTCAAAAATTTAAAAAAAAAAAGTATTTAGGTGCCATCAGCTAGAATCAAAACTAAAAGCAAAACTCTAGCATTCAAAGCTGATGATGTTACCACTGTACCAACATAACATGCATACGAACTGATTAAAAATTAAAAAAATAAACTAAGATGAATGTACAAAGTGTACAATGATTTTTTCAATTTTGACCCATTTATTTACCCTTTAAAAACTATTTTAACCAGTTAAAAAGCCATAAAAGAACGGTCCATAAAAAATCCAATCATTTGAGGCTCCCTACCGTCGCTCTGCGACTTTAGTTTTGGAGGAGATAGTTTGAAAATATGGAGAGACAGACAGACATATAGCCTTTTATATATTAGATTTTAAAAGAATCAGAATCGATAATTGTATTGGAATCGGGGGGAATATTGGAATCTGTAATAGAAATCATCACTCTCGCAAACGACCTCGTGTTTGCTTAGCCTGTAAAATGCCAGCAGAAAATGTAGAAAAGAACAGGCAAGCATAATTTTGCAGGCCACTCATTGGTGAACGTTTGCCATTAATTTGCATATGTGTACAATTGGTAACTGTTAAATGGGACGAATTCTGAAGCATAAGGGAGGAGTTGAGTTTTTTGTTGGACAGCTTAGAATGAAAATGAACGGTGGAAGATAATATCGAATACACGAGGATTTATTGCAAGTTGAGAAAAGAAAGGAAAAAAAGACTTTTGTGCGTTGTATCGACAAGAGGACGTTTTGACACTATCATTTTTTATTTTCCCTTCCATTTTATAGAATCGTACATATGCAGGGTTTGAGTTTTCAAAGTTCTAAGAAGAAAGTCAGAGAAATGCAAAATTGCAAGTTCCCAGGATGTTCAAGATAGATTTGACACTTTTGGAAACAGAAATATGTCACATCTTGACTAATAATTGATGTATTCTCAGATTTCTAAATGCATCTTTTAGAAAATCTTTCACTGAATTTGAAGAAAGAGAGAGAAAAAAATCTCATTATGGAAATAGAGTGAAGGATTTCTTTTCAAATCTATTTGAGATGTCGAGTGGAAATGGTTTTGTGTCATGATCATGGGAAGTAAAAACAGAATCACAGGTAAAACAATTCTAAGTTTAGTGTTGCCACAAACACTGCACAAATTTCAAAAACAAATATCAGAAACCGTAAGACCCAGAAGAAAGGTCTGGGTGTCATGATCGACTGGTGCTTCCTCGGTGACCAGCATGGGGGATCCGGTGGCCATTCTGTGAATGTTGGCTTCATTAATTTCAGAAACAAGAATATCACAGACATTGAGCAAGTAATTATCTCCTCTAATTTCAGGTATGAAAATAATACAGATCAAATACAGAGCCGCAAAAATAATCAACATAAGCCAGAAAGGTGGAGGAAGAAATGGACAACAAAAGAGAATAAGCTGGTATTTTTAGAGAAGCCACCCCAAAGAACAAAGTTAACAGAAACGGATGAAAGAATTATGGGACATGCCTACTGACTACCATACAACAGAACAAAGAATTGCAAACTAAAGAAAACTTATTCTCATGAAAGGTTGGGTTTCAAATCTCGAACCAATGGAAATACAACAAAAGATAAATGATGGAACAAACCAAGAAACACTTCTCACTGGAAACCTACACATGTTGAAGACCTTCAAAACTTAAACACAGCAAACATGGAAAGTGAGATCTTTGAAACAATAGAAATAAATGAGAATGAAGCTGCTGAAGTAGAAGATATCATACAACTTATGAACAAAAAAAACAAAAAAACTCCTATTCCTAAGGAACCAAGAGTGGGAAACATTAAAAGCAAAACAGAGAAGGTGAACAAGCTCTTCATATACATTCTAACATATACTATTACAAACTTAAACAATTTAATTTACTAATGTGCCAAAACAGTAAGTATGAAATTTAAAGTAGAACAAAAAATGCCAGGGGCAAGAAAATGGCCTGACAAAACCTGAATGAGAATTTAGACTGGAAAACAAAATCAATAAACTTAATGTCAAAGCAGTAAACAAGATGCCAGTGAATAAAACAGGATGAAAAGGTGGAAATGTGACATGCAGGGAGAGGATAAACAAGAAACATGAAGAACTGAAGCAAAAAATAGCAGCAAAAGAAGAGAGATTAAGATTATATGAAACAAATCGAAATAGTGCAACCCAAACAGGACCTTTGAAAATAATGAAAGCCAATACTATGGAAATGTAAACAGAGGGAAAACAAAAACAAAATGACTGGACCTGACAGAAACAAAACACTACTGCAGTAAGATATAGGAAAAGCGACAAGATCACAATAGAAATGCCAAATGGCTGAAAAATATGAAGAGTTATAGCAAATTGTAGTAGCAAAGAGAATGAAATTAGCAAGGAACCCCTCAAAACAACCCCACATAGTGGAGAGCACCAGATCATGATGAAATACACACATATTGGTTCAAAAAGTTCATGACACTACATGAAAGGCTAACTCTAAACCTGTAACCATGTATTCATGAAGCAGACGTACCAGGATGGATGACCACACTGATACAAAAATACACAGAAAAGGGAAATGCTCTTAGCAATTACAGACCTATAACATGCTTACCTACCACATGGAAAATATTAACAGCACAACTGAGAGAGCAAATTTACCACTCCCTTAATAATCGTAGACTACTTCCCCAGGAACAGAAAGGATGCTGAAAAGGAAAAAGAGGAACATATGATCTATATAAACTAAAAAAATCATGAAGTAGAAAAAAGAATATAGCCATAGCATGAATTGACTACAAGAAAACTTATGACAAAGTCTTTCAAGCATGAATAATGGAATGCCTGAAAATATACAAAATACCAGACAAGATTATCAATTTGATCGAAAATGTAATGAGAATATAGAGACTTGAATTGATAGTTGATGGACAATACATAACAGAGATAAAAATACAAAGAGGTATCTTCCAAGGAGATTCCCTATCAACACTACCGTTCATCAAAACCATGATGCTCTTTAATATACTAAGAAAGTGCCAAGTTGGATACAAATTCACTAATAAAGATGAAAGAATAAACCACTTAATGTACATGGACGGCCTGAAACTTTTAGCAAGAACCCAAAAAAACTAGACACTAATAAACATAACCAGAATCTTCAGCCAGGATATCCGACTGGAATTTAGTACAGAAAAACGTGCACTGCTAGTTATGAGAAGAGGAAAACTGGAGGCAACGGAAGGCATAGAACTAACCAACAAAGCCGAAACGAGGGGACTACATAAACATGACGCCTACAAATATTTGAGACTTCTGGAAAACACCATCAAAGCAACAGAAATGAAAGAAGAATTTGGAAAGGAATACCTCAGAAAAATAAGAAAACTCCCAGAAAGTAAACTACATAGTAAAAACCTAATAAAAAGTATAAACACATGGACAGTGTCGCTAGGAAGATACTTTGGATCGTTTATAGGTTGGACCAAAAAAGAACTAAGATATCCAGACCAGAAGACCAGGAAACTTATGACCATGCATAATACACTACACTCAAAGGATCATGCTGAAAAGGAAAGACGAGGAAGAGGACTAGAGATGATTGTATGAATCACACACACAAAAAAAAAAAGAAAAGAAAACTGCAGAACACATAAATGATAATTACTGCAGCAAAGACGCTGAAAAAATAAACAAGACAGAAAACAGAGAGGCAAAGGATAAGACGAAAAAATAAAAATAGGTTGAAAAACAGTTGCCCGGACGATTCATAAGGATGACAAAAGATGAGACTCACGAAAACACTTGGACATGGCTACGAAAAAAAAACCTAAACAAAGGAAATGAATCCTTAATAACAACTGCACAAGATAATGTGATTAGAACCAACCATATCAAAGCAAAGATTGACAAGACACAAGAAAGCAGCAAATGCAGACTGTGGACAAAGAGATGAAAAGATAAACCACATAAGCGAATGCAGCAAACTAGTAACAAAAAAAAAAAAAAAACTACAAGAATAAACATGATCAAGTGGAAAAAGCAGTACACTGGGAATTACGCAAACAACTTCATCTTGAACACCCAGACAAATGGTACAAGCACAAACTGGCAGCAGTACTTGAAAATCGAAGTTACAAAATCCTATGCGACATGGACGTATAAACCCATCCAAGCCAGAAGACCAGATGTCATAATAGTTAATAAGAAGGAAAAGTTCTGCCAGATAGTAGATTTCGTCATCCCAGCAAACCACCAGGTGAATGCCAAGAAGATGGAGAAGTGGAGCAAATACACAGAACTGGCCAATGGGATCTGGAAGATTAAGAAAGTCAAGATAATACCACTAATTGAAGAAAGAGATGAAGAAACTTGTTGTCATTCAGACTCCAGGGAACACCACAGATTATTTACAGAGAAATCTTTGATGGCCTGTGTGAAAACTCCTAATGAGTAATAATATTTTAGTAATATCAATAAATGAATTTTCATCTTTGCCCTAGTTGTTTATCCACTGTATTCGAGTAAGAATTTTAAAGTCTAAAACCGGTTTTGAAAAAAAAAAAAAAAGCAGAAATTGAGTCAAAATTACAGTAAAACCCCGGGATAGAGTGGCCTTAGGATACGTTTGTTTTAAGGTTATAATATGGAATACAATGTTTTTCCGGACCCTGGTTACAGTATTTGCCCCACCTTATGGCGGTGTTTATTTATTTGATTATATACATGTATATTATATACTGTACCATATTTTGTTACTAATTTTTAATGCCGTATCCCGGGGTTCTACTGTACCAGTATTTTAAAATGATATATGTTTAAATAGAATGCAATAAGAGTTTATTTCTAATACTGTATTTATCTGGCGTTGCTCAGGATTTTTTTTAACTTTCATTTTTGTTCACTTTTAACTATGGCGTTTTCTTTTTGCTTTTTTAAACCAAATCTATATTATATTTCTCTTAGTCTGTATGTCCAGTTGTCCATCCATTCCACTTTTTCTCAGAAACTACTGGGCCAATCTGGCTGAAATTTTATATAGACCTTTGTTATGATAAGGTGCAGCGAACTAAGTATTATGATATCCGTTTAATACACAGTTGGGGATTAAGAGCGATTTGTCATCTCAATACCAAATTTAGTCTAGAAGTTTGGCATAAAGCACTCATACCAAGTCAATGGACAATAACTTTTGCCAATCAATCACAGCTCGAAAAATAATCAGTTCCAAAATCTTGCACAAACTATAAAAACCAAAACACACACAGCTTTCTTCTGTCCTGTTTTCTTCTAGAGTCATGTGTATGGATGACATAATTCTATCTGGCCTTGGCAATGGCACACACATGATGAGACATTCACAAACTTCTGCACGACCAGCAGAACACACATACTCACTTTATATATACCTTCTCACTGGCAACATAGGTATGCTAATGGTGGTTTACTTCGGTCTTGGCAGACTATGCATACTCACTGTAAGGTTGCCTGCACATCAAATTTTTTGTAGCAAGAGTTGTGCAATCTCCAACCACATTTCTCCTATTCTTAAATACCAGTGGCAAGTGGAGGTTTATGATGACTGGAAACAATGTCGAGATAAGCAGAGAGCATTTTTTTTTTTTTTTTTTTAACACGGTGGTCACCACTTATCAAGGCTCGAAGAGAAATGATTTAATGATTGAGAAAATATTTTCAGTTATACCATAGCTGGAAATCTTGTGAAGTAGGCCCTTATGCCATACCTTGTCGAAGGCCTTGATGTAGATCAGGAAGAGAGTTGGGCCAAGTATTGACCCTTGAGGGACTCCAGCATTAATACTGCAGGCCTCTGATTTTTGTCCATCGACCACTACTCTTATGAGCCTATCGGAGAGAAATGATTTAATGATTGAGAAAACATTTCCAGTTATACCGTAGCTGGAAATTTTGTGAAGTAGGCCCTTATGCCATACCTTGTCGAAGGCCTTTGATATGTCAAGAGCAATTGCCCTAGAAAGGAAGCCTTTGTCAAGAGATTCACTAATCCTGTGAGATATAACCGTTAGCACATCTGCGGTAGATCTTGCAGAACGGAAACCATATTGTGTGTCACTAAGAATATACAATGCCTAGAATTCTTAAATGATAATCCATGCTCAATGTTGCTTAACTTCGGTGATCTGAAAAGAACTGATGTTTCAACGTGATTATGCTGTACATAAGCATGCTAATACACACACACACACACCTAAAGGCAAGCACTGCCAACCAAAACTAACATATGCACTCAATTTCTTGTAGACAAACCTTCTTAATACTCTGAACTTTCATGTTCTATGGACTCTTTATCTTATGATGTTTTCTTCATTTAACATCACTTTTCCAATGTTCAGGGGTCAGACCTTTTCTGATATCATGTAAGCTCACTCTCCAGTTTTTATGGTTCTCCAAATTCCATTCTGTGCAGTCTTGTCTAATTACTTACTCCCTAGTTTCCCTTGGCTGGCCAAAGTTCCTGCGATTTAAGATATACATGCTTCACTAAAATTATTTTGTATGGAGAGATTTTGTCACTCTTTCGTTTGACAATGCCCTATTCTTGATATATATATATATATATATATATATAAATCAGTTTAAATGTTTCCAAATTCTTTTCAAATTTTGAAGGTTATGAAGTAGTTCCATTCTTTTTTTCTCAACTATTAGCAAAATACTAAAATATTTGACTCGTTTTTTTAAGAAACCGAAATGCATGTTAGTGAAATTTTATGCTTCGCTATCTTCAGCTAGATCAGATTGCACACTGATATGAGCATTCTCATGACAGTTTTCTAAGCCTTACAACTTCCATGCTGGCTCATGACAAATTGGAAATAGTTTTTTTTTTGGTTTGTGACACCATCACTAGAAGATTGCCTTACAGGACTAATAGACGTTTTCTATCCAGCATTTTGGTTTTTCCTTCTCCTAGGTGTACTGCATTCTCCACAACCGAGGAACTTCATCTACCTCATGTATAGCAACTTTCTGAAAGGGAGGCTAACAGGTGCTACACTTTACTCAAGGGTGACCTGGAACTGTGTGCAATTATTTTAAAGATTTTTAAAATTTAATTTTATTAAATGCTAAAGCATTTAGTTAATCATGAAGATAACGAAAGGAAGTCTTATTTTAACATTTAGTAAGCAACTTTATTTGTTATCTTCGTTAGTAGGAGAAACGGGTTAGTAGGAGGAAGTGTTTGTCTATAAGATAGATTTAATATATTGCTGGCTTGCTGAGGAGAGAACAGCTCAGTCAACATATGCCTGCAGTCAGCAGTCGTCAGGACGAAGGAGGCCGGTTAAAGGAGAAGGAAAGAGCAAAGTCTTCAGTGTATTTATGTGTTGTAGTGTGTGTGTGTGTGTGTGTGTGTATCGATGAGAGCAGTTCTGTAGCACGATAAGGAAAGTTCATGTGGGTACTGCATGTGGAAATAAATGGGAGTTTGAAGGAGCCATGTTGGCTTATTACACTCACTTTGGCCAGAGGCCAAAGCCCCCCACCCCCCGGCGATGTATGCTGCTGGGCCGAGTAGGGAGAAAGGGAAAGAGGGTTTGTGATTTCACCTTTTATGTACTCAGTCACATCAGAGCTGGTTTGTGATTGAACAAGCCAGGGAGAAAATGAATTTCAGATCTCGAGTCGCGAGAATAGCTCCTGCCTATGATTGTAGCAAGTTTCGACTGCTACAAGCATTTTTGATAAACGGTCAATAGCAAATTGCGGAAGTCACACAGAGGTGAGAAACACATACACAGACACAAAAAGTGGTAACAATTTTATTGACATAGAGATTTATTATTTCTTGCTAAATAACTTCATTTTATGATCTATTGTTTAATTCAAAGATTTAATTTGCCTTAAATTTTTCATTTTGTGATTTTATGGTAATTATAAAGCGTGATTTATTTTCAAGTAAAAAAAAAACCCTGAAAAACATTTAAAACTGTTTTTGGACACCAAATCTTAGTTGTACAGAGATATTAGCTAGAGTTTTATACAGACACTATGCTATGTAATCTTTTATTTTATATACATATATTTTATATATTATATTTTATGATATATTAAAAATACTTTGTGTGTGTGTGTGTGTGTGTGTGTGTGTGTGTGTGTGTGTGTGTGTGTGTGTGTGCGCGAATTCATCCCATATGGACTCCAAAACGACTGGACTGAATTTTTAAAAATTTTACATAAATATATTTTGTGTCTGGGAGTGTTATTAGATAGGATTTGTATCAGAATGATCCTGATAAGTATCAAAAATCGCTAATTGAAAAAAATCTGATTAAAGAATGAACAGTTTAATTTTGACCAAAGTTAATACTCTGATACTGTCTCCAACTAGAGTAGGTAATTAATCGATTTGATTGAAAAATGGGAAATTTCACTGATTTTGATTACAATAAAACTATTGGAAATGTAAAACATTTGTTGATCCTCATTTAATCCCGGGCAACGTTTGATCACCTTGCTATTATATAAGTCAATGTTTGTGTTTTATAGAAGTCAATATTAACTTTTAGAACATTCAACCTTAGTTTTAAGGAAGGTTAAATTTTTAAAGGAATTTGCCATTTTCCTTCGATCCCAACCGGGGGTCACTAACGGAAATAACCGTTAGGTCTATGAAATAATTTATATATTAATACGATAGAGTGTGTGTTATTTTCTGTGTCACGCTTATATCTGGGTTGTTTAATTGTTATGCACTTCCATTTTTTGTCATAAATAATTTTACCAAGAATTCTACATAAGTTTTGGTTTCAGTTTCGATTATAACTGATGGCACTCCAGTAATCTATTTTTTTTATAAATAATTTTATCAAGAATTCTTCATAAGTTTTGGTTTCAGTTATGACTGAAGGAACTCGAGTTTATATATATATATATATATATATATATATATATATATATATATATATATATATATGCATATATTTTTTTCATAAATTTTTATTTCGGTTTCGATTCAAGCTAATGCACCCAAGTCATATGGATACATATATATATTTTTTTTGAAATCGCAACTTTAAAATATAAAAATCAATAAAACATTAACTCTATAATAATATATACAGAATCTGCAAGAATTAAAATATCATATTTAAACGGTGTAAGAAATTCTCTTACTCGTTTTTGCCTATGGCAGAATGAAAGAGACTCAGAAAAAGCAACAAAGGCTCACCTTAAATCCAAGAATAATTTTATTTACAAAAGGGTAAAAAAGGAGTCCATATTGCAAAAGAGTGCCCTCTTTAGCTTCTGCCAAATGGCGGGTAGTTCATGCCTTGAAAGGCTAAGGTAGTTTTCTTCTTGTGAAGATGCTGGTAGACTCAGCCGCTCATAGAATTGGTTGAGGGTTTGCGAAATCCTTCCAGACTGTCGATACGATCAACGCACTTTGCGATCAATGATCATAAAATAATATGCCCTCTTGCGGGCAGAAATGATGAAGTAATTAATCCGTAGAACATTTTAGCCTCTGGCTAATATCCGCATTTAAAGAGCAGAGAAATAAATGGGGTAGAACTACGCCTTAGTTCATTAGGCATAGAGCGAGATTATGCGCGTCTGCTTGGCACGACGTCAAGTTGAATCTTGTTTTAGAACCATGCCTTAGTTCAATAGGCACGGAGCGAGATTACGTGCGTCCGTCTTCTTCGGCGCGGAGTCGAAATCTTGTTTTAGAACCATGCCTTAGTTCAATAGGCACGGAGCGAGGTTACGTGCGTCAGTCTTCTCCGACGTCCTGATGAAATCTGATTTTTGAAACACAAAATTCCCGCCACTTCTGGATCCTCCGCAGCAACTGAATCAACGCAATACCATTGGTCGAATTAATCGCGTGATTGCAAATCACGCGGTTATCGCCCTTGAATTCTGAAATTTCTAACAGCATACTTTACAACCGGGCTATGTCGGGCGTCCCTGCAAGCTTAGATAAATACATTTGCAGTTTTAACAAAAAAGCTACAATAACATCAGAGCGTCTTTATTTATACTGAACATCTACAGAATGCCAACATTAATATATTACATAGGTATGAGTCCCCTGTGGAATTTTCACGGATCCCACTAGTTGAAATATATTAGAATATAACGCTTAATTAAATAGAGTAGTTTTTTTTTTTTTTTTTTTTTTTTTTTTTTTTTTTTTTACAGCAGAAAAACACGTTTTTATGACAGCGCATTGAATTTAGTCACCTTAGAATTTTTTGAACACGCCACAGGAAGATAACTCAATTTAAGGCGCTGACACTCCCTCCCCATCTTTAATACTAGCTTTTCTTCCTAAAAATCGAACGTTTTGCTCGGTATCATAACAAATTGTGTTTTTGCTGTAAAAAAAAAAAAAAAAAAAATTCCTACTTAAGTGAAATTTTTTTCAGAGAACTTTATTCCATAACGGATACGTACAATTCAAACTTTTTTTTTTTTTATATTTTCATTTTTTAATGTCTTCATTAAACTGTACAAGTACATTTTTTTTTTTAATTTCTTGACTTCATATTACAAATTTTTCCTTTTATGCAAAACTTATAAACATGACTATATTTGCTATTTGTTTCTAAAAAAAAAAAAAAGAAAAGAAAAAAAGAAAAAGAAATTCCAAGCAGCAATATATCTCCACATGGGCAATGCGTTTTTTTTGTTTTGTTTTGTTTTTGTTTTTATAGTATACTAAATGACAATGATCTTTTATAAAAAAATATGAGTTAATATTGGCAGATGACACATGTCCCAACTAGAATCAACGAGGTTCTTAACCTAAATATAGTTTACTCATAATAGTAAACACACACACACACACACACACACACACACACACACACACACACACACACACACACACACACACACTTATTTTAACAAAAGTCAACTCAAAGGCTTTTTGTTTGAATGACTCTTTGTTCGACTGGCATAACATTAGCTAAATGATAAAATTAGTGCATTTGTTAGCACATGGCGACTGAAGGTTACCTGCCTCCACACACTGATCATGAAATATCTGTGGGAAAAAAAAACAGCAATTAATTCGTAGCATTTTAGCTGCAAAAGAAATGTCTACCTACACAAATATCTGCTCGAACAAGTCACCGTCATTGGGAATAATTGTAATAATTAAAAAATGTAGAAATATTTTTGTGAAACATGTGGTGTTGAGTGGTGAAGATATGCAGGAAGTGTTCAGTTATTTTCCTATAAATTGTAGAATTATAGGGGGAAAATCGAGATTATTTTAGTATAAAGACTTGCCGGGTCATAAAATACGCTTAAATATATTTTAATTCATGTAGATTTCGTATTTATTATTACAGAGCCAATTCTCTATTGAATATTATATTGTACCTAATATATAGTACTGATTTCAAAAATTAAAAAAAAAAAAATGACTTGGGTGCCATGAGCTAGAATCAAAACCGAAAATTTAGTGCTCCAAACATGTTCCCTACCGATGTAGCTATCGAGACATCTATATATATAAAGGGTAAAATGTGTGTGTGTGTGTGTGTTTGTATGTATGTCTGACAAAAACTTTCTGACACACGCGATGAATAGTGACAAAATCGGTAGCGTTAGAAAGCTTGGACGACAAATATCCAAAACTTGGCCAAAAACATTGATTCTGTGCTGGTCAACTGAGCCATTCTTTACAAGGAGGGGTCAGTTTTTGCATCAATATTTTTGCAGTTATGACTAAGCTTATTTTGAATGCCTGCAATGTCGTGGTGGACGTGACGGCTAAACCGTTGCATTTTTCACCTTCAACAATCATCATCTGTTCGTTTGGCATGAGTTTGTCTTCAGTTGGCAGAATCAACTCCCAAGATGATCGATGAAGAGTCCTCCACAGTCAAGCAGAGCTAGGTTATGTATTCATGTTATATGTTCACCCCCCACAGACATTACGAACGATCACGGCCTGATTAAATAATTAAGGAAAAAAGTAATTGCACAAGTACATAAGATAATATTCAGACAATTTTTTTTGTTACTTTGAGAGAATTAGAGTATTATTTGGATTCTTCGGACTACTGTTCTCATCTAGAGTGTCATTTTCACAACATTTTGGTCAATGTAACCTCTGACCTTCTTCAGGTGGATCTTGTAGAACTTTGTACTGTTTCTATCGAACTTGGGAATCTGGCTGAAATGTCGAACGGAACCCTTTATTTACTTCACAGGGGTAGCATGCTCTCGTTCCATCAGCCATGAATGGATAAAGGTCCTAAGCAATTCGCAATAGTATTTTTTCGGTTGCCGACACTGAGAATTGAACCTTTAACCTTCACAAGAAGGTCACTTTTACAATTAATTTTTCACAAGTACTTTAACCACTGCGACACAGGTCTTTGCGCACAGTAGTTTGAAGAACCTAAATAATATGAATAAGCAACCCTCATCTCAATAATTCAGAAACGCAAAAGAGAATTCAAATGTCAAAAAATTAAAATTGTATTCTCTAACAATAAAGATTTTGACTTTGTTAGAGAAATACAACGTAAACTATAGTGCATTAAATTGCTGTACTTCAACACATTAATAATGTACACGAACACTATAACAACATTAGACAACATTTTAAAATACAAAAATTCTTAAATATTTAAAGGTAATTACGTAAAAAAGTTAATTAAAGGAAAACGTATTCGTACAGTAAATAAAGTAAAAGAACAAAATAAATACGAGGAAGTATTTCGAATTTTCATTGACAAATATCCAAACGAAATGGTGATAACCACACAGTGCATACGGCTAAAAGAATTATCAAGCTCAATGGAATATGTAATCGATAAAATTAATAGGAATTTATAATATAGAATATAGATTGGAAATTACAAAAATGACTGTCTAGTCAGTAGCATATAGCAATTTCACAGATGTATTGCTATTTAGGTATAACTAAAAAATCCGATCGATTTATTTATATATATTAGATAGAAAATATAAATTTAAATTAGCCTTCATCTTTTATCAAAAAAGTATTTATTTATTTTTTTATTTTGTGTTTCCGAATATTTAATGTGATATTGTATTTAAATATAAATTAATATCGTAGTATAAATTTCTGTGTTTACAGAAGCATTATTGGTTACATATGTGCATACATGTTTCAGTTGTGATGTTTTTTTTCGAAATGTAACCATATCAGGCTGATAATTGAAGATTTTCACCTGATAACGTTGCATTTTGTACGAGAATGAAGTTGAAACATATATACCTATATAGCCAATAATGTATAAAGGAATTTATACTTGTAGCGGACCAGGGTATAATACCCTAGCTCGCCACAAGAAAATAATGAAATGAATGGAATTGAAGGAAACAGAGACTCAATTGATGGATAAGATAAACGTCGTTTATTTGCCGTTGAAAGAATGAACCTTTTAGTTATAACATGTGTTCATGTCCGCGTGTATGTAACCAATGTTCGTTGCAGGGCTGGTGTTGTAGAAAGAAAAGGAAATGTGTGTTCATCTCAAGTTCGGGTCACTATCGTTTGTTCGCGCGTGGGAATTGAAGTGAATGTTGTAGGGGAAATGAGAATGATAGTCCAGCGTGTAGACAATAAAGAGGATATGAGAGTTGACATTAGTTAGTAGTCAGCTACGCGAAGGTGATCTCAGGGACCAGTAGTAGATAGAGAGAGAAAGAGTGGGAATGTGTACATACAGTCTGTTAGCTCGTGCCCCATACATAGTAGTAAGTGGGCGTGAGGCACGCGGGCGGTCCGAAGGCCGACCGACCAGCACGGAAGTTGGGCCGGAAAGGAAGAGCCGGTTGTTACTCTCTCTTTTATACTCGTTTACGGTGGTGTTTTGCGCATGTGTATATTTCCCCAGAAAGCAGAAGTGACGTCGTCCATGTGTGCGTTCGTGTGCGCGTGTGTGAGTACATATGTGTGCGTTAGCGTGTGTGCATATACCGTGAATGTGAGTGTATGTACGCGAACGTGAATATGTGTACATGTGTGGACATGGGCGCGTATGTTTGTGTGCGCGTATGTATATGACATAGCTTGAAATGCGAATGTGTGTTTTTGTGTGAGACTTGAAAAAGGCTTGTACAACTATAATACTGCTCTGTTTGAGCACTTTGTTTCGATAAACACCAAAGTTTCATGTGATTAACATCTAGGAAATTACATCAATAAAACCACTATAAATTCATTTTTATAAATTGTCAAAGGCATTTCTTTACTTTAATAATAATTTCATATTACGAATTGTGAACAGAATAAAAACGTCCATTTGAATTATTTTCAAATGCTAACAATGTAACCGTAATTCAGTATTTAAATTGCTGATGAAAATTACTTTACCAAAAATATTTGGAAAATTGTATTTGGCAACAAATAAACTTTGAAAATTCTTTATCGGAAAGATGGGTAATAATTTGGTATAAAAGTTCAATTTTATAAAACTTAACAAGTAAAATAATCGAACGAGATGGTGTAACAGTGTCGTTGGATATAACAATAATGACGATGATGATGGAAGGAGATAGAATTGTTAAGAAAGGATGTTATGAAATTGATTTAATCCACGCACAATTATTTGTAGATATAATGAATTCATAAAGAATAAATATGTTTTCTTCTAATAATTGGGATGACACTCAACAGCCACTAAAAACACACTGAAAAATTTGGCGTCTTGGATTATAAAAAATAAAAAAAAAATAAATGCCACCTTCATTAAGGAAAGCAGTTAACCTAATTCCTCGGGGTGGTCGAATTTTTTTTTTTTTTTTTTTTTTTGGAAGGGAGGGAACCCGAAAAATAAGTCAGATGTTATGAGTTCCTTGGATAGGAAAAACAAGATAATCAATTTATTTATTTTTTTACTCATACGAAATGGCATTTGGGAAAATCCTTGATTATGCAAATGAAGCAAGAGGATGAGGGACCCTTCCATGAGATTGTGAAAGATAGACGTAATGAAGGGTGAAGGCAATAGGACCTTCCTGTTGAGAGTGGCAGTCAGAGATACCGATTTGAGGAAAAAGAAGAACAGGAAATTTTTTTTCAGAGCTTGAGAATTTCAAAAAAACTGCTTAAGATTGGTTTGCTGAGAATTGTGAAATAAAATTCTGTGCATCGGAAGGAGGAATCTCAATATAATAAAAGACAAAAATAGCCACAAGGACACACTTTGCCTGATCGCTGGAAGAACCCACACGATTCAAAGAAAAAAACCCTTGACTTAAGTTTCACTTTGTTCCAAGCCACTGAATCTACACTGTGAAGAGACAAGCCCCAAGACTTAGGGTCGACTGCCCCAACTTTACTAATAGAAGATGCCAGTCCCCAAGCATTTACATTTTGAGTCAGAAACTTATGAATAATCAAAGTTTTGTAACTTTCAGTGAATAATTATCTTTTTTTTATACAATCAGCCCACTTGTTATTCTTTTCTTCTTTTGGCTTGAAATGACCTCTATTTCCAGTTACGTCAACTTGAGAGACCAGGGCTGAAACAGATTGTGCACTATCAAAAGCAACGTGGGGAGAGTAGCAACCTATCCGACCGGATTCTCTCATCTACCAGGACCCTCGTTGAAGAAACAGTCTAGTTCCAGCGACCAAACAAGACCCAGAGCGGACAATTCTGGTGACATCACTCGCTGAACATTGTTGGCGAGAATGGGGGTACAATGGAATGACAGTTTATATGAAATAGTGGCTCAGGTTGTTGGTATCCAGGATAAAAACTCGTTTACACACCAGACAGGAAGAGAGGAAAAGGTAAGCAAAAGTACAAATCTTCCTAGCTTTTGCAAGTAGCATTCCAGCCATAGTAGAGTCCAACCAGGGACAGCCATCAGATCTTGGGGGGAAAAAAGTCCTGGTCCCCTACTTCCACTATATGTAGCAATCAATATATTTGCAAGAGGCTTAAAATCCTGGCCATGGTCTGTTGCATAGAAAAAGGTATTATTGTTTTGCTACTACTACTCAGAGTTTGCCAAGTAGAGCGAAACATTGAATGAAGTTGTAACCAAAAAGATAAAAGAATTTGTCTTTTCTTAAGAGAAAAAGGACACATTGGTTGCCTGCCTATGAGCAATTGTTTTCCAGATGAGCATATATATAACAGACGAAAAGACGAATGTAGCAGAAAGAGGCTACCTTCCTATCTGAGAAGAAATCAGATTAAGAGAAATCCAGATGAGAAAAGGAAGAAACATGGACACTTATGGGCCATGGAATATGCTCAAGCCAAACATACCCAACAAAAACAGAGGATAGAAACCTAGAGGTAAATATTCTTCTATTTCTGCCAAGGCAAGAGAAATATCTCACCTAGAAAAATAACCTGTCAAAGGTATAGCAGTATAAAGGTATTCAATGAGGCTGAGCTAGGCTATATAAGCTCAGAAATAGCAGCACTTATAAAAAAATGTATATATTCACTAGAAAGTTCCATCACAATTCCCATCATCGATCAACGCATTACACCACAAGTAGTCAAAACTACCTCATCATGAACTCGGACGAACTGCCCACCATAGATTCCCTTCACCACCATGATCTCCTTTATCGAGTGGCTGCCTGACAGGTTGTAGTGGCCAATGTTTACATCTCAGTGTCTAAAATGAAATGACTGAACTCGTTTGTATGCACATCGTTTGTACATGCACAATCCTGAAGAAAAACAAATATTTATATTTTGGACGAATCGGATAACTTTCTGGGAACCACTTTGATCCTTTAAAAAGCCAGATTTTTCTTCAATAAGTCAGCTGAGCTGAAATCCATGGACCAGCAACCTCACTACCTCTCCGTTGGACTTTGAGCATGCTGGCATGTAAACTCTCTCTTACACACACACACTGCTAAAATCGCCACTTGTCATCTGCTCACTATTAACCAACTCAGCAACTGAACTTCTTTTCTAATATAAAAACAATGGACATTGACTCTTATTAACAACTTTTAATGAAATATAATTTATATAATTGAAGTTTTGATTACGATTTTCTGATCCGTGTAACATATGGAAGTTAAACTACCAATTCTGACTTCTTCGATATCTCAACTAATAAATCCCCCCTTGTTTTTTTACAAGAACTGTAAAAATATTTACGAACATTCTAGGTTTTTCTATTGCTGTAAACTTGCATTTTAAACATATATAAAATATCTGTTTTGTGAATGTATACCTTCTGAACTCGTTTCGTTTATCATATAACAGGTCTCTCATTTTTTGCACACTTGATTATAAACCCTGTGAACCTTTTTCAATAAAAGTTTTTCTCTAAGGCTGGTTCATCCCAGGGGTACTTTGGACAAATTAAAACCCCTAAAAAAAAATTTTAAAGAATCAAAAAAAAAAAAAAAAAAATCTCTAAAATGGACCTCCAAAAGATCACCATCTGTTTATTTACCATCCTCTGATAGCCTCTGACTGAACTCTAGTTCTTCCTCACTATTATTGCCTTAACAAACATCATTACCTTTAGAATTGTCAGAGCCAGATGATGCACAGTTAGCCATGGAGGAAGAACTTGGTAACATCATTGAGGAAGTTCAGATGATGAGGCTGTATGAAATACATCAACTGTCTAAAATCCAAATCTCAGGAGTTACCAAGGCAGTAATAAAAATAATATCATACTCCAAAGACTTGTGCAGCTAACATATACCTCATAAAACTGAACCAGGTCTTGTATGTTGCAGAATTCTATATTGTCAGGAAAAAAACTCCCTCAATTACAAAAGCAATGAAAGTCCAGAGAACCAAGAACAACACCATCTTGGAAACTGATGATAGTGAGAGCTAGCCATGTAGAGCGGGCTAGCCGTGTTTGCCCGTCTAGGGCAGGCTAGCTGTATCTGGCCGTGTAGGGAGGGCAAGCTGTGGCAGTGTAGGAAGGGCAAGCTGTGTCTGGCCATGTAGGAGGGCTAGCTCTGTCTGGTTGTGTATGAATCACATACATACCTCCCCAAAATGAATGAAGTTTGGCTTGAACAAATGTAACAATTGCTCCCTCAGAACTGCAAAGAAGATCCAGTGAAAATCACAGCTTGATGAAGATAGTGGCATTAAAGACTAGAAGAGTAGGAACCATACAAACATTTTGGTATTAAAACGAATGATTTAATTCAACACATCAAAATGAGAGATCAAATTGGCAAAGAGTATGCACACTGTGTAAGAAAAATATGCAAAACACAGCTTACAAACACAACACAATAAAATTGCCATTAACCAACTAGGAATGCCAGCGATAACATATAGCTTTGGCATTATTGACTGGCAAAAAAACAGGCTAGACACTAAAAAAAAACCCATTGACATTGTACAGAGTAATTTACAGATATCAGTGTCTACCAAGCCTGTATCTACCCAGAGGAGTATGAGGTACAAGTCATTCAGAAATTAACTATCAACATCGATCCCCTACTGTAAGCATTGGTCAATATGTGATGATTTCCCAGAATCCAAACCTAATGATATGTACCAACATCACGAATCAGTAAAACAACCTCCATCACAAAACTGGCCAAGCATTTTGAACAAGACTATCTCACAAATGAGACACACGCACCAAACAAGCTTGCCATGGAAATATCCCAAAAGAGCCACCAGAAATTCAAGACCTCTATACAAAAAAAATGTAAGAATAAGCCAACCAACAGCATGCAAAATATTTATTTAGAAGAACTATCACAGATATATATATATATATATATATATATATATATATATAAAGAAGCCTCTGGAGACTGGCTCAAAGGTGGATCGTTTGAATATGATCAGAAGAGCATGATAATAGCTGCACAAGATTAAAGCTTGATGATGAATGCTTTTAAGATGTATGATCAGTAGGGATGTGACAACAGCATATTCTTTTCATTGTTTTGACTCGAGTATATATCTGACACAGTGAGACACAGTTAATCAACCAAGAACCACATCACTCTATATAAAAGCATATAAGATATCAAGGGACGCACACTTCAGAGTCAAAACAATGGAAAGAATATGCTGTTGTCCTAGCCCTAATTGTCAGCAATGATAACAGGTGCAGGTTCTGCCACACATACAGGATGTTCAATATTTATCGTTACAACTTTCTATTTGTATCTGTATTTAGTGAATTTTCATGAATTATTATTTTTTTTAGGTGTATATATATGGAAGATAAAGTTTAACTTGAAAATTACTTTTGACAATATGTCATATGATTTAGCAAAACGAATTTCCATTGTAGAGCTATTCGAATCCAGAAAGTCTGCAGTAGACATTGCAATGCTTATCAAGGCCCGGAAGCCACTCAGGGATAAGAGTTAATTCCAAGTACAGTACGTTAGTGTGGAGATTTGATGAAGTGTTTACTTAAGGGGGTGGTTCATTAGGAATTTGTTAACGTTGGACTTGAAGACATCCAAGTTGTAGTCAGGTGGGAAGCAGGCAGACGGAACAGAGTTCCACAGGCGTGCACTTCTAAGAAAGAAGCTTTGTTCATGAAATCCACGTTTTAATTTAGGCACAGATAAAGAGTGGGGGAAATTTTTCACAGTGGATTCAGCTAGACAGGTGTTTTTCGTGAAAGATTGGCGAGGGGGGACCAGAGGTTGGAGTTCAGACGAGCACCTGCCATGGAAATAACGATAAAACAAGGATAGGCTCGCAACATCTCTTCTGTGGGAGAGAGGTTGCAGGGTAGAGAAAAGGGCATCCCCCACTAAGCCACGAAGTCTATTTTGTACTCTGTCAAGGCAGGATAGGCTGTTTTTAGCAGCTCCTGCCCAGATATGGCAGCAGTATTCCATCCTTGGACGTACTTGGACTATAGATAGAGAATTGCATCAGTAGTGAGATATCTTCTGGAACGGTAGAAGGATCCCACCATCTTTCCAGCGACCTTGGCAACAGACTTGATGTACGTGTTCCATTTCAGATAAGGAGTAAAGGTCAAACCCAGACGAGAGCCATCCATCCCAATTGATGCCAGATGGGGATCAGAGCGTTGATGATATAAGGATAGGAGTTTGGTTTTAGATGCATTAAAGGTAACCAGCCACATCTTCCCCTACTGAACCACACGCTCGAGATCAGAGGAGAGAGAATCAGAGAGAACTTTGTCATTTACAGCCTTTGATGTGTTGCCGTAGATGGTTGTGTCATCAGCATAGATGTCAACGAATGATTTAAGTATGTGTTTAGGGAGGTCATTGATGTAGATCAGGAAGAGAGTTGGGTCCAGGATTGACCTTTGAGGGACTCCAGCATTAATACTGCAGGCCTCTGATTTTTGTCCATCTACCACTACTCTTATGAGCCTATCGGAGAGAAATGATTTAATGATTGAGAAAACATTTCCAGTTATACCATAGCTGGAAATCTTGTGAAGTAGACCCTTATGCCATACCTTGTCGAAGGCTTTTGATATGTCAAGAGCAATTGCCCTAGAAAGGAAGCCTTTGTCAAGAGATTCACTAATCCTGTGAGATATAACCGTTAGCACATCTGCAGTAGATCTTGCAGAACAGAAACCATATTGTGTGTCACTGGTAAGATATTTGGTCTATTTTGGAGAGTAAAGTCTCAGCTTCCCACCAAATTTGGAGGCTCTGAAGAAGAAATTAAGTGAGGAAATGGTCCAAAATCCCACAAAAAAATTATTCATGACTCGTGTAGAGCATTCACCAAGCGTTTGTAGCAGTTTATTGATGCACAAGGCGGTTACATTAAATAAAGTTTGGATATTTTAAATCTAGTAATACTATTGTATATACTTATATTTGGATTTGTATTATTTAATTTATTTAATAAATGTAGACAAAAAAATCTGTAACGTTAATTATTGAATACCCTGTATAGAGTGTGAACCATCTGCCATCCAGTTGTAAGGTTCTGTTAGTGGACAGTTACTATACAATGTTACACGATGCAATGGGTAAACATCTCCACTGGACACACTGTGAAAAGTTAAATATCCAGTGTATCAGCAAGTTCTAAGAACATATACCAGAAATAAATATTAACTCACTGAAAGTTCTCACAATTCATACACTGATATAAAAAGCAAAAAAATAAAATAAAAAATAAAAATAAACAAACACATATACACTACTACACTGCATATTAGTCACGTATATTCACACCGACAAAAATATCTCCATTGGATGAGGTGTAAGAAGTTGAATATCGAATTCAACAGCAAGTTCTAAGAACATATATCAAAAAGAACTGATGGAAATGTCATACACCATCCACTGACTATGCAATTCCTACGGCTATGTATTTGGAAAACAGAGCTATTAAACCTGACAGTGATATAGGACAAGAAGGAGAAAGCAGCAACCCTAATTGAAGTCAGTATCCCTAATGATGCCGACTTAAACAGAGCGGAGATGAAAAAGATAACTAAATATAGAGTCTTACGTACGACATGAAAAGAAACTGGTATCTTAGGAAGATCTCCATCATTCAAGTAATCAGAGGAGCAACCGGATTCATGAAAAAGCATTTCAAAATCTACCTGATGAATATACGCGATGAACCAAGTGCAAGTTGTTTGGAACGAACCAATGGCAAAACTCATTTCATTGAAAATAATAAGTGATCACACATAAAGACAAAGTATTGCACTTAAGGAGGCAGTTAGAATACTAAAATTCTCTCTCGGTTGGAATTTCTGAAATAGTGAACAACAAAAACAAAAAAAATTGAACAACAAAAACAAAAAAAATTGAACAAAAAAAAAAAAAAGAAAAGAAATAAATGTTTGCCACTTAGCACCATAACAGACAATAGTTAATCACTTGTATGTCTATATACAAATCAATAGCAAAAAATCGATTTGAGAGAGAGAGAGTAAAAGATAGGAATCTATTTTGTCCTTAATGACTGATGAAATTGTATTTTTGTCAATCCAGAGAACGCTGAGCAGAGCTGGATACTTCAAGATTCTAAAGTGTAATATGATTATGAATAGAAAAATATACTTTTAACATAAATAACAATATTTTCTTTTTTTAAGACAGCAGTAAAGAAAGAAATATAAGTGTACTGTCCTTAATCAGGTTAATGCAACAAAAACAAAAGAAAGCACATCTTATATAAAAGTGTTTCAAAAAAAAAAAAAAAAAAGAAAATCTCTTGACTGGCTTAACCAGTTTCATGCTATAAATAAGTATGGAATGTTGAAACAAATACATTTGCGGGCAACGTTGGTAGCAAAATATAAAGAGTGATCTTCCTTGCCCTTATGTCTGATCATTTTTAGTTAAAAGGAAAAAAAAAGAGAAAGCATTCGTTAAAAAGCACATCGAAAGGCTTTCATCACTCACAAAACCTCAAACTTGAGCCTAGATAAAACTTAATATGGCCTAATCACATTGACATACTGGTTCTTATTAGATCACTAAAGTTAAATGACATTGAGCATGGTCAGTGCCAGATGGCGCTATATTCAAGAGGACGTTGATACCTACCTGCAATAACTGCAAAACCTAATGTTGTCAGTTTTACTGATGGGGATATACATGTGACTGGTGACAGCTTGTGAATTTAATATTCACTAGAAACTTCCTCCTTCACAAGGAATTGGCTCAACCTGCCTAAGGTGAATACTAACTACTATTTTTATATACAAAATACCCTTCTGTTAGAAATTTATAAGCCCTTCTTGTCTAAAGGATAAGCCTAAAATTTTAGACGTTTTCTAAAATCAAATGAATTTTCATTAAAATTGGAATAAATATTCTAGGCATAAGACTTCGTAGCATTATGTTTTGATTTTAACTTTCGTAAAGAAACTAAACCCTTCTGTTCGTACCTGTCCTGAGACGGGTGCTTTTCTAGTTCTAATCTGTAAGGATTCACACAGACATATACACGGACTTGAAGCTTTTTAATCAGTTTTTGGCCGAAAATTTGGCTGCCAAGAGGTCAAAGTTGAAAGAGTTGACCTTTGCAGACTCTACCAAACTCCTCCGCCAATTTTGGGTCTAAACACTTGACATTTTAAATGTAGGTTACCTTTAAACTTATATATATATATACATACACACACATAAAGTTATGAACAGTACATAAGGCTCGAGCAAAGCCAGGCTGAACTGCTAGTGTGTATATATAACTATTTGTCATTGAATTAAGAAACAATCGAAATATCGTTAGATATATTAAATTAGCTTTTAAAATCGGAACAAATATTTTAGAGAATAACTGGAGAAAGTACTAGTTTTTAAATTATTTATTTAGTATGAAATGAAATTATTCTGTCATTCAAAAGCTAATTGTATTCATTTTCTCGGATAATGAAAAGGAACGTAGCCATGGAAAACATATGGAAAACTCAAAAGTATTTTTTTGATCAGCAGATAATGACTTACTAAAAGAGCCAATTCCCAGATGTTACATCGAAAGAGATTAGAAATAGAGTTAGAAAGTACCCCATTAACATTCTGAACTTGATCGATAGATTAGATTTCTTAATGGTAGCTCCAACCGGTGTTGTTAATTTCGTGTTTTTAGGAGTAGGGTTAAAAATATACAAAACGATTCAGAGACCAATCAAAATGCAGGTTTCATTTTTTAAATAATGTAAACTGTTTTTAACTCCTAGTGGGGGGGGGGGTATGAGATCAATGAAAACTACGCTCTAAAATGGACTCCATAAAAAACGTTGAGAAATTTGAGGAAGAGCATACATTTCTATTCACATGTAACTTTGACAATACCACAAACGGTAAAAATCTCCTTGTAGACTGTGGTGCTACGGCACATTATCACCAAGGAATCTGATTTTATTAATTGTGGATTAAAGTTTGAATCAAAAAGTCATTTTGTCGAACTTTCCGGCAGTAGTCAAATAAATAATATAGTCTTGAAAAGAGGCGATGTTAAAATATCCCTAAAAAATAATAAAGGCGAAATCTCTAACTGTATTCTAAAAAATGCTCTGTTCATACTTATATTTAAGCAAGACATATTTTCCATGCAGGCTGCAATTAAACAAGCCACGAATATAAAGGGTGGCCAAAACAAGTCAAAATTGATATACCCCAATAGAACTGTATTTGACATTAAAGAAAATGGCCGACTGTATTATTTAAAAAGTATGGTTCCCTCAAAAACTGCCTGTCACGATCTGGAAACCTGGCATAAAATTCTGGGACACTGCAATACAGATGATATTAAAAAATTACCATATGTAGTCAAAGGCATGAAAATAATTCCAAATTGTTATGTGCGCGAACAGGGGAAAATGAAAAAATATATAAGCCGAACGCCAGACAAAAAAGCTACGAAAATTCTCTCACTTGTGCATTGTGACTTAGCAGGTCCGATCAGCTCGATGGGGAGAAATAATCTTAGGTACGTTTGGAACTTTATTGATGATTTTTCAGGTTTAATTATAGTTTATTTTCTAAAAAGTAAATCCGACACTATCCTCACCACTAAGAGATATTTAGCTGATATTTCCCTGTACGGCTCAGTAAAATGTATTCACTCAGACAATGGGACTGAATTTACTAATAAAGACTTTGAACTTCTATTAATTAACCACTGTATTAAACACAAGAAATCTGCGCCATATTCCCCCTTCCAAAATGGCACCGCTGAAAGGGCATGGCAAACCCTTTTTGAGATGACAAGATATCTACTTATCAAATCGAAATTAGCACTTAGTTTATGGGCTGACGCTTTAATGGCAGCAGCATATATCAGAAATAGATCGTTCAATAAAAGATTAGGCAAAACACTGTATGAAGCGTTTTGTGGTGTAAAACCCAAAATGAACCAAATGCATATATTTGGTTCAGATTGTTTTGCATTTATAGAAAATACCAGTAAACTAAATACTAAAAGCGAAAAAGGTATTTTCGTAGGTTACGATAAAAACAGTCCAGCATATTTAATCTACTTTCGAGCCCAAAATGCCATAAAAAGGGTTAGATGTGTAAAATTCAATGATACATTAAATTTTAAAAAATGGCGATCCAGTGGATGAAAAACGTGAAATATTACCTAGCATCTTAATCGATCACAATGAAAATATTAATAACGACGACAATTACAATAGAACTACTAATGAAAATATTAACCAGACACGTCGATACTCAATAAGAGAGCAAAAAAGGCCAGACTTCTTACAAATTGAAAAGATACAAGACTACACAGTGGATTACTGTTACTCGTTGAATAGCACACTGGAAAGTTATGAGGCGATTAATTCAGAAAATCACCAAGAATGGGAACAAGCTATGATATCTGAATTAAAAGCTTTATCTGAAAATAACACATACGAAATAGTGGCAAAACCAACAGATAAAAATATAATTTTTTCACGCTGGGTTTTTAAAAAAAAAAAAAAAAAAAAAAAAATCACAGCTTCTGGCAGTGAAACTTAAAGCAAGATTTGTTGCAAAAGGTTTTTCACAAATTTCTGGAGTGGAATATTTTGCAACATTTTCACCAACGACAAATTTAACGACAATTAGAATTTTATTACAACTTGCCACTCAATACAATTTAAAAATACATCAAATGAATGCAAAAAATGCTTATTTAAATGCTCTGATTGACCGTGAAATCTATATTTACCCTCCAGAGGGATTTAAAATGAAAAATAAAAATTGCATGTGGAAACTCAATAAATCGTTATATGGACTAAAACAAAGTGCACACAATTGGAATTTAACACTCCATAATTATTTAATTGAACAGGAATTCAAGCAATGTCCCGTAGACACGTGCATGTATACCAAAAATGTAGGTAATATATTGTTGATTTTGGTTTTTTGGGTTGACGATATATTACTAGTCTCAAACTGTGACAACACTTTAAAAGATGGTAAAAATGAATTAAATAAAAAATTTAAAATGGCCGATCTTGGACGACTGTCATGGTTCCTTGGTATAAAATTTACCTGTGAAAATGAAACTATAACTATGAACCAATTACATTGAAAAAATTCTGCTCAAGTTCGGAATGCAAGATTGCAAACTGCGTAAAACTCCCATAAAAAATGGTCATAAATAAAAATATAGAGACTGAAACAAAATCCATAGATAATTGATTATACAGAGAAATGGTTGGAAGCCTCATTTATTTGATGACCGCAACTAGGCCTGACATATGTTACACTGTAACAAAGCTATCTCAAAACTTATCAAGACAAACTATTAAGGACCTTACTCGTGCAAAACAAATCCTTTGTTATCTAAAAAGAAACCAAGGAACAATCTTTAATATTTAAAAAATCTACATATCCTCTAAATTTAGAAGGATTTTCAGATTCAGATTGGGGTAATTCTGAGGATAGAAAAAGTGTAATGGGGTATTGTTTCAGACTGTCAAAGACTGGACTTATGATCTCTTGGAAAACTAAAAAGCAACAAATTGTTGCTCTTTCTACTTGTGAAGCAGAATATGTGACCCTTACTCATTCCGTGCAGGAGCAATTTTTCTGAATACCCTTCTAAATTCTATTTTAAAACCTGATCTAAGTAAAAAACCTATAGTAATTCATTGTGACAATCAGATCAGTATCTTATTAGCAAATAATTCTATGATTCATCAAAGGTCGAAGCATATTGATATCCGATATCATTTTATAAGGGATGAAATAAGTAAAAATCTATTACTCTTATGTGACGTCTGAGCATAATATAGCCGACATTTTCACTAAACCTATAAAAAGAATAAAATTAAGAAATTTTATAACCGAACTTTTTGGAATCTAATTATGAATAAATCTCTTTTCAGAAACCCAAAAAGAGAAGCATGAACAGTCGAAATCACAACAACAAAAAAATAAATTTGTAAATTGTTCCGGGCACGACGTTATAATGCGACCATTTCTATCTTACTAACCAAATTAACCAACTAATACATAACAAATTGTTTCCAGTTTTTGTTAAAAAAAAATAAAATAAAATAAAAAATCACTTTTTAAAACCTTTTCTTTGTAAATTTCCTTTTTGTCAAATAATTTTTTGTATCATTTTTCTTTTTGCCGGGGGGGGGGGGATGGGGGGGGGCAAACATTTAAAAAAAAAAAAAAAAGAAAAAAAAGGGACTTCTTTTTGCACATATTATACCAATATATTAACAATTCCTTTTGACCAATGAGAATAAAGACAAATTCCCCCCCCCCCAAAAAAAAAACAATTATTTTATTGGTTTATTTTTATTTGTTCATTTATTTGTTTATTTTATTTTTATTTATTTATTCATTTTATTTTTCTTTCCTTTTCTCAAGTCAAACCAAAATTGAATCCGAAAGGATTTTTCCACTATATCAAAAAAGGGGGTGCGTAAACTGTTTTTGACTCATAGTGGTGGTGGGGGATTAGATATTTGCTGTGCACCGCAGCAAAATGTGGCACAAGGCCGGAAGGTGCAGAACAGGCGAGCTCCCCTAAAGAAGGGGCACTCTCGTCTCAACAAAAATTGCCTGCCCCCCCCCCTCCGTCAGCATTCCCCGATAGGGGCGCCTCAGACGACAAGCAATTAACTTGCCTCACCGGAAAGCCCAGTGGCAAGGCCTGTGAGGGTGGACCTCCTAGGTAGTATCCAAGCGGTATACCTCAGTCCGACAGGTGCTGGGCCAGTTCTCAGCCCCTCACCTGTCGGGCTGAGTGTCAAGAATGGATCCTTGACGAGTACTTGTACCCTGTCTCCCTGCAGCCGAAGCTGCTAGGAGACACATCCCCCCATCAGACGAACTAGTGGGGGGGGTATGAGACCAATGAATTCGCCAATCGTTTTTATAACCACCGGCTGTGCTAACCAACCAATGAAAACCTTCCAAAGTTACTACAAAAATTGTCAAATTTTGGATTCAATCAGTTCTCCGTTAACTATGTCACGGACCGCATTTGATTCTTGGCCGCTATCTTGGTTACTGCCAATTACACTCAGGATCTGATCTGAACTACACTGCCATCTTTGTTCAACATAATGTCTCAACACTTAACAAATAAACATACTTATTCAAAATTCACATTTTCGACCCATCTGGAGATTCTTATACGAATCAAAAATTTAAATTTTAAATAAATACATATATTTAAGAAGGATATAATAGTTCGCTTGAAGCACTATGCATAGTGTAAAGAGTGTTATGTTTGAAGCCCATGGCAATGCAATATTGTAGAACAACACCATTGGGTACGGGACAAGGTAGTTAAAAAGGAATAATGACAATATTGAAAGATTTTAATAATTTTCAATTATAAATTATTTGTCAACATAATGTGTCACACCAGGATGGTAATGTGATGTTAAGTGTTCAACTTTTTGAGGTATACCATCTTATTGAAGAAAAAAAAGAAAGGAAAAACATATGCGCAATCACTCGGTGGAGGTGTGTTTATGCCGGAAGACGGAAATAGCAGTTTTGCAGTCAGACAGGTTTGTATGCTTGTTAAGTTATTTCTAAAATGTGGATCAGCATTTGTATTAGCTATTTTTTTACAAGACTGAATTATCATAGCCTTCAAACACAACTTTTTTCATAAATATATTTATTTAAAACACAAAAGAAATCTGCATTTTGATTGAACCGTTTTATATTTTTTCCATTACAATACTTTTAGACAGTGGAATACTTTTACAATTTAACTATACATGTGTGTACCAAAGCACAAACCATATGACTGGGACATATACAGTTTTATTTCTAACAAATATTAGGTTTTAAAATTTTGTCTCTTAGTTTTGGACGCTACTGTATATATATATATATATATATATATATATATATAAAAATACTAAAAAAACTATCTTCAATAAGAACGGAAGGTTATATACGGCTTCATAACAGCATTAATATTGTCTGTATTTTCCAGATATATGGGCCAAAAATTTGAATGCAAGATAAATAAATAAATATATTTATTCAAAAAACAAAAAAAGGAAACCAGCGTTTTGATTGGTCCTTGAATAGTTTTGTTTTTCAATAAATAGTGGAATACAACTTAAAAATATAAACAATCGGATCTCTTTAATTTTTACGCATAAGTCAAGAAATAAAGCTGTAATCAAAGTGAATATTCAATTTAGTAAAAAAAAAAAAAAATAAATAAATAAATAAATAAATATTTTTTTTATCACTTTTTAAAATTATATTTTTGGCATTGTAAAATTATATTTTAAAACATTATGCATATAAAGATATAATAGAAATGAAGAATAGAAAGTAGACATTGATTTTATTTTTGGAACTCTTGTACTTCTTACTTCCTCTCTATTTTGTTCTTTTAGTTTTCGCTTTCCATGAATTTGCTTCTAACAAAGGTAAAAGAATTGTTATTTTCTGGGTCAATTGTTAATCTATTCACTTCATTAATCCTTACTCTAGTTATTTTTGGCCTTTTTGCAGTTAAAAAAGTTAAGCCAGAAGAAAGAACAAAACTGAAATAGGATACAAGTAGGGTTTTCAAATGTAACTGGTTTAACTACGTCTGGCTCATATTTTTCCCAATTTATTCACTAAAATTGTACATTTAATTTTGCATGCTATTGTGTACAGTTTAAGAAATTAGATTTGAGAAGGTGGTTTGTCGAGTAGAAAACTAATATTTCCCTGCATATCATTATTGCTTTAGATTTGCTCAGATGATTACTATGCTTTGTTCTTATTGGTTGAAAATGTGTGGAAAATAAAACTGGCATTTCAACTTGGGTGTAATACTATGAGAAAAATTTACACAGCCCACAACCATAACAAGACTATGAACTTCATTTTCCATTAATTATTTTCAAATCTTAGTAAGCATTCAGACATACAACAATAACGTTGCATTCAGATTTTGATTCATTGCAAGAATCATTTTTTTTTTTATGTATTTCTATTTGTTATGAATAAAAATCAATCTAACCTTCTGATAACTTTATAAGGTGGATTCAAAGACTTGCCCTATCATTTTGTTCTACTTGGAGATGGGACACCTGTCCAGATGTCAGACATTCATCCATTAACTCATACATTTCAACCGAGAGATCTTTTTTTAAAATTATAACTGCCATTTTAAGTGCTATTGTTTGCATCTCTCTCGCACTTGGTTCATCGGGTATAGCTGCCAGGTAGTTTTTGAAATTCGTTAGTTCAGTTGCTCCTATAATTACTGGAATGATGGAGATCTTCCTAAGATTCCAATTTCTTTTTATGTCATACATAAGACCTTGGTATTTTATTATCTTTTCCCTTTTAGCTCTGTTTAACCCAGCATCATTGAGGACATTAACTTCTAATGTATTTAATATTGTATTACACATACATTGTGTCATTTTCATATCATTTCTCTCCATGCAACATATGTCCTCAACTTTTACTAACTAGGTTTCACTTCCATACCTCATTACACTAAATACAAATGTCTGATAGACTGTCTAGGTCAATAGTATAATACTCTTCTGGTTAGTAAATTGTCTCTGAGATGAGTGTATATATATATATATATATATATATATATATATATATATATATATCAGGCATGAACACATATCTAGGGAAATGGCACAAACACCAGAGGAAGACCTCCAATCTGTGGTTGTATGGAGACAAAAATGGATAGTCACATTGAATGCTACCAAGACTAAGCTTGTTTCCTTCAATAATTACAAGAAAACCTTCTCAACCACCAATAGCTAGGATACATTGCCTAAAAGTACTTCTTTCAAAATCCTCGGCTTAACGTTCACAGGGAATATGAGTCGGAACAGATACATTAAGAGCATTGCCAGGGCCATTGCAAGGAAGGTGGGCTCTCTCTTCCAAGCTAAAAAGTTACTTACACCTGAAAGTATCCTGTACCTCTATAAGGCCACCATTCGCCCATGTATGGAGTATTGTTGTCAACCTGGATGTCTTCAAGTCCAACGTAAACAAATTCCTGATGAACCGCCCCCTTAAGTAGACACTTTATTAAATCTCCACACTAACGTACTGTACTTGCAATAACCCTTATCCCTTAGTGGCTTCCGGGCCTTGATAAGTGGTGACCACCTTGTAAAAGAAAAATTTGGGCTGGTGTGTCTGCTACTAGTCTCTCACTCCTGGACAGGGTTCACCAACCTGATAGGTCCGGAACTGTCATCTAGGCTTCAGCCTCTGCCCAATCGACGAAATATTGGATCCCTCTACCTGTTCTACAAGTATTTTAATGGCGGATACTCTGACAAACTACAAGCCCTTGTACTCCCTCGACATAAATATCCCCGACAAACCCGACAAGCAGCAAAATCCCACGTCTACACAGTAGAGATCCCTAGATGTAAGAAGGCCTTCTACTCTGACAGTTTCTTCCCCAGAACTGCTAGACTTTGGAACGCCCTTCTAGGTTCCTGCTTTCCCAACTGTACTGACATGCCGAAGTTCAAGTGTAATGTGAACAGACATCTTGCTGCTCAACTCCCTACATAGCAACCCTGCTACTTATGATATGATAGTAGCCTCCCACATCAAAGTGGCACTGTGCCTTGTTTGTGGTGAAAATGGAATAAATAAAATAAATAAAAAGAATTCACGCCATCCTATTCTAACATTGGCAATCACACTAGCAGCAGCTTCACTCTGAACTCAATGGTATCACTAAGGTAATAAAACTTAATGACAATTTCAATAGCTTTGCCATCCAGATATGCTTTGTCCACATCTAACTTACAACTCTTCAAATTAATTATAAAACTTGATATTCAGGCCATAAGCTAGCAATTGATCGAGCTGTGGTACACATGGATGTAGATGGCACTCCACTTCTATTACTAAGATTGAATTTGGGTGATGGCCTGTTGTTGTGTTGCTTTGGGAAGGTTCTACTGCCAATCCTTATGCACATTTCCTTCAAGATTGAGGGCAAAGTCTTTTCGGTCTGTTTACTTTGTAATCTTACATGAAAGTGAGAGGTGAGCTCCAAATGCTTCTAATCTGCAATTAGTTTAATGGCTATGCCATGATTAAATGTATGGCTAAAAATTGAAATAACACTCTCTAACTGTGCTTCATCATAGACTTGGAATTTGTGGGATTATGGATGCTTTACATGGAGATTTGGCATAGAGCTACTTCTTGAATCAACTTCATAACATACCTGGATATCACAGGTACCAGGGTGCATGGTAGACCAAGGAAGACCTAGTGCATAAGAAGTTGTGTGAATGCATGCAACATAACTGGTATCAACTCTTTGGATTAGACCACATAGAAAGCAGCTGTGAGACTGTGCCTGGTGTTGCTCATCCCAGAGTCCAGGACATTCCCAGCACCTTAAATACCAAAACCAAATGATGATGATCTACATTGTTTTTTTATAAACGAAAGCCCAACAAGTATGCCCCCCCCCCTTCCACGGCAGATACTTGTAAACCAACACTTGGTTGTTAGTAACAAAGTGGTCCACTGAAACCGAGTACATAGCACAGAGTAGGGCAGCTGATGGATGCATACAGCTTTGTTGTTTAATTACCGGAATTAGTTTTGACCAGAAATTGCTTGAAGATCTATTTGAAAACAACCATTGAGCAACTGATTTGCCCAAGAACTCCATTCAAGTTGCATGAAGGCACAAAGCACATCGATATTCATTCCCACTAAACGATGAGCATGTTCAGAATAGGAACATTTCGGTTTTGCACTGTTCATCAGGTCAAATGACAACAACCATTAAGAGAATGGCATTGTCAAAACAGTTTTGGTGCACATGATATTAATGATGGATATTACCATCTTAGTTGAAAGGATGTGTTGAAGAACTCATCCATTTATAGACTTTTTAGCACGTTAGAAACGGGTAAAAGTTATAGTCCATTGACTAAGAATGAGTGCTTACTAAATTGATGATTGAATATGGTTAAATTTATATTCATTTTTACACTTAAATACTAACCCCTATTCATCTCTTGCTGTGCATTGAATGGATACCATAATATTTATTTGCTGCAGATTATAACAAAGGTCCATACAAAATTTTAGTCAGATCAACCAGTAGTTTTCAAGAAACAGTAGAACAGACAAAGAGAAATATAATATAAATGTGCAATGGGATTTTTTGTTGTTGAGATCAACCATTGTTGCATTCAACTGTAAATAGGTTTGTTTTAATTCGACTGTTTTTTTTGTCTCTTGCATATGTTGTAATATCACCCTGGGTGGGTTTCGTTGGACACATGGGCAAGAAAATTTGCACTAACCCTAAGTCCTGGTCGCTACACATTTAACTGTCTAGTGGTGGAATCTTCAAAGGTGACCAGACCCTCACTGGTCACTGGAAAATACCACTCAGATGCTCAGAACACATAAAACGTGCATGACCCTAAGTCTGTGTGTAACACTGTTTACTTCGACCAGCTGTAGGTCACTTCGACTTCGTTTCTCACAATGGCTTGGTCTGTGTCTTCACCATCTTGCCGTCAGAGTAGACCTGGAATGAACTGCACCTTCAATTCGTCAGGCAATTAATAAAGAAAAATCAGTGGTCATTTTTCTTATAAACAAAAAAATAATTATTCACTGAAAATTACAAAACTGATCGTTCATAAGTTGTAAATAAATACAAATGATCTGTGGACTGGCGGTTTCCATTAGTAAAGGGACTTAGAATAGAGTGAGACTGAAGTCAGGGGTTTTTCTCTAACTGGTGTGAAACCCTCAGGCAGTTGGCAGAGTGTGTCTTAAGTCAGGGTTTTCTCTTGGACTGGTGTGGAAGCCCCAAGCAGGTTGCAGAGCGTGTCCTCAAGGATATTTTTGCCTTTCATTATATTGAGAATCAGGTGGGCTTAACCCCGCTTCCGATTCCCAGAATTCCATTTCATAATTCTTAGAAAACCAATCTCATGCAGTTAATTTTCCTCGTCTCCTTCCTTAATCTGCCACTCTTAGCAGGAGAGTTCATTGCCTTCACCCTCTATCATGCTGGAGGGTCTCTACCTTTCACCATCACTCATGTGGGAGGATCAATCCTTCATTTGCACAACCAAGGTTTTTTTTTTCAAGTGCCATTTCGTTGGAGTAAAAAAATAAATAATTTGGTTATCTTTTTTTTTGGGGGGGGGGGGGATCAAATTTCCCCGGACAATAATTAATAGACAATTGACTTTATATCCAATCATCTTGTTTTTCTTTATCCAAAGAAACTCACAACATATGGCTTATATTTTGGTGACCCAATAATAAATTTTGACCTCCCAGAATTTGGTTAACTGCTTTTTCTTAACAGGGGCAGCCTATTCAAATGAACTAGTCAAATCGCCAAAATACACCATGTCTGACATTTGTTTGAGATACCTTTTTATTGCAAAGTCCCGTTTTCAGCTAGTGTTCTTCTTTCCGTTTATGTCAACAGAAATGATCATGACAAAAAACAGATTTCTTCTTTATTAATATCCACAAATAAGTGGGTGCGTGTATCAAATTGATATCATAACAACCTTTCCTAACAATGCTCTTTCTTTCCATTATCAGCATTGCCACCACCATCATCACCACCAACACGATCACTGCCATCATCATCATCGTTGAATTGGATGTAATTTGATAAGTCAGGTGCAAGAAACAGATGTATTTTAAGAGGAATTTAGGTCTTAATATTTAACATGACAACACTTCTCTTTTGTCTTTTTGGTTATGAGCAAAGTGTAGTATCTGTTTTGATACTGTACTTAATCTTTCTTGTCCTCAATCAGTGAATCAAAAATGCATATAGACTAAGGTAATTTTCATTTTGTCCCAGAGTACCCCACTTTAGGGAATTGAATTTTACATTAAAAACAGTCCTTGTTTCTAACTGTTCCCTCATAGGGAGAGTCTTTTTTTAAAAAAAAAAAAAAAAAAAAAAAAAAGAGAAATGTTAGCTATATAATTTATATGCATTATTTCAAATTTCATTCAGTTTTTTTTTTCTGATATCCAGAAAGCAGTCAACTCTAAACTATCCAATGCCAATATTCTGGATGTTGGGATATTATGTCTTTTAATGCATTTACATGTCTGCACTATAACAGCAATATTTTTTTTTTTTTTAACTAGAGCACGAGTTTCTTTGAAGTAACATCTCCCATCATTAACCATCATATTTGTTTTAACGTCCATTTTACGTTTTGGCATGTGTTAGATGGCTTTTTAGAAATTAACTTCCAGATTAACCTATTTTAATTTTAAATTTTTAAACAGCTCACAACTTATATATATTATTCCTTAATTGGAATTCATTTTTGAGATGAGCATTATATATTAATTTATTTTTACTTCGGACTATTATTCTCATCTTTATTAGTTGTTTTTTTTTTTTTTTTTAAATCTTTTATTGGTTTTGTTTATTCACAACGTTTCGGCAAACTATTACCACCAGACGAAGGCCAGAGGAATAGTTGGCCGAAACGTTGTGAATAAACAAAACCAGTAAAAGATAAAAAACAATAAAGATGAGAATAATAGTCTGAAGTAAAAATAAATCACAACTTATTTAAAATTTAGGGACCCCCCCCCCATTAAAAAGGTCTTTGTTTCTAACTGTTCCCTCAAATGGAGAGTCTTTTAAAAAGAGAGCAATGTTGGGTTATATGCATTATTTCAAATTTCATTCAGTTTTGTCTGATATCCAGGTTTCATTTGCATACATCATGGCATACCTGATAGACTCATTCCTTGGTTAGTAAAAGTTACCTAAAAATTACTCCATCCACTCATGACTCTTGCAATCAAAATTTAGTTAAGAATGAATTTAAAAGAAAGGAGGATGAATAAAGGGCTGGCTAGAGGGCCAACTTTTCATTCATCCTCCTTTCTTTTAAATTCATTCTTAACACTTCCTCCCAGGTTTTCGTTGGCCTACCTTTTCTACTGTTTTACATCTACTCACCCACAAACTCTCATCCATTTTTTTTCAACGTCACCATATCATCGAAGTCTCATGTTCTGCACACATCTCCCTATACTCCTATATCCAGAGTTGATCTTCCTCTGAGGTCATCAGATCTAAGTCTGTCTTAAAAACTCACATTACATATCAATCTTATTATTCTCATATAATTTCTCTCCATGAAATACCTATCAATCATCACTGGCCAGGTTTCACTTGCATACCTGATAAACTCATTCCTTGGTTAGTAATAGTAAAAGTTACTTAAACTTACTCCATCCACTCATGACTCTTGCAATCACACAGGTGTGAGCGGTTAAAAAATTTCTATAGTAGAGATCTGTTCCTTCAGAGATTTAAACATTTGTAACATGAGGAATAACTTCTTGTACAGAACGAACAGACTTGTAATCTATATATTAATACGTTTGTCTGACGTCCTGTTTCACAAAAAAATCATCATCGCAAACATGATAAACGAATTATCTCCCTTTATTAATCACTCTTTAATAGTTAAAAATCATTAAAACCATTTCATTTCCCAAAACTTTCCAACCAAAAAAAAACAAAAAAACTTGGTCGTCTGTTTATGGTTCCAAATTATTTTATAGATCATTATGCAGAGAAAGCATCGTTCTACTGTTTAAATAGTATTTTAATTACATTTTTACGATGTCTTTTGTTCATTAGAATATTAAAAACATAGTTCTCAATTTGCACTTACTTGTGGTTTACTTTAAATACTTTATTAAACGGTTTTACTTACTTAGTTTATGTCCTGTTTGCATTAATCTAATTTTGATAATGTTACTGGGGTAGACAAATGTGATATTCATTAAAAACCTAGCAAACATGTCTTTATTAAACACTGGACAGAGTGATTAAAGTTACCCTGGAGATGACACGTCTGTGAAATTAGCGCTGGTTAAGAAGTCGGACAGTATAATTCAGAAGTATTCTAAGAAGTATCTTTTTCCTTTTAAGTAGTCAATTACTTATTTGCCTCTGAAGATGTGATGCTCATTAAAAACTTAGCTAACATGTGTCCTTATTAAACTCAAAGTGTCCCTGGAGATGATACCTCTGTAAGATGCTGAACATACTGGCTTCCTGACTTAAAGGCACCAAACATTGATGTTATTGTTTTTTTTCCTTTTCGTTTGCAAAACTCAATCATGTTCTGCAAAATCAAAAAGTTTTCCTTTACAAAACAACTCCAAATCAAACATCACAAACAAATATTTGAAGATATAAAGAACTTGAAGCATAAAAACGTTTTCCAAAATTACTGGATTCACCATGAAATAATCCAAAAAGGGTTGATATGCCGAAAAACAAAACAACCAAACCAAACATTATGAATAAATATTTGATATAAAAGAACTTTAAGCATAAAAACCTTTTACAAAATCATTGTATTTGGCATTAAATAACTCGAAAAGGGGTCGATATGCTGTAAAACAAAACAGCAAAACCAACCAAACCAATCGTAAGATTTGCCCTGCTTAAGAAGTTGGACAATATAACTCGGAAGTATTTTGAGAAACATCTTTTTCCTTTAGAGTTATCAAATCACTTATTTGCATCTGACCGGTTTCTTCTGGAGTATCTTGCTGTAATTCCTGCTGATACAGTTAATGAAACCTCAGCTTCTACTGTAGACAGTGTAGAACCCTTAAAGTTAGTGATAGGAATGAAGATTACCTATGGTGTTAGGTAAGCGCATTGCTGTTGGCGGTAAAAGTGTATCATTACCGTTCTCTTAATTTGTGGTATTGAGTTGCTGTTGATAGACAGGGGAAAACTCGTGAACAACATTGTCTTCGTCTTCCTCTTTTGTTAATTAGAAATATGTCTTGAATGTTATCAAGTGAAGAGAGTGTGATTTGGTCTCACTCTGTTTTGAAGAAGTACCTAGAAACTAAAAATTATTATGAGAATAAAGAGTATTCTGATCAAAATTACTCCCTTTCCCTGTTGAAAGCATTGGTTTTGCTTGAAAGACGTACACAGGTGAAATACGGCAGTTCAAACTAAATTAACTGGAAAACACTTTGATATACTTATGGATCAGAAAAAAAATAGATATCCATACTAAAAGTTATGGAAAATTACTGAGAATTTTAATCTATACTATTAATAAAATTCTAAATGTTTATTTATTTATGTGTGTGTGTATATACCAATAAAACTTTCAAACGGATGCACCGCATTGAAAAATTCTTTTTTTTCCCAGAAAGGTGCGAGTCCCTAGGTTGTCCTTATCTATATATGGTTTGTAACAAACAACTCAGAGTTACACAAAAAGCCTGAAATAAGGGATTTTGGGCCATTTCGTTTTTGTCGAAAAAGTTACCTGCCCATGTCAACACAATTTAGCACTGTCTGTATACAGTCACAGTAATATTTTTCAGCATACGGACAGGACTTGTGGCGCAATGGATAACGCATCTGACTACGGATCAGAAGATTCCAGGTTCGAATCCTGGCAAGTTCATAATAATTTTAACCATTATTTTATCCAACGTTTACTCATTATCCTTACCCTTAGTTAGGGTATTTTTGTTTTTTTCAGTGATTTTGTTTCGTGCACATGGAAATTTTCCATACTCCGAGTTCACAGGGTAAGCAGATGTTGAGTGTACTTGATGTTAAGTGTACTCGATTTTGTGCTTGACTCGGCATTGTGTGTGTCGATACGGCGCAGCTGCTAGTTAAGAATAAAAATCTTTTTTTCATCTTTAACTTAGAAGGAAAAAATAAGTCGGTCTATTTTTAACATTTAATTCATCAATGTCCATTTTAGGAGAATCTGGAGAAATCACAAACTGAGTTATCTACCATTTTTCTCTCTATTACGTAACTCTAAATTAAAGAACTAAAATACGTTCACTTCAATCTAAAATCGAACATATACAAAAAACTCATTTTTAATTACACTTCTACTTAATTTTTCATATTTATTTTTATCACTTTTGCTTAATATATAAGTATACCAAAGAGATTTCCGGTTAATATATTTCATTTATACATTTCTTTCAAAAAGACATTTTTTTCTTGTGCCAAGAGTTCAGGAAATCTTATTGAAAGGTGGTTTGGGGAGGGGAAAGCTAACATTTTGCCACTGCCCTTTGTTTTGAATTTGATCGCATGATTGCTTTGTTCTTATTGGTTGAAAAATTTGTGAGTGCATATGGGTGTGTGTGACTGACAAATGGATAAATAATCCATCTATAATATTCCTATGTTTAGAAAGAGATAACTCTTTTGTACCATAAAACTTTCTCCTTCCACAAGAGATATTTGTAAGACATTTTGAAGCAAGATTTATCTGCCCTTGACAGATCACAATCATAATAAAGAAGGAAAACGAAAATGGAAGATGTTATCAACCATTGTTTACAGACAATTCCTCGTTATAGTAATTCCTTGTTGTAAAATTATTAAATAAATTATTTTATACTAGCTGTACCCTGCCACGCGTTGCTGTGGCTCAAATTGGTGCAATGGAAAAGTTCCAAAATGAGAAAAAGCATGTTTCTTATAGGTTATAATTTTCCATTTCGTATGGGTACACAGTTTTTGTTGTTCCATTTTCTTAGCTGATGTAGAGATTTTCGGGTTTGGTGACTCTTGAATACATAAATTGTCCATGTGGAAAAACAGTCAGCGTGTAAGTGTAAGCCACACAATTGTAAAAATTGTTCCCTTTGCTTTGTTGATGGTTATTGCAAATGACAATAAAATTGGAAAGTGCAATTTCCTAAAGTATAATGATGTATCCGATGGAATCATAGGAATGAAGATATATTCATCTGTAAAAAGTCCTGTTATGATTGTTGTTTCTATGATATTGTTTGTTAATTTGTTTTTACTGCAAGTTATGTGCCATTGCAAAGCTTGGATTGGTTTATATTTCACAACATGATAATTAGTACACCAAATTTCAGTTGCAATACATGCGGTGGCATCCCTGGCAAATATAACTGTTGGATAATTAACCACTTTATCTGCTTTCACAACAGTGTCAATGGATTTGTATTTGACTACCTCACTTGGAATTTTACATTGAATAATAGCGTAGACGTCTTTGTATTGACCTGCAAGAATAGCTCGTTCACTCAGTCAAGTGGAATTCTTATAATTTGAAGATCTGCAAAAACCTTTTAAACTAACTCTTCTTTTGATGTAATAAAATTACAGAAGTTAAAAGTCAAAGAATTTTGCCCTCATCTCTGATCAGCTGGCACTTTTCTGTACCCAATTTCCCACAAGTGATGCAAAAATTATGTGCGGATCAAACAGTCTGCAACTGGACATACATATTTTGAGTTAAGTTTAATGTCTTCACATAGCACAAAAAAGTAGAGTATTTGAGGCAAGCACTTATTTCATCTGCTGGTGTTGATTGAAGAATAACAGGTAACATTTGTCTGAAATCTCCTGCAAGCAATATTACTGCATTCCCAAATGGTCTGGCATTGCCACACAAATCTTGCAAGGATCGACCAAGAGTCTCAAGTGACTTTTTGCATACCATTGTGCATTCATCCTAAACAATAAGTTTGCATTTCTGCAATATTTTTCCCCATATTGGATGTTTTGGAGATGTCGGACATGAGATTTTTGAAAAATTGAATGTTTTAAAGTAGAATAAATAATTCTTCTACTTGGCAGCAAGGTCGCAGGTATTCCTCATGCAGCAAGAGCTAAGGCTATGTCATTTTGTTACCGAATGGCTGCCAAAATCAATTTAATTAGAAAGGTTTTACCAGTTACTTCTGGTGCTGTTCAAGGTAGCAGTAATTTCCAAATAACTTCTATTCTCACAGTCAGTAAATTAGGTGACTAAAATAGGATTTATCCATGTTTTGACAATGCTTTATTCACTGTAATTAATTTAGGAGACTAAAATAGGATGAGGGATTAGAGATGGACAGATAGAGAGGAAGATATATAGATAGAAAAGAGAAAGTGAGAGGAAAATAGAGAAAATGAAGGAGATAGAGAGAGATAAAGGGATTGATAGATAGATAAACAGAGAGGGGGGGGGAGTTAGAAACAGAGAGGGCGAGACAGAGGAAAGGAGAGAGATAGAGGGGGTTAGAGAGAAAGGGACTCAAAGAGAGATGAAGAAGGTGATATATAGAGAAAGATAGATTGAGAGAGGGAAAGGGAGAGATGATAGAGAGAGGATTGAGAGGGGGAGAGAAACAAAAGGTGAACTACACTTCACCGTTTTTTCCTCGTTCAGTAGAGAAGAAATCTAGATATATCTAAGGCTTTTGACAGGGTATGGCATGAGGGTCTCCTCAGTAAAATCAGATCATACGGTATCACTGGTAGAATACTTAACATAATTAAATCCTTCTTAGATAAGAGAAAAATCCAGGTAGTCCTCGACGGTCGCACATCTAAACAATATGATATAAATGCGGGAGTGCCCCAGGGTTCTATCCTTGGACCTCTATTGTTCCTGATATTCATAAATGACCTCCCCGACAACATTGCCTCTGAGATGGGTATATATGCTGATGACACTACACTCTATGGCAGACACGACAGGAAGACGAATGAACACATTTCTAAAGAAATGGCAGAAACACTAGAGGAAGACCTCCAATCTGTAGTGGAATGGGGACAAAAGTGGTTGGTCGCGTTCAATGCTGCCAAGACTAAACTAGTTTCATTCAATAATTACAAGAAACCCTCTCTACCACCAATAGCAATGGCCAACGACTCTTTATCTGAGAGTCCATCTTTCAAACTCCTTGGCCTAACGTTCACAGGAAACATGAGTTGGAACAATTACATTGAAGGCATTGCCAGGGCCGCTGCAAGAAAGGTGGGCTCTCTCTACCGTGCTAGAAAACTACTAACACCCGAAAGTATCCTGTACCTCTATAAGGCCACCATTCGCCCATGTATGGAGTATTGCTGCCACATCTGGGCTGGTGCATCTGCTACTAGTCTCTCGCTCCTTGACAAGGTTCAAAAGAGAGTCGCAAATCTGATAGGCCCTGAACTGGCATCTAAGCTTCAGCCTCTGTCCCATCGACGAAATGTTGCATCCCTCTGCCTGTTCTACAAGTATTTTAGTGGTGAATGCTCTGATGAACTGCAATCACTTGTGCCCCCACGACGCGAGCACCCTCGACAAACCCGACAGGCTACTAGATCCCACCCCCACACTGTAGAGGTCCCTAGATGTAAAAGATCTTTTTACTCCAATAGTTTCTTCCCCAGAACCGCAAGACTCTGGAATTCCATTCCAGGTCCCTGCTTCCCCAACAGTACTGACGTGCAGAAGTTCAAGTGTAACGTGAACCGACACCTTGCTGCCCAAATCCCTACATAGTACCCCAGTAGTTGTTGCCCCTGATAGTAGCCCCCTACACCAAAGTGGCAATTTGCCTTGTTTGGGGTGAAAATGTAATAAAAAAAAAAAAAAAAAAAAAAAAAAAGAAACTGAGGCAATTTTAATTTTTTATTACTATCCAGAGTACCCTTTTTTTTTGGGGGGGGAGCTAGATTTTCCACACATTAGAAACCGACCAGGTTATCTGCACTTTTACCTAACAAATTAATAAAAGAAAAAGATATTGTAAAATTTGAATTTAGTGTGAAAATACTATTTTAAAAAATAGCACGATAACATAAGTGCCACTTTAGATACTCCTTGGGCGTTGAGTTCCATGGCAACCAACATAATTATTTAATGGTCGCTCCCTTAGCCCCCCCCTCCTAGTCAAGGGTAATGCATGCGCACATAACATTTTTTTTATTTATTGACGTTGGTTTAGTAACTAAATGATTTATTGATAATTTCGTAACCCTTAAACGCATGCCGGAAGATTTCAATTGGTTCATTATTGTTGTAATGAAAACAAAAAAGTTTCATTCAACACAAAACCAAAAACACATTAATGATAAATGATTTATTATTCTATTCATTGAAATTTACTAATTTTTCAATAAAAAAGTAAAAAAAAGTTAAAAAAATAGTTGCTTATGTGCGCATGTAAAAATGTTTGTAAAAGTGAGAAATTATTTTAATCATTTAAAAAAATTGGTATTTTTTTTTTTTTAGATTAGGTCCACCTTATAATGACCCCCAATCTCCTCATCTTAAGAACAGCTTCCGGAATAAACACTATTTTTGGAGGAGGAGGGGGTGAAAAAATATTTGCAAAATTTAACTGATATCTGTTGTCAGCATACTCACCCGAAAATACTATTAAAAAAAAAAAAAAAGGAGGGGTTCAGTGCCCGTTGCAGAGAAGTAGATTTATTTATCAATAAAAGTCATTTAAAAAAGAAAATTATGGAGGTGGACCTAAATGTAAATATTTACCCAAAAAATTATCCACTCATGTAAATTAAAAATGTCTGTAAAAGTGAGAAATTATCAATACATGGTTTAGTTATTTTTTTTTTAATATTCACGAAAAGAGTCAAGCCAACGTAAGTAAATACATGAATTACAAATGTTTGTAAAAAGTGAGAAATTATTAATAATAGTATTAATAAATTATTAATAATAGTAACTTTTTTCTTTTAATATTCATAAAGAGTAAAACTTTTTCCAATATTCATGAAAAGAGTTAAGTCAACGTAAATAAATAAATGTTTGTAAAAGTGACAGATTCAGGTTTTATTACTTTTTTTATTCATGAAAATAGTTAAGCCAACGTAAATAAATAATGTTTGTGAAAGTGTGAAATGCAACGTAAGTAAATAAATGATAAATGTTACGTGCGCAAGTGTTAGCCTTGACTAAGGGGGGGGCTAAGGGAGCGACCATTAAATAATTCTGCTGGCCGCGATGGAACTCAACACCCAAGGAGAACCCCACTTTATTTTAAATATTTATTTTCCAAAGGACTGTTTGAATAAATCAACAATGAATAAAATGGTGCTTCTACCCTTTATTGCCGAAATTGGAGACGCCATTTTTTTTTCACGCACTTGCTATCCAAATCTAGGGGAGACATCATTATATGACCGAACGATTGCTTCCAGAAAGGGAAGGAATAAATTTACCAAAATTAACATTTATTACTTCCGGAAACGTTAAATTAAACTAAAATTATCATTTATTACTTCCAGAAACTTGGTAAACCGATATTACTGGAGAAAATGAATCTTGACAATTCAAAAGAATGTTTAAAATTATTTATTTGTTCGAAAAAAAAAAAAAAAAAAAAAAAAAAAAAAAAATGAAACTTCCATGTACAGGGGAGATATAGGCATGAGAGAAAAAATAAAGGAACTGATTTGCCTTGTCACCGCCTCTGGTAGGAAATATGTTAGCTGACTATACCAGAATAGCTACATAAAAAATGATTCTCATAAGAAAGTTATTTTCATGGCAAGTGCTCGTCTGAGCTCCAATCTATGCCCCCCTCTCCAAGCATTCACGAGAAACACTCGTTTGGCTGTAAACTATCAATAATTTCCCCCATTCTTTATCTGTGTCTAAACCTAAACATAGAAAGAAGCTTTGTTCATGGAATCTAAGAACTGCACATCTGTCGAACTCTCTTCCATTTACCTGCTTTCCAGCTGACTACAATATGGCCGTCTTCAAGTCCAATGTAAACAAGTCCTTGATGAGCCGTTCCCCTTATGAATCCAATTTACCAAATTTACACATCTAACGATTACTATGATATTGTCCTTTTGACCACTGTATACTCTTTAACCCTTATCCTCGAGTGGCCTCTTGGCCTTGATAAGTGGTGATTTCTTTGTAAAAAAAAAAAAAAGTTATGAATCAGAATTTGAAAGCAACGTCTTAATACTTTCTAAGATTTAAATATTGGAATATGAAGGTCATAACTTTGTGGTTGTGGGCTGGATATATTTTTTCTTTATAGTATCACACTCAAGTTGAAATGACATTTTTTTTTTTTTAGAAAAGTTTATAATGAGGACAAGCTGGTCTACATGAACTTCTATTAAGGTGTTTGAGAACTATCTTAAACGGGAAAATGAAAGTCATAGCTTTCTTGCAGTTGTGGGCTGAGTGAATTTTTCTCATAGAATCGCATTCAAATTGTCTTTTTTCTTTTTTTTCTTCAGGAAGCTTATATATGAACTAGCAGGACGCCTGGCGTTGTCCTGACATAAGATATGCTTAAATATGATATTTCAATTCATACAGATTATATATTTATTATTATAGAGAAAATTCTCTATCAATTATTATATTGAACCTAATATATAATAGTGAGATCAAAACTTATATATATATATATATATATATGACTTGGGTGCCATTAGTTAGAATCGAAACCAAAACATACAACTCTACCCACTCTGAAGCCACACTCATGCACACATATATGCATAAATACACCTGTCATCCCTTTTATAAAAGATGGAATTGCCTAATTGTGTAAGACAAGATTCAAGCAAGGACGGCCGGTCCACAGAGTTTTATACTTATATATAGATAATCTGATGTACTTAAATGAGGTTTGATAACTGTGTCTTCAGTTTTAAAATTGATACTTTTTAAAGAAATCATCTCAGAGAATTCTTTAATAAAAATTATAAGTGATTTATCTCAGATGACAATTTTGACATGTGTTTATTAATAACGAACAAGTGGTAGAACATTTTTTTTATAAAGAATTATGTCTGTGTCTCGTTTTATATATCTTCTAAAGTCAAAGATTTGTAACAATTACATAATTATGATTTTCTTTTGCACTTGCATGTTCACACACACATGGAGTTGTTAGTACGTAGTTCGATAAGAACACACATAGACGTTCTCATTCATGAATGGTAAAAATCACCAGATATATTTACTCGAGATGCAACATGTTGAATTGAAACCTAGTGTACCGGTGGTACTACAGAAAACAGTAGCAATGACAGGTCACAGTTACAATCTATGATTAATTTCTAAGCTCAACATTGATTGGTGCAAGCATTTAACTTCCTTTCTGGCTTGTCCAACCAGAAGCCATCTCCTAGGCGAGGTGAGTCCCCCAACATGAGATTATAAAAGAGGTTAACACACTATTTATTTCCTCTTTCTTGACCAGGAGACACCACTGCCAACAACTCATCACGTTGTATGGACCAATTCTTCAAATTTCTCTCTTAGGACGACCTCCAACCGCTCCGACTCGACTTTGAAAAGAAGACCCAAAGATCCAACATGAATTTTGTTGAACACATCTGGATTTAATGCAACACACACACACGACCTGACTTCAACATCTGTATATGCACAAACATTCTTCATATATGAACTATTTTGCTTTCCTTACAAACAGGACATTCATCCTATCCTTCATACATGGACTCTTCTCTCTTCCCTACTAACTGGACATTTATTTAACATAATGTGGGCTTTTTTTTTAACCTTTAGTTTTTTGTCAATACTCACAGACGTATTCATTTACTATGAATACCCTTCTCTTTTATTTACACCACAATTAAGTTGTTTTCAAATGTTATAATGAGACTTTTTCTTTTTATTCTATACTGGTATCCGGGTAACAGTTGACAAGAAATGTGTCATTCTAGGGCTGGTTGAAAACTGGCCACAGAGTTTTTCTATAAGCCAACACTCGTGGCTTTTTATTTGTAAGTCTAGCAGGGTAATGCTTTGATTCGATCATGAAGTTTTTGCATCATTATTTTGACCAGTGTTTCTCAACTGGAGGTCTGTGGCTTTTGATAAAGGAGCCATAAGATGACACTGGAAAAATGTAATTCAAAATGCATCAAATTGCAATGTATAAATAAGGTGACAAGATTCCAGACAAGAAAAAAAATAAAATAAACCAATCCTTGCAGTAATGTGACAGTCAGTGACATTTAAGATAAACTTGCCTGATTATCTGCTAAAATTGAATCAAGGCCAGTTCCACAGCCTTGTTTTCTTTCCTGGATGAGCATTTACAAACCAGAGGAGTGAACTTCCTATTGACATTGAAAGTTGCATCACTGGACATCTCGGAATTTTCTCCATCGAGTTCAAATCTTATTTTAATGAAGTACCACTGGATGCTCCGTGGCACAGAGATCCTTCCAACACTTAAACTGAACCTACTGAAGATGAATCAGAAGAGCTGACAGAGTAAAAGGTTTCAAAAGCAATGAAAATGGTCCTTTAGTAACAAAAAACAAACAAAAAAAAAAGACTTGTCTAGCTTCTGGTTGTCTGTTCAGGATATGTATCCCCTACTCAGAAAGAAGGCATCTGTAAAGCTCATATTTATACAATTCGCTACAACATAACTTTGCAAATGTGGATTTTCTGATCTGGTGACTATTAAAACAAAGTTCAGGAACTGTCTTGAAGTTAGGAGCGATATTCATCTTGCTGTGTTAATAGTAAGTGTGTCGTTTTCACCATTTTTCACTTTGATTTATAATTTTAGAGTAACTAAATAAACAATAAAAACAAAATCTGCATTTTTGTTTTTGTTGTTGAAGAGGAGGGGGACATAAATGTTGAGATATGTGGTGAGAGGGCCACGGGTAATCAATCAGAGGTTGAGAAACACTGGTTTAGACTGTAAACATCTTCTGAATGTTTAACAATGATGTAGGTTGGTTGGTTGGTTGTTTCTGTTTTACGGCATATCAACCCTTTTCGGGTTATTTAATGCCGAATCCAAAGATTTTGAAGAAAAACTTTTTTAATAGAATATATTTGTTGTTTTCACGTCGGTTTCTATTTAACCCATAGTTGGGACCCTAACAGGTACTACCACTCCGGGTCAGAGTGGACCTGGGAGCAATGGTAATTAAAGGGTGGCTCCACACTCCTCAAAGCCCACAAGCTGGGGCCTCACCACTGGATATAGTTTAAGGTCATATCCAGGACCCCCATTAAGGGACTTTTACCCTCTGCAGGGGGGGGGGGCAGTCGGCGTATTCTAATGCCCCATCGAAAGGGCCAATGATGTAGGAGTTGAGTAAATATGATTGATTAGCTGTGGTGAGAAAAAAAAAGTTTTCATTCAAAGAGAGACCACAGAGAATTAGGTTTTTCTGCTTTGAAAAACATTACAAGTTGTGAAAGCAGACAAATTGGAATTTATGTCTACTTAAATTCATAAATGTACCGGACAGACAGTTTTAATATCCTGGGATTAACAGTTGATGAAAGCTATGTGGAACTGAGCGGTCAATCTTACTGACAAATGATATCTATATAATCCAAACAAAGGAGAGAATCAAGAGAGATTAAGATTTCAGCTAGTCTGGCGAGTGAGCAACAGTTTTTTGTGAACGGATAACCAAATTCACAATATCTCTTAATACTTTTTCAGATCAAAGAATTCTTAATTCATACTTCTTAAGAATAAATATTTTTCATATGGAATGTGAACTCACTTAAACTCAACTTTAATGAAAGGATCAAAGTGGTTCTCGGTCCTCTCCATAAACATCTGGGAATTGTCATCCCCAAGTCTAAGAATATGATATCGGATATGAAATATTTCCGGTTCTATTTATTGATAATACTTGAGTATCTGAGTGCTGAGACATATCTCATGTGTTCAGATTTACTGTCTTGCTTGGATTAAAAGTTTTGCAGCAGCAATTCTGCCTTGACAAAGTACAAAACCAGCTTCACAATCTAGTGGGCAATGTCTTTTTTCTCTCCTCCATACCATCTCTTCCTCACAAAAGAAACGTTGCAAGTCTTTCTCTGCTCTATCATTATTTTCATGGCAGGTGCTCGACTGCTTCAATTTTATGGTTCCATTCCCCCTGTAAAACAACACTCGTCTACCTACAACCATTGTCAATAATTTCCCATAATCACTACCTGTAACTAAAACTAAATGAAAATTCAATTAGCAAAGTTTCTAGAGCTACCTGTCTGTGGAGCACAATACTTCTTAGATGACTACAACATGATTGTTTTCAAGTCGAATGTAAAGAAGTTCTTGTTGAACTGTCTTCTTAAAAAATAAAATTCTATCCAACTTCGACTATTGTATTGTGTAACTGGCTAGCTGACACTTGTGAACACTTATCCTTGAGGAGCTTTCAGGCCTTGATAAGCGATAACCTCTTAGTAGGAAAATAAAAATAAAGACAAATAGGATTATTTACTAAATCCACCATGAAAAGATGTTCAGGTCTTTATGAGAAGTTTTGATTTGTTTATAGACAGAAACTCAGCCTGAAGACGATTTATTTAAAGAAAAATTTCTTGTCAACACTTATCAAGGCTAAAAAGTCACTTGAGGATAAAGGTTAACAAGACGGATTGATTGTCAGTTGAATGATGAAGAATTTTCTGAGAGGACTGACGATGACGAATGGAAAGGAAAAAAATTGATTACTTATGGAAACGGTTCATCCTGCTTTATTAATTCCATCACTGCAATGTTGCATTTCTGTGTCTGTTTTACAAGTATTTTAATGAATGTGCTCCGATGAACTTGTTGCACTTGTACCTCCTCAACATACATATACCTGACAAACCTGCTTAGCAACAAAATCATACCCCTTCACTGTTGATGTCCTTAAATGCCAGAAAGCTTTCTACTCTAATAGTTTCTTTCCTCGAACAGCTAGACTTTGGAATTACCTTCTTGCTACTTGTTTCCCTGACTGTACTGATATGCAGAAGTTTGAATGTAACGTAAATCAATATCTTGTTAATCTTTCCTAGGTATAGTCCCAAATAATATTCCCTTATTTAAAGTGGCATTATACCTTGTTTGAGGTAAATGTGAGTAAAAAAACAAAAAACAAAAGAAAACCCAAAATAACAAGTATTTGTTGATATTGGATTTGAAGATGACCTATTTGTAGTTTGCAGTTCAGTGGGAAGTCCTTGGGAAAAAAATTGCTCATAAAAATTCCATTTGATCACCATGTTTAGAATTATCAAATCTCATGAATACAGAAATAAATATATTTATTTTAACTAAAAATATAAAGTGTAGTATCCATTCTGATACCACATCTTATATGCTTCGTTGTTGGTCATTAATGGAGAAATCAGTCTAGATGAAGTAATTTTTTATCCAACCCCCAATTCAGAATGCCTCTTTTAGGAGAGCTGGATCTCCCACACCATTAAAAAAATAAGTTTGTATCTGACTCCGCCTTCACAGAGAGGTAAGACATAATATTGGGAAGCTTTCTTAAAATGATAAACAAATTCTGGCTTTCTAGAGTTTGGGTTTACAAATTTTAGCTGACTGTTAAAAATATAATCAATACAGGGTAAAACGATAAAATTGTCGCCCTAAAAAAAAAGACGATATGATTCCATTTCCATTTGATGAAAATCTGTTTTGTTTTTTTGTTGCAGACCATTTACTAGTTGACCAGTTGTGTACAAATCCCAAGAGCGATAGGAGCCTTCTATCATGTCTGAAAGTGACACAATGCTCAACAAGCGAGATTGGAGATGTGCCGCTGTACAACTCATCCTCTTTACCTATCCAAGTTATGACAACAGAATCATTGCCAACACCCTCCAAAATGCAAATCTGGATAACAAGGACGTGCCCAGGGGGATGAAAACAAAATTCCTAGCCACGGCTATGATCTTTCGTGTGGTTGCAAGTAAGGGCCACATCATGCAACCTCACATCCTCGAAGTCGGCTTGAAAGTCAACACCAAAGTGTATCTGGATGTGCTGAAGAGTGTAGTGATCCCATGATGCAATCAGGTGGCTGCTGGCAGACCCTGGATGTGGCAGCAAGACTCGGCACCGGCTCACAAGTCCAAAGAGACTCAGGCTTGGCTTCAAAAGGAGTGCTACAACTTTCTCTCACTAGCCCCCTCCTCCTTACCAATCTGAACCCACTGGACTACTTTGTTTGGTCATACGTTGAGCTCATCAGCAACATGAGGTCCCACAACACCAAAGCCAGCCTGATCGCCGCCATTCGCCAAGCTCCTGCGGCACCTGTGGAAAAGGCATGCTTTCAGTTCCGGATCTGTATCGAGTTGGTGATTCAGGCTGAAGGCGGCTATATGTCAGCTCTACTACATAATCAAATTACCTGAATTGATTTTTCAATAAAAGTTTTAAAATAGAATTGCAATGTAGTTTTCTTTAGGGTGACAATTTTATCATTCTGCCTTGTGTACATTTTGAAAAGAATTCAGTTTTTGTTTTCATCGTCTAAACAATATAGGATAACATTGGTGAGACGTTGCTTATTGCTTGACTGAATGGAGAGATATCTGCTTATCTGTATTATAATTCTCTGTCTGTTTGTACATTTGGCTTAAATTTTGTAGGGATCTTTATTATAAGGTGCAGTAAACTAAGTATTATGGCATCTGTTCGATACACAGTTAGGGATTAATAAGGATCAGTATTAAATGCAAAAAATGAGCACAAATTTAACCATATTAAACCATCAATTTGACAATAAAGTATTCATTCTAAGTCAACTAGCTATAACTCCCTCTTCCATTAAAAATGAGATAAAATGTTTAGTTTTTACATATCTGTACTACCATTGCATATGCATTGGCGAACCACATGAATATATTTCAGTAAATGAACCAATTTACTGAAGCAAGAAGTTGCTCCAGATTTCCCGAGAAACACTAGGTCATTTTATGTTCATAACACTATATTATTTTATTATTTTTATTATTTTTATTTTTTTACTGCCCTCCCCAATCCCACCCGTTTCATTTTGGGAGAAAATGAAATTTGTAAAACTCTCTGAATTAGTTTCTTAATACATATGGTTTAAATTTAATTAAACTTGAACACGCCTATTTGAAGTTTTATAGGCGTGTTCTTCCCCTATAGCTCCCTTAGAAGGGACACAGATTCAGAATCGTTTCCATTATCTTCCCGGGAGAATTTTATACATATTATCTAGCATTCATCCAAAAAAAAAAAAAAAAAAAAATTATATATATATATATATATATATATATATATATATATATATATTTAAAGTTTTAACAGGGGTTCCTCTCTCATAGCCCGCTTAAGGATACACTTAGATATTAAAGACCCTTAGTAAATTTTATAGAAGAGTACACATTTACTTTTTATGTAGACTCTCTAACCTTTTCTTTCTATAAACATTTATCTTACATTAGATTAAATTATATAATACAAGATTTTTCCACAAGGGATCTGTGGTGTAACGGATATAAATGTTCTGATAGCAATAATTACTTCTGATAGAAATATGCAAATTAAGTTATGAAGTAATTTATGTCTACATTGTTGGAATAGCATTAGATTTTTGATAATTTATCATTACTTTGATTAAATCACTAATTAATTACTGCTAATACTGACAAAACTATTCCATACATATAAGTAGATAGAATAACCAAATAACCACAAACATTTATTATACACTGTTTAAAAAATAATTATGCTAATTAGATTACAAGAGGTTGTTTGTATGCTTTTGCTTAATCTAATATATAAACGGCTATATATCTGTCTGTCAGCTTCCGTATTTTCAAACTATCTCCTCCGAAACTAAAAGTAGCAGAGTGGCGCTAGGGGCCTCAAATAATTGGATTTTTTACGGGCCGTTCTTTTATTGGTCTTTAGCCAGTTAAAATTGTTTTTTTTAGGGTCAAAAATGGGTAAAAATTGAAAAATAAATCATTAAAACATTTTGTACATTCATCATAATTTATTTTTAATCAGTTCATATGAGAGTCACGTTGGTATAGTGGTAACGTTACCTGCTTTGAATGTTACAGTTTTGGTTTCGATTCTAGCTGATGGCACCTAAATACGTTTTTTTTTTTACTTTTGAAATCACAACTCTATAATAATATATACAAAATCTAGATAAATTAAAATATCATATTTAAGCGTATTTCACGCTCATAGTGTATAAATGTATGTTAAAAGATTATAGTATATTACTGACTGAAATAAGAGTAGACGGTTTTAATGCTAATGTAATTGTGATGAATGGAAAAATCTTTTGTATTTATTCACTGAAAAAAAAAAAAATGTGTGACCCGTTGGGTCATCCGTTAAGCGCAGTTTAGGTTGTTTACATTAGAAAAAAAAAAAGTTTATAAAGCCAGTTAAATATTTAAAATAAATAAGAGGAAATCCCAAATTAGTCCCTTTCTGCTCACTATTCTCCAGCTATGGGTAACAGAGTATTACTATTAGGTGACATTGTCTTTTGTTTTTAATGGACTATGCCAATCTTTTTATTTTTCCATTGCTTTATTAGCTTCGACTATTAATAACCAAAAGAAGCGATGGAGATAAGTAAAAGTAGAGAGAGAGAGGTAGAAATCCATGTTATTGATTAATATGATTGATTAATGATATATGATATATTGATTAATATGTAATCTTTTGATAAAAGTTTTTATGCTTGAAGTTCATTATATCTTTAAATATTTAAGCATTGTATTTGGTTTGCTTGTTTTGTAGAAATAAATGTTATTTTTGTTTTTGGCTTTGCAGAACATAAGAATGGAATGATAAAAAAAAAAGCAATAGCATCAATGTTTGGTGCATTTAAGGCCAGGAGGATAATATTTTTAGATAGCCTGGTCTGGTAGCACTAGAAACTTTTTAGTACTGTATAAATTCCACTGACACGTTATTATTGAAATAACTCGATTTTTTGTCACTTGTGGCTAACTTCTTTGTGAAGTATTTATTTCTGAATAATATAAGTTCAATTCTTTCCCAATAATCTATACATTATCAAACCTTACTACATGATTTAGCAGTTTAATGCTGCAACTCATAACAATCCAAAAATTTTATGAACATAAGATAATTTTGATTTGTCTACACTTCTTTAAAAAAAATAAATAAATAAATAAATAAATTAAAAAAAAAAAAAAATCAAGATTATATAAAACAATCTTTCACAAAAAACACCCGTCTAGCTGAATCCACTGTGAAAAATTTCCCCCACTCTATATCTGTGCCTAAATCAAAACGCGGATTCCATGAACAAAGCTTCTTTCTTAGAACTGCACGCCTGTGGAACTCTGTTCCGTCTACCTGCTTCCCACCGGACTACAACTTGGATGTCAAGTCCAACGTTAACAAATTCCTAATGAACCGCCCCCTTAAGTAAACACTTCATCAAATCTCCACACTAACGTAATGTACTTGCAATAACCCTTATCCCTGAGTGGCTTCCGGACCTTGATAAGTGGTGATCACTGTGTAAAAAAAAAAAAAAAAAATGTTTTATAAGTGTCTCTTGAATTTGGGCTTCGAGATTAAAGCCTCAAATTGCTTTATACATTTTCAATTTTGAGATAATGCTGCATCACAAATCAGATATACACTGCAAACTATCTTGCTATGTAGCATATCTTGTTTGAACTATTGATGTGCACAATGATAGATGTTGGTATAAGAATTATTGGATGTATATTCCATTTCAGTTTCCTTCAGTCGATGTTCTCAAAAATTAAGCCCCCCCCCCGCCTACCTGGCGCTAATACTTGAACTCTATACGATATAGATATTCAAATGTTCCATTAAAGTTCTTTATTTCTTAAACACCAAGTCAATATAGAAATTGAGAATATAATTTTCCTCTCGCTAATTGACCATTTTAATATTATAGTACATCATCTTTGTTTTTGGTCTCTCAGTCTTACTGGATTCCAGGACAAAAATTCATCACCTTCGTGCTGTTATTATAGAGACTTCAAAGCTGTAAGCTGAATCAAACCGCAGCCAATTTTTTTGTTTTCACATTCCGCTATACACTACTTGTTTTTTTTTTAAACAGAATAAACATTTTAAAATAAGTAAAAACACTAAAAATTTACCTAGCTTGGTAGAAGAGTAACTTATCTTGCTTTTGATAACATTTATTTGTTATATATTTGTTTTTTGACAACTTTTTCTGTCTATTGTAAAAGAACTCCATATCTGTTGCAATTTATTTTGAAATACTAATCTATATATATATAAAAGGCAAAAGTGGCGCATGCGTTTTTGTATGTCCAAGAAAGGCTTTTTTTCCGGGGAGGGGGGGGTCTCGAGAGGGTTACTATTTTGGAGAACTTTTTATATGCTCCCTAGATTATAATATTTTTTATATACTCCCTAGATTATAATATCTACGATTTGCAAACGGACGTTGTCTCTACATTTATTTTGATCGACTTATAAAATTCCCTCTATTCCGTCCTTTCGCGTGTTTGTTGGTCTTTTCCATATAAATAAAATGAAACTAAATCCAAGCAAATGCACCATTCCTCATAAAAGGCAGAGTAGGTTAGCCATAATGAGAAGATCTTATTTGGACTCCAAATACTGATTTTGAATATTTGGTCAGGGTTTACTTCTAGGGAAAATATCCTCATGTCAAACCCTATACAGAAAGACCTTAGACACTCAAGTGTTAGAAAATGTGCTCTTGCGTGTGAAAATCTGTAATTTCGTTCCATTCATGCGCAAGATTCAGAACAAGATCTTACTCTTTTTGGTTCATCCTTTAAATTGAATAAAGGCTTTGTTTAGATCTTTCTAAAAAGTATGCTTTCTTAAACATGACCTTTGTTTCTAGTTTACATTTTCTGATAAAAGTCGCAGAGACACTCAGAAACACACAATACACATTAAAATTTTCTTTCGTTGTTTATGCATAGTTCTCTAATTTTAGACCCCAGCAACGTGTGTTCTTTTCTCGTATTTGGGACCATAATGTGTTCCTTCTTTAGCACTATTGTCAGTTGTTCTTCCGTTCTTATAATAGCATATCACATTACATATTATCATGATTGCTTTTACATTTCTCTTTGTTAAACTTTATATGAGAATAAATGCGTCTGTAAACAAATAGAACTGCTTATTTATTGTTCTTTATTTTCCTTCTCCTGACAGCCATGTATCATCCATGATAAACTCACAAAATGGCAACCATCTGTGTGGGGAAGATATACCTGACATGTAGTCACTAAAAACATAAAATTACAAATATAAAATATTTGTTAGCTTTTCAGTAAAATTTAGAAACATTTCCATAAAAGGAAATAAGTGCTCAGTTGATGGTTTACTTTATGGCACCAGAGTATATTAATTTTGTAATTTATTTTAATTATTAAATTGAGGGAATAAAGTATGAGTTATACTCCTTATAAATATTTGCAGACAAATAAAGTACGAATTATACTCCTTATAAACGTGGGCTCTATTGAATCTAGTAAATAATTGAATGATCATCCCTACCAGATTGGTCGGTCCAAATGCAAGATTTTTTTAGAGGAAGTCAAAAACTTGACCTACAGCGAGTTGAGGAATAAACAGCCGATTTTAAGCATAAGTAAAATATGAAAATACAACACCCGGAATCACACTAGGTATGGATGTGCATAAAAATAAAGAATTCTAACGAGGAGATAACCTTGGACAATTTCACAAACCTGCTAATATCAAGCAGTGTGAGGATCTGGCCTTCGGGTTGGGATCCAAATGTAGTATCTGTTCTGATTCTACAGTTAATTTTTCCTTAGTCAATGTAAGGGAAATCCTATACTAAGGCAATTTTTATTTTTGCCTACTTCCAGAGTGCCCCTTTTTGGGGAGCTGGTTTTCTCCCCACATCAAAAACGACCTTGTATCACATTATGCTTTGATGGGGAAGCAAATAGATACCAATATCAAGCCGTGTGATGATAATTCCTCTTTATCTGGTCTTCACTTTATTGACATTATCATATATACGATTTACTTTCTGGGTGTTTGTGTATAAATTAATGCACTTTAGGTTAAAACATTGTGTACTTAGGTGCTATGTCGAAATTAATTTAAAATTCTAAAAATTACGAAAATTGATCCAGTAGAAAAATAATTAAAAGTAATAACAAAATTTATAAAGCTTTATCATATGTTTAAATGCTGAAGAGTTCGTAAGATCCAGAGGAGGCAATTTCAATCGATAATTTTGGTTAAATAATTATAATCTGCCATTTTTAAACACAAAATATCTTAACATATTTGTAGCAGATTTTTTTTTTTTTTAATGCATCTAGCACATCTTCTACAAGATTATTTTTCGTAATTTTTGGAATTATACTAATTTCGACATGACACATATGTAATAATGTTTACACCTGAAATGCATTGATTAAAAACATCACTATTCTACACAAGCACCAATGTCTGTTTTACATACTGGCATGTGTCACACAGCTTTTAGAAATTTTCTTCCAAACTTACTTCTCTCTGACCGGGGCTTTGTTTTTCCCTCTTTTTTTTTTTTCCCCCGAGTCCATTTTCATCACTTCTAACCATGTTTTTCCTGGTCTTCTCCTTAAGAACTCTCATGCATTCTTTCAATGTTATCAAACCAACACAGTCTCCTGTTATACTATCCAAATTTGACATGTCCTGCAAAAGGAATATATTTGTTTAAAGTATTTGAGTGGTCTTGGCTACTTTACTTGAGTAACACAATCTAGTAAGCCACCTTGCTGGACGGTGTTAGTGATCAGAGTTGGTATATGCTTAAGTGGGAAGTTTATGGCATATCTTTTAATATCTCCCCGAAGCTGGTCTACCAATCGATACTTACGTCTTAACCAACCAATCATATTTTTGTGATGAAGAACCTGGATGTACTATTCGTTATAACAAGATTTAGTATTTCTGTTATCTTTAAGACTCATTACACATTTCTTAGATCATTATCACATCATTTCTCTCCATGCAACATATATCTTCAACCCTCACTGGCCAGATTTCATATCCATACATCATGACAGTGTAACACCTGATAGATTCTTTTGCTCGACAGCAGTAATGCTCTGTTGGTTAGTAATGACTGAGGTTTCCTGAACTTATCCCATCCACTCCTAACTAAAACAAACTTAGACAAAGCTATTTATGATTATAAAAAAGGACTTTTATTTGTATGATTTTGAATACAACGAATGAAGATTGATTTTCATAAAGCAGCGTTCAGCTAGCTTTTTAAAATTTTTTTTTTTATTTGTCATTAACAAACTAGGTAAGCAACATTTTTTTGATGATGGTTTAGCAAGAACAATAAAAGAGGCGATGCATAGCATTTATATCCTATCTATATCATTATTGATTCCCTAGCCGCTTAGCTGAAATCCCATAATATTAAAGGAATTTATATAAAGAAGCAAAACCAAATGAATAATTAATTAATGATTGAATTATGAGAGGCTTGCAAACAATAAACCTTTGATATGATGCAAAACCTGGGATCAATTGATTTAAAAAATAACATTAATGAAACTACTTGCGGAGGAATAGTGATTCTTTCAGGAGTAATGTTTTTTATATTAATTATTTATAAATTTGAAAAAAGGCAAAAAGAAAAAAAAGTTAGTGCATAGTTGTCATTCAATAAGTTCCGGGGCTAATAAAACAATTTTAGGCAAAATTCGGCTTTATTCATAAACATGGTCTACTTTTAGGGTAATCCACTGATTCCAATGCTTTAACAATTCAATGCCATTTTTGTAGAAAAAATTGTCTTTTGTCTCAAAATAAACCTTGGTTTCACATATCACCTCTTAATTTGAGGCAAATCTCTTTCCTTGGATCACTCATTTGAGGTTTGTAAACAGCCAGTGATCATTGTAGGCCAGATCTGGAGAATAAGGTTGATGCGGAAGCAATTCAAAGTGAAATTCATGTAGTTTTGTCATCATGGCGATCAACTTATGAGTGGTGCATTATCTTGGTGAAAGAAGATTTTTTTTTTTTTTATTTTACATTTATAGTTTTTTTTTTTAGCGATTCTTTCCTTAAATGCACAAATAACATTTATTATTGATGATTCTTCCCTTCCCAAGTTAATTGATGAACAAAATGCTTTGCCTGCTGATGTTTTCATCTTTGGACAGCTTTCACGCTCTGCTGTCCATTCAGCCAATTTTGTAACGTGGCCGTTACACTTTAACCGTGTCGTTACATTTCAATCTCTTGGACTCACACGTTGTTTGGTACTTTGTCACAAAGGAACAAACAACGAAAAAAAAAAAAAAGGAAAAAAAAAAAATCCGACTCAACATTTTTTAAAGTGCAAATGAAATGCATTTATTCATAGTTCTTCCAACAATAACGTATTTCATTATTTTTCAAAAGTCTTTTCACACACACATTTTTTTTTTACGCTCTGCTATAGGACATGTGCTTTTTAAAAGTCCCTTTCCCTGCCACCTCACATCGACCATAGCCAACGTTTTCTCACCTTCGACTTCACACATCCATTTTCCCTAGCATGCACTTTGCTTTTCCTGCAACCATGTGGTTTACTTTTTCTCTCCTTCCTATTACATTAGTGTGTGCACACTTGCTTAATTTGCATATGTGCTAAAACAGCTGCTGCTAATATTTTTGCAAGTCATCTATTCTACGGCAGCTGACATACACCCATACGTGCTATGTTACCAATAGAGCGCACCGCTTCCTTACAATTTAACTCCAGAAGTGGTGGATTCATGATTCATCCACTGTCATATATTGATGCAAAAAACTTCTTTTTATTGTGTTGAGACAATTGCAAATATTACTGAATTGTCTGCAAATTATTTTTGATCAACTGTGATGAAAAGTGACAAATGTTCATTCAAAATGATGAATATCTTCAATATCTTGCACTGCTTCAATTTTTAGGATCAGCCAAAATGAGCTTATTGACATCTTTTGTTGCTGTTTTTTTACATTTTCTTACGAAATTTGGGCGACCAGAGTATTCAGAATTATTTGTACGACCACATTTAAAGTCAGCATATCATCTTTTAACCATTTCTTCTGATAGAGTAGAGTACAATTATTAAGCCATGGTTTTGCTTGAACAATATTTTTCGCATCAATAAGCAATCCTTTATCAACACAGATTTTTCCAATATTTTGAAAATTTACAACAGTAGTTGCACTTAAATTACTAATTAGTAAATTAATAATCCAAATGGCCTCAAATGTTGACATGTGCTATTTAACGGTTAGTACTTTATAAAAATCATATGGATTGTTTTTTTTTTTTAGTGGCATCATCTATATATCATGCCTGTAAGTAATTGGTAGGATAACAAAATATTTTCATTTTTTTGACTCTCGAGTATATATCCGTTGATATTTTATGTTTTTATATAGAGTGATGTGGTTCTCAGATGATAAGGATATTTTGTTGTTCTAGACAAGTAATTAGTATTACTAGCATACTAGTTATTTTTATAATTTTTTATTCTTAGATATGCTAATTAATTCTTTTTTGTTTTAATACAAGGTACCCCTCTGCACAAAAATAGACCACCCATTGAATCGTTAATAAAATTCACAATTCTTTCTGCAATTCAAATAAACTTCAGTCTTTGTCCGACTTGTCCAATTAGTTTCAGTCATGAATGCCCAACAGTATGTGTTTTATGACCATTCAATGATATGCAGGGAGACTTTGGTGATCGTTTCATCAGTAGGAAGTGTGATCCTCTTATTGATGGAAATAATCTTATTTCTACGAATAATGATACTTCCTATTATGGGAACTGGCAGATCTAAGGAAAAAGTCGCCATCATTCAGGCATGATTGATGTCCGAAAGAAATTCTTCAGCAATGATTTTAGCATAATGTGAAAGATAATATCACCAGCACTATGCTCAAAACAAAAGTGTTCTATGATAATTTATTGTGTAAAAAAAAATAATTAAAAAAAAAATACGAAAGATCCTCATGAGATATGGCAACATAATCTATATCTCATTTAAAACTACATGTTGCATTTGATGGCCCAGATCATAAAGTATGGTCCAAAGCATGGTCCGACTTGTGCACAAAACAAGTGGTTCAAACCAAAACTTATGGCTATGTCCAATGAAAGTTTTATTCCATAACATCAAATACGCAACTAAAATGAGGTTGGAGATAATTTTCTTGTTCAGCATGTTTTGCCAACAACCAGAGTTTATCAGCAATCATCAACCCTTGACTTCGACAACAGTATCAGAAGTGAAAGTTTTAAAACGTATTAGTAAGAATGATTATGCAACTTTAAAATTCAAAGTATAGACAGCAGCCCCTTATTTGTAGCTTTGCATAACTTCAAAACAAAACTTCAAAGCCCTAAATCACAAGGCCTTTATCACAGCTGCTCAAATATCAAAACACCCAATTCAATTGAAGAACAATGGCAAGAAATCAAAATCTTGATCGCCATACCACACCAACAACTGTGAGTGAATAGCAAGGTCAAGCAAGAGTGGAAACTTCATGGCATTGCATAGTCTAAATACCTGATCGCTTAATTTAAAACACAGTGTAATCGGGCAAAGCAGGTATTCCAAGAGGCATGTTCCATCTATGAAAGGTGTTTACCAGACCAAGGTTTTGTGTTCATTACAGGAAGATAAATGGGCGAATGTCGACCTCTATTAGCAATGTACTCTCTTAACATCGATGATTTTCTCAATCTATTGCACTGGAGAAAGCCAATACCGATATCCAAGAGAGACATCTCACTGATGGTTATCTATGTGAAGACAGTGCAAACCACTTTCTTTAAGCTAATCTATAATATAAATCTCACCTGTCTATTTAAATGTATATTTGTATGTATGTATGTTTGTCTGCTTTAAAACTTTCAACAGAGGTGACGAATTTTCATGAGATTGGTATCGTTTTGAAGTTCGACGCGTCAGACAAAAAAATGTCAAAGGATTGGCTAAAAACATTAATTCCTTCACCTTCAACTGGGCACTTTTCTAGAAGGAGGGGTCGCTTTTTTCGCTGATATTGTCGAAAGTCATCCACTCTTTTCGATTGACTAGCCTTAATTTAAACCTTCGCCACTTCCAGTTTGGCGATGGATGCAACAGCAAAAGCGTCATTTTTTTTTCACATTCTTTTCCTCGTTTGCAGTACGGGTTCGATCCTGCCTGCTTACTACCACTTTTTTTTTTTTTTTGCTCAACACACACCTCCAAGCACCTGGGCAATGCTGGGTACCCAGGCTAGTGCTTAATAAAGATCACAGTCCTCATAACATCCAACCAAGTTCTTGCATGCATCCTTGCCCTTTAGCAAACTTTTTTGCAAGTTCATAGAAATCATTCACCAGCAGACTATCATGAAATACTTAGTCATCAGTTCTATATCTGCATCACAACATGGATTTATACCTAGATTCTGTTCGACTCATCCACTGCTAATTGAGGAGTCAGTTAACAAGATTATGGATGAAACCAACAATGCAGATATATTGTTCTTGGACTTTTCCACAGAATTTGGCTGTTAATCAACCACTACTCTTTTGAAAATTCTATTCATACAAAACTAATCCTTTGATGATGAAATGGATTGGGATATTCTTTCATCTCTTCCAGGTGAATGATCATCACATTCTTCAGTTAGTTTTTGGATCCTCCTTTTGAATACCTGTAGCAATGATTGATTGTATTTTACTGTATTTGTTTTGTGTTTCTATTTGGAAAGGGATGACCTTCCCCTTCAGCTATGGGTTAAATAATAACTTGTATTCAACCAAACCTATAAAAGTTTTCCATATTAAATGGTCAAAATGACAATGATATCTGTGTCAAATGTCAAATCAAGCCAAGAACAGATATACTAGAAATTATATTAGGAAAAAAAAAAAAAAAAAAACCAGACTACAAGTCATAAGCAATCAAATTAATCTTTAGTCATATGTGAACATGTTAGATGGCTCCTTTCAGGCTGATGAGTGGCTTCTGAAAAGCGCATGTCCCACATATTGTTTCACTGTTTACAATTTAATGTTTTTCTTAGGAATCTTTAAATACTTTCATATTTTTTAATTAATTTTTTTTTTTATCTTTTTGGTTCTCTTGTTTTTAATTTATATTTTATATTTTTTTTCTAATGAAATCAAATAGATAAAAGAGTAAACTAAAAAAAAAAATGCAAAGATAAATTTTAATTCTAACTTTAAAATAACTAAAAATACAGACGACTGTAATCCACACTGCTCAATGAATCGCTGATCAAAATATGAAAATAAAAATATAAAAACTCTTCAATATTAGAATGGATGCTGTCAATCAAATGATATGCATCACACAAGTGCAGATTGCATTTGTTTTACTAAAATAGCAAATGGTTTAGTGAAAACGGTTTCAAATTTTCCCAAACAAAACCAAAGTTTACGCATTTCTAAAATTTTTTAAAAATCCATAATGATCTGAGTTTAAAGTTGAAAATAAAAAAATCCTTATTAATAGATTAATATAAATTTTTGGAAACTAATCTAAAAGAAGTTGCCTTTTATATCTCATATAAGATATTTTAAACAAAAATATAACAAGGTATTAGTATTTATTTTCATTAACTTCACCACTCTACAAGTAAAAAAGAAAAGATGTAATGCAATGGGGCACACAAAATAAGGGTGAAAAATACAATCAAATGCGACACACTTATTTACATATTATCAAATGTAAAGTAGACTTGCAACACAACATAAAACATATTCATAATGGTCTCTACTAGTGATGGGACGATTCCAATATTATTCCCGATTCCGACTCTTTATAAATCTCTAAATAATTAACTATAAAGTTATTTTTCACAATTACGATAAAAAACACATGTTAAATGTGCATATATTTTCTTAAATGTAAAAATACACTTGTGGGAGAGGATCTATCAATTTTCGTTTTACTGGTAGTTTAAAATCAGTAGATATTCATTATTTTATTATCACTATCAGCAGTAGAGGATTAAAAAGCCAACTAAAAGAATCGTTTTTGGCATCGGAAAATAGGCACAAATGTTTTTGATTCTGATACAGATTCTGCTACCCACAAAAGTTCTGATTTTTCAGATTTCTGATTCATCATCCCAACACTAGTCTCTACCATATATGGAAGGTTTCAAATCTAAAACAGAGTTTCTTTATATTCAATCATATGGAATCCTGTCCTATCATAGTGAAATTCACTCTCTTTCACCCAGTAATCTGAGTCTCTCTGATTAAAAAGGAATAACCCACCAGTGTCCTTAGCAACCGGTGTCATTCACTTTTGTTTCCCTACAATATCTTATTTCTTTACAAAGTCAAATCAATCTGCCCAGAGTTGTGACCCATACTGATTGGGGTGGAGTGGGGGGGGGTGATAAGAAAGCATTAATTAAATCATATCAAACACTTGAGATCAAAAATGGACTACGGCAGTTTTATTTCTAGTATTACAAACATTAAAGACAATAGAAAATTAAGGACTTAGACATTATCAAAAAGAGCCTTCAGCAGGTTTCCAGTGGAAAGTTTATATATAGAAATGAATGAAGGAATAAAGCTTCCTCCCCCAATCTAAAAGTGGAAAGACAAAAATCTTATAAAATTATTACAATGCCCATTAACTGTATTTAATATGCAGTAGAAACTCGTTTTTAAAGATAAACCTCATTAAAACATCCAGTCTCCGCAATAGGAAGACTAACATTGAAATGAAAATGGATTTCAGTAACGTACACCTAGTGTTCGTTTCCAAAACACCACCATGGCAATTGAAACAATTAGCTTTTTTTATTATTTGGGAAAATTCTCAAATAAAATATAAATCCAATTACATTTCAATATGAATTTCCAAACATAACAGTCAACCATTCCAACTACAATAATAAATACGCAGATTTATAAGGATGAAAAAAAAAAAAAAAAAAAAAAAAAAAAAAAGCGAGACGTGTTATCATCATACTCGTAATTCAATAACCTCCACAAAATGAAAACCATCATCTGTTAGATATTGAGCAATATTACAGAAAGTGAATAAAGCTAAAAAATAATTCCTAGGCAGTATCAAAACTAACACCAAAAACAAGGATTTCAAACTTGTAGCAGCCATGATTACAAGCAAACAGCAGCAGTAACACCTCATGATTTGCGAGTTTAATCCACCTTCTGGTTTATAAGCGCTGTGCTGATTGGTGCAAATATTTAACTTCCTTTCCGACTTGCCTTATCAGCGGCCATCTTTTAGGCGAACTGAGCATATAACAGAGTTCATAAAAAGGGTCAAACACACAGCTACTTTCTTTTTCCTTGGTCCAGACACGCTACTGACAACAACTGCATGTGGCTCTGACCAACCTCAAAACTTCCCTCTTGGGTGCAACAGAACCCCTTCCCTTGACCTTTGGCATGGGTTCGACTTTGACAGGGTGATTCACCATAGCTATCACCAAACCTTGATTTCAACACCCATGTACAGTACACATGCATGAACTCTTTTCTTCTCAAAACCGTTTTGCCTTCGTCCATATTCACAAACTTATTCTATTCCCAACATTCTCCTCTTTTCCATTCCTCTTTTACTCAGTGAAAATCATCAGCAAAGTTGTTATAAATGTTAGAATAAGACTGTCTTTCTTTTCTACAAACTGACAATTAAAAAATTCACAAGAAATAAATGTCAAACTCTTTGGAATACCTGTATTTTACTGCATTTGCTTTGTGATTAAATGTATTTTTTCTTTTTGCAGTAGAATCATGTTACAGAGATAATTTGGCTGAAGCATAATCCAATTACAATCTTTGGCAGAGTCATACAAGTTACTGGACTACTCAGACCATATTTGAATTGAAAAACCAGAATCTGCCTTATGACTTTCTGCCTCCAAAATAGCAGATCTTTGAAAGGACACATTCCTTCATATTTCTACAGAAAACGAGAGAAACTGAGTGCTCACTAGACACTATCCTCAAGTGTTTTTGGTCTCTCTGTACAGGGGCTTGTCAGAGAATCTGACAAGCGGATACTTCTCATTGAAAGTAAACCCCGACTAATTAAAAAACATGGCATGTTGTCTCTTCAAGTCATCTAACACATTCCTCAGGCTGTGAATGGGACATCCCTCTATTAATAGAGGGCAGCTTCTAATACCAAATAAGAAGTTGTGGACAGTTAGGAATTAACTAATAATAATTAAAAAAAAAAAAGGGAGTAAAAATAAATCTACATACTGGCAGGATAAAAAGGGCCATTCAACCCATTTATATACCAAGTGAGGAGACATAAGTAATGGTGTAAACCTTTTCTCGAGAAGTGGCATTATAGCCATGACAGAGGCCAAACAGGGCCAGCCATCAGGTCTTGATAAAAAAAGGCCCTGACTCCGATCACCACCAACTTTAGCAACCAAATAACAGAATATTAGAGAGTTAAAGCCCAACCATGGTCAGTTGCGGAAAAGAAGGTCCTATTGTTTTGCTACTACTTTTCGAAGTTTGCTCGTTACCGGAAGAAAATAAGAAAACCTAACCTCCCAGAAAGACATATGCAAAATAACTCTCCATGATGTGAAAACTTCCAACCGTTTTAGTTTATAAGTATGCTTCCACTACTGCACTACAAATAAAAGGAGTTACACTTTATTATTGTTTATGCCTTCTGATTTAATAGGTTTACTAACAGCTACAGTGATCATTAATCTAATTTACATATCTGCTCGGATAATAAACTGAAAAATAAAAGTCAAAATGATGATCAAGGAGAACTAACAAAGTTATACAAGAGTGAAAAAAGGTGAGGTAAATCTTGTCCAACCCTGCATAAGTTATATATATGTAACACACTGATTAAAAGAGAAGATCTTCTATTCTGTGTTGGTTGCTGTACTCTATTCTTCAGTGGAAAATAACATTGGTGAAATGTATTGGTTTAAAATAAATCCGTTTTAGAGATTTCGAAGTGTTTGACCTTAAGGACCTTTTCAGCAGATCAATTTGATGAACATTTTGATTTAAAAAGTGAGAAAAATTGCACAAGAAAAAAAAAATGCAAATACTCTATAAACGATTTCCTTACAAAGAATGCTTACGAAATCCAACCTTTACATCAGACAAGAATAATTACAAAGGATTATTCTATTTTTAGCTTGGGTCATCAAGCATTTGTTTAAAATGCGATCTCTTGATCATTTATCTATCTGAGTTTTAGGTAGAAAATTAAAAACCTGAATGTCAAAGTTCACAAATGCAGCACATAACATAGACAATAAAAAGAATGTCAAACTCATGAATCTGTATGGAATTTCGAATGGAACTTTATTTAAACCATGGGGATAGTTTGCTGCCGTTTCATCAGCCAAATCTCCCCCCCCTCCCCCAGGATTAGATAAAGAGTTCCATACAAAATTCTGTAAATTCCAGAGTTCAACAAAACACTCCTAAAAAGGTGAGGGATTACATCATCAAGAACATTGTAAGAATAATATCCCAAATAAAGACAGAAGTTTGAATAATCCAAATAATACGTTTTTTTTTTATTATCATTAAACGTGAACTTAAAAAAAAAATCATATTTTTAAAATAATTTAATTACAAAATTAATCATTTCAGATTATTCATTAACAAGTTAGCCATTTCAATCATTTATGTTCCTAATATATTACTGATATGTCTCCACTGATGCATAAAGTTCTTGTAAAATGGTCAATGAACTTCACCTTTAAGTTTAAGTTGTGGGTGGAGAAGTAAAACCTGAGAATAGAGGATCACATGATATAAAAAATGCAAAGAATGTCAAACTCGGGAATCTATATGGAATTTCAAATGGGAGATAATTTGCTCTCGTTCCATCAGCCATAATCGAATTATTTTAGACTTCTACCTAGTCATAATTGACAAAATAAAAACAAGCTACCCCAGTGGAGTAGATAAAGGGTTCCCTTTAAAATTCCATTTGACAAGACGCTATTGAAAAAAAAAAAAAAAAAAAAAAAAAAAACGAAAGTTACATCAGCAAGACCATTGTACGAATAACATCCAAGACGAGAACAGAAGTTTGAATAATCAAAATAGGTTTTATTGTTTCATTTTATTTGAAATTAAAACCGCAAAAGTGTAAAGTATTCGAATAAACTTTTGAAAAACCATTAAAAAAAAAATAATTTAATTACAAAATTAAATCATTTCGGTTTATTTATAAATTTCAATCATTTATGTTTCTAAAATATTACTGTATAATGAAGTTCTCTTGTGGGATGGTCAATGAATTCCATTTTACAAGAGGAATATTAAATTTTGCATTCATACATATATACTCCATGTATATGAATTTGTTTTTTGTGAGTGTATAAAAGAGAGCAATGGCAACAGCAGTGATGTATACGACATTAATAATAAATTAATGTATGTGGTTATTTTGTGTAAACCATGGGACACTGAGACAAATAGATAGCAGCAGTGCTAACCTCACAATGTTGGCAGAGACTGTATGTACATATGTAGTTGTACATGTGTGTGGATAAGACGTTTTTCTATTTTAGCAGTAGCAGTGAATTTTTAGCACAGAATATTAATTTTATTTTCTAATTTGCGTTAGTTTTAGCAATAATTTGCATGAACTACACGTTTTCACCTTCGTCCCCTTCACTTGATTTAAAGATTCTACACAAATTATTCTCATGAATTAATTTACAGCTTCTGGGATAACCAATATTTGCAGTATTTTAACAGGTTGTGATCACCAGACAAATCGGCTTTATTTTAGTGGAATTGAAGATTTACAGAAATCAAATGTGTATCATATCTTCGACTAGAAAAATTGTCTCACATATAAAGACAAATGTTGACATTAATGATACTTCTGGCCATGAAAAAAAAGAAAAAATTCACAAAACAAACAAACTAAAGAAAAAAAAAATCAGACGTTTTCGTTCTTTTAGTACAATTTCTAGATCATTAATATTAAGAGATGCAAAGAATGACAGAAGACTGGCGGTGGATATTTAAAAGGTCTATTCAAAACAGTAACTCCAAGACTATTGCACCATGTCCAGAATCAACATTGTTAAAAATGCAGTCAGAAGAAACGGCTATCTACACTGCTAATCTGAAGGTTGCATGTTCCTGGGTCATCAATTATGTATTGGAAAAGGCATTTATTAAAGTGATGACAGACACTAATCCATGCATAATCTATCAGCTTTAGTTTGCATCTTCATTGAATATGTAAAAGAAAAGTGTTTAAAGATAGAAGTTATTAAATATTCATGTGTCTTAACATAAAACGTGTCTAATTAAAAAGTCCAAAAGTCGATACAAGGAAAGCTTCATATGCTAATCTGTTCTGCCAGTTAGCTAAAGCAAGTTCTCATGCATGTTTCCAGAAAATATCCATTCATTTCACTTTCTTTCAAATTTTCTTACATTTTTCCAGACAAAGCTGTTTTGTCTCAACCAAGACTTTCATACAGAAGGTTGCACCCTTTTTTACCCATATCAGAATATCTACTCCTACCGCTCCCAGCAACACCAGGCCCCAATTGTTCCTGCCATAATAATGCCATGAACACTGCTTATGCTGAATTTTTCATGCTACTCTTTGTTACCTACTGTACATTTTCGATCAAAATAAATACTGCTCTCTTTCACACTACGAATAGCAGTTTTGTAATTCTAACATACTCACTGCATTATCGATACGTATACATAGGCTTTTATTTTATTTGTTTCACATTTTTAACATTATTCAATTTATGTAACAAAATACCAACATTACCAGGACACTCCAATGATATTAAACTAATTCAGATTACTTTTTGTAGAACTAATTTTATTCCAGAATAGCAGATTATCCTTTATTTTCTATTTATGAACGGTTAGGATAATATGATTTATGCAACAACAAAAACGTTAATAGAGTACTACAAGGATGCTTTCTTGTAATTAATTTAGGAAACTTTATTTGAAAAACAACAACTTTTTTATCGGCTACATAAAAATTGTTTAGTTTCTTTAAGTAAACAATTCTTTTAATATGCTGTTGGTAAAAAATAGCAAAAAAAAAAGTTTCGTTTTTTATTTAAATGTTTAAAAATAAAACGTTGTATAGTAAAAATCAAAATAAAACCATGTTTACACTTGCTAGGACCGAGTCGATTCAAGTTTTTAAGTCGGATATGTTTAAGTAAAAATTAGTCATCTGAGAGTAATATTTAAACTCATTAAACTCTGAATAATTTATGTGACTGAAATAGGAATTTCCTCTAAAAATAGTATAAAAACTAACAAAGATGAATACATTTTAATGAATCTGTTTTAAAAGTTGATCTTTTTTTTCAAGTGTTTCAATTTTGAACTTTATTTAAAGTCAGCAAATATGATGGGGTTTCCATTAGTTACAAAAAATAATAAATTTACTTAAAAAAAAAACAAGAAAAATATGCAATACGAATTTTTATAGAGATTGATAATTTGCATCATTCATCTTGGGCTATTAATCTCATCTTAATTGTGATATTCACAACGATTCCATTGATGCTGTGAATATAGCAACCAAGATGAGAAAAGTAGTCAGAATAACTCAAACATACGCAAAAAAAATAAAATAAAATAAAATAAAAAAAAAAAAAACAATCAGAAAGGCCTTTCCGATTATTTTTTTTTTATGCAATTACATTTTTATTTATAACTTTTTAATACTCATATTTTAAAATTAAGTCAGCATTTTATATTTTCCCTGGGCAACACTGGAACACAGGTCTTACTAGTTTAATATAATATTAATGAGATGCTATGATATTATACTAACGGGCTGCCTAGCGTTTCTCAGTAAAAGTGGGCTTTTAATATCAATGTCTAATTTAAGTAGGACAATCCCTGGAGTATATGTGGTATTATGGTGACTGATGATTCTAGCTAAGAGTAGGATAGACATGTTTTAATGCAAGTGACAAAGGAACACCAACGACACCCATTTTCCCACACTTTTGAATGGCCTTGTGCTTAATTTGTTTAAAATGTAATTTTTTTTTAAATATTTATCGCAAATAAATCAGTGTCAGTGCAACAATTAACTTAATCTTACATTTGTATATAGGATTGCATTCTAACCACCGGCAAAAAAAAAAAAAAAAAAAAAAAATTCTTTCCATTTTTATATATTTTTAAAAGTAATCAAAATGACTTAAATTTTATAACACAGAAACGTGCTTCAAATAACATCAATAGCAAAAGTAATGACAGCAGGAGCAAAGTGTAGTACCTGTTCTGATACTACACATCACCTTTCCTGTCCTCGATCAGTGAAGAAGAAATCTTTTTATTTATATTTTATCCCTATCCAGAGTACTTTAAATTTGGGAAAGCTAGATTTTTTCTCACAAAAAAAAAACAAACAAAAAAACAAAAACAAAAAAAAAACAAAAAAAAAAACAACAAAAAAAACGACCTTGTGTCTAACTCCATCCTCATGGGGAAACAAGTAAATAAGAACAGTCGATTCTGAATTTCTTTTGAGATGAGGATTAGTTATTCGTATTATTTGGATTCTTTAAAGTACTGTTTTCATCCTTAGTGTCGTTTTTACAACGTTTCAGTCGATGTAACCTCTGACCTTCTCCAGGTGTATCTTGTCGAACTCTGGAATGTTTCTGTGACATTCTCTTGAAGGTTGAGGGTTCAATTCTCAATGTAGGTAACCAAAAAATACAGTTGCGAATAATCACTAGTGACCGCCAATCGATCGAAAACTACTTTTTCTAAATCTATGAAAATTGGTTATTTCTGAACAACTTTTGGTGTTACCAGAAAGATAAAACCTTGAAGTTTGTTATGTTAAAAACAAAATAATATAATACTTTTCTATGATTTTTAAAATTTTAAGTTTTTCAAAAAAAAAAAAGGGTATTTGACCCAGTTTTCTCCGAATGTCAACAAAACAATTTTTTAAAAAAGGTTTTAGAATCGATTAAACTAACTTTTTTATATAAATTATTTTAATTGGAATTCATTATTGAGATGAGTATTATTTATATTAATTTATTTATTGTGGACTATTATTCTCATCGTTATTGGCTGTTCTTCCATGACGTTTCGGCCAACTATTCTTCTGGTCTTCGTCAGGTGGTAACCGCGACGGATAGGAACTTCGAATCTCCTAACTGTATTCTCAGCAATCACTGCCATCCGTAGTTGTTGTCGTCTCACCACGTTTTGGCCAAGTAAGCCTCTGGCCGGCTTTGGGTAGGATTGAAACCGCTATCTTCAGACAATGCTCGCTCATCTGGAACCGTATCAACCCGAAGGTTGGATTTTTCGATTTTAAAAAAACATGTTTATTTATTATCTGACCTTCCATGGTCGGGTCCCTACCGAATGGTATATATATTATTTTAATTGGAATTCATTATTGAGATGAGTATTATTTATATCAATTTATTTTATTGTGGACTATTATTCTCATCTTTATTGGTTATTGTTTCATGACGTTTCGGCCAACTATTCCTCTGGCCTTCGTCAGGTGGTAACCGCGACGGATAGGAACTTCGAATCTCCTAACTGCATTCTCAGCAATCACTGCCATCCGTAGTTGAGAGGAGTAGTTATGGTTAATTTTCAAAAAGGAACATAACTTTTTGTAAACCATAAGGGGGCCACCGTATCTTGAAAAAACAAAACAAAAAACAAAACATAATATGCAGATACAATCAATACTCATAATTTTAACACCCTGTTTTTTGTGGATTTTTTTTTTTTTTTTTTTTTTTTTGTATCGGTTCTTTAAAGCATCCTGTATGTACTGACATGGAAAGTTTACACATTCTAAAATAAAATTTGTCATTTATTTTTAAAGATTTAAAAGTATGCCTATTTTAGCGTTTTCATAAAAAATACTTTTTTTTATTCTCATCTGAAAAATAATCATTGATAACATATTCAATGAATCTCACACTTCAAAACGCAAAAGATAAAAAAAATTAAACACATTCAAATTTTAGATTTCAATCTTCGAAAGCACCCTGTGAATTTTTTTTGTTGTTTTTCTACACTCGTTCACCCTCCTACAACAAAATGAGCATGTGCTTAGTGGATCGCTTGAACTTTAAGCGGTCGAACAAGGGGGCATGAAGCCCCCCAAAATATATTTATACAACGAATATGAAAAAAAATTACACCCATATAAAGTGCATTCTTTACTTATTAATCAGTGAAAATTTTATATTTATTAGATAATTACCTGATTTTTAGGTAGATTTTTAAAGACAAACTGTTACGAAAATCAAAAACACTCCATAAATTTGGTGGTGACAACGAATTACTTAGAACCTCTATCCAGTCATGACTGACGGAACGAGGTCATGCTACCCCCGTTAAGTAAATAAAAGGTTCCGTTCGAAATTTGAGCCAGATTCCCGGACAAAAACATTCCTGAGTTTGACAAGATATACCTGAAGAAGGTCGGAGGTTACATCGACCAAAACGTTGTGAAAATGACACTCAAGAGGAGAACAATAGTTTGAAGATTCCAAATAATACGAAGAACGATCCATTCTAATATGTTAGAATAAACTTTTTCATTTACTTTTGGCTTTGCTTAACCTACACGTCCATGTGGTTATAATAACCAACAATTAAACTTTCAGAAATATATAGTCTTTTCAATTGTTTCTCAGTTGCACAAAAGTACATTCACATATTTTTATAAATTTTATATATATATATATATATATATATATATTATATATATATATATATATATATATATATATATATATATATATATATATATATATATATATATATATATATATATATATATATATATATAAAGGTATATTCCTATTTCAGTCACGTAAACTATTTGGAGTGAAAACCCCCAAAAACAATGGATTATGGCATGTCGGTGCAAGTCTAGAAACGCTCCACAAGTAATCTTTTTTACTATAAAAATCTGAAAAAAAAATCTTTATAATGTACGTACTTGTCACTGCATAAAAATGTCATATTCCAAAGATCACGTAAATCGATCAAGTAGTTTTTTTTATTTAAGAAAATCAAATATTATCAGACATTTTATCGAAGAAAAACTTCACGCCATCTTGTTTTTGAATGATACGCTGCTAGCGACACCTATTGAGAATGTTTGGAATATAAGATCAGCAAGGGGCAGACAATCGACTTTCCACGCTATAGAAAAAAAAAAAACTTGGAAAATTAAGACATTTATAACTTTTTGAGGATGTTGAAAACGAAAATAACGTTTAAAATTCCAGCAAACGAGTAGTTTCCAAGATATGAAGAATTTTACGTAAATTGAGCTTTAACACGTTGACGCTCCTCCAAGAAAAATTCGGCAAATGTGTATTTCAGCGGCGTAAATTCAAGTTTTACACTAGTGGTGGCCATAAAGTGGGTGATCATTATATGTTAAATTATTATAGAAAAGTGATCCCCCCACTTTCTTTAAACTAACATGTCTTCATTTCTTGGAAACTACTCGTGCAGTGACAAGTACGTACATTATAAAGATTTTTTTCAGATTTTTATAGTAAAAAAGATTACTTGTGGACCATCTATAAATGGTCCACAAGTAATCTTTTTTACTATAAAAATCCTATTACAACTGACTTAGTACTTATTCAAATTGGCACTTATGGCGGCAATTAAAAGTAAAGAAAATGCAGAAAAGTCTGTATGATGTACGTACCAGTCACGGAACGAAGATGACAAAAAGTCAGGTAATTTGATCAAGTAGTTTTTTTTTTTTTTTTTTTTATCATTCAAGAAAATCAAATTTTACAACTAAGCGAGTCGTAGTGATTTTGTCTGCCATGATTAATTCGGATGAAATAAAAAAGGGGAGACAACTTAAATCAAAGTTTGTTTTTTTCTGGAGAAAGTTTTATTGAAATGGGTTTTTAGAGTGCATATTTTGAGCACAACTCACACTATAAAAATTCAACGCGTTTGCACTGAAGTTTAACACATACATATTAGAAACCAATTAAGCAATATTTCCTGAATTTCAATTTCTTCAAGATATTTTTGAAACAGTTTCTAGAATCAAAATCACGTTCTGGACTTTGATCAACATTTGAATAAGGGTTCTTGACATAAGGTTTAGTATTATTATATCTTGATTTTAATCTATGTAAGAGGACATAGATTGTTCTGTTTAGAGGATTCATTTTATCTGTCCTGGAACGAGAACTCGTTCGGAATAACAATTCATTGTTCTAAGGGAGGTAACTAGTTTATGAAAGTAGTTGAAAAATCATTTTTTTCTTAATAATTACTCAACTTTTTTGTTTAAGAAAAAATTGTAATGTCACATTTTACATTTTTTTTTATCATTAATGGTAGAAAACTTTATTATATTAAATGAAGTAATTGGAGGGGAAAAATCATTTTTTTTACAATTCTTAGTAAAATACAGTGATCTCCCTTAGAACAATGAGTTATTCCGAATTACCGTGTGTGTGTGTGTGTATATATATATATATATATATATATATATATATATATATATATATATATATATAATACGTTGTTTGAAAGTAATGCCAAAACTTATTTCACTGTAAAGTATATGACTGAAATAGGAATTCCAATTTACCAAACACTCGCACCTCACACCTGTCTTTGTTTAGGTAAAATATTGAAACTAAATTAATCACGTTTTTGAAGTAATTAAAATTAAATTCATTTTCTGTGTTTTGTCTTACAACGAAAATGAAACTAAACACTCGTTAAGGTAAACTAAACAAAATCTTGTTATTCATATAGTTATTTTATTTTAAAACTCGTTTCTTAGAAATAGCGTTCAACAATACAACCGTAAAAAAAAAAAAAAAAAAAAAATTGTAATAAAATAAAAAAAAAATCGTTTTAGTTTTTCCTATGTATTTTCATCACTCCCATTTCCAATATTGGGTGGTATTTTTTAGAGTTAGTGTTAGAAATCGTTCTTAGGACACGAAAAATAAATAAATAAAATACCCCCCCCCCAAAAAAAAACGGTAAAACTATACAAACACCGTGACAGCGAATTAACCCTACCCCTAACCCTAACCCTAACCCCTAACCCTAACCCTAACCCTAAACCTAGCCCTAACCCTAAACCTAACCCTAAACCCTAACCCTAACGCTGTCACGGTGTTTGTATAATAATACCAAAAAAAACCCCTGGTGACAGGAATGATTCTATAAAATTACTTTATCTTATTTTTGATTTTTGATAAATATTTGATTAACAGTCCGGGGAGACTTGTTGTCACTCAGACTCCAGTTGTTCTCAAGGGAAATCTTTGATGATTAGCCTGTGTGACTACCCCTAGTGAGTAAAAACAAAAAAATAAAATAAATAAAACAATAATAATAATAATAATAATAATAATAATAATAATAAAAAATCAGTACTTCAAGAATTTAAAATGAACTGCTTATTTTTAACATTAACCCTAGGTTTCAGTTCAACAAAAATCGGTTTGGCTCGGTTCAATATCCACGTTACGTATTGACAAGAAACATACACATACAACAAGATGTCTGATAGTTTTATTAATAAAATGAAAACAGGTTTTAAAAGAGTATTTTTGTCCTGGAAGAACTCAACGTAATTATGAAACACTTAAAAATAGGACGTATTTTTTGTAAAAAAAAAAAAAAAAAAAAAAAAAAAAAAAATCAATTTCTACTTCCTCATAACAATCGATGTGATTGTATGTAGATTTTTTTTTTTTTTTAACGAGAAGATACACAGAAAAGGTCTGTATACTGTGACAGTGTGACACTATGTGACAAGTTTGTTGTTATTGTTATTACGTTGGACGAACAATAACGTAACATTAAAAGTTGCATATTTAGAATTAAGACTAAATTGCAGGAAATCGTACACGTCACGGAAATGTCATATTGCAAAAATCACATATTGGATATAGAAAATCATTCGGTGCTTGTTAAGATAAAGTCGATTTTCAAAGTGTGCCCTTGCCCTTTTAAGCAAAAACAGTACTTACTTAATTGTCATATCGAAAATAGTAATATATCTAAAAATTACGAAAATTCATCGAATAGAACTGCTATTGTTTTTAGTAAAAAAAAAAAAAGAAAATTAAAAAAATGGATACTTGTCAACAGGTCGATTTTAAAAATATGTCGTTTTAAGCAAAAACAGCAGTACTTACTTGTCATGTCGAAAATAATAGTATATCCAAAAGTACGAAAATTCATCGAGTAGAAAATTAATGTTAAAATTAATTTTTACGGAAAACTGGGGGAAATTGCAGTTTCCTTAGATGTAAACACCCCCGAAGATTGCGAATACCGGGGACATACTTACCTCCCCTTTCGAAACTTTAATGGCTGATCTTTTGTTAAGACCATGGACATTTTTTTATTATTATTAAAAACATAATAGCAGTTGTTCTACTCAGTGAATTTTAGTAATTTTTTTAATATATTACTATTTTCGACATGACAAGTAAGTACTATTGTTTTTGCTTAAAACGACATATTCAAAAAATCGATTTGCCGACTATCTTAACAAGCACTAAAACAAGTCTATCATTATAGGCAAAAAATATTGTAGCCATGAATAAGCAATCTGAAATATTCGTTTCAGAGTTATGTCCCTTGCGTGTAGACTCTTACTGCCTACTTTATAATGTCTAAGAAACATTACGTTTTACCAATTTTCCATAAAATTTACGTTTAACGGTCAATTTTTACGACGCGCCTCAGCGTATTATAAGAACCCCAACCTCACCATGTTAAGAATGGCTTTTGGAATAAACACCCCCAACCTCGAAAGCCGTTCTTAACATGGGGAGGTTGGGGGAGTTGTTTATTCCGAAAGCCGTTCTTAACATGGGAAGGTTGGAGTGTTCATAATACGTTGGGGCACGTCGTAAAAATTGACCATTTTAACTATAAATGACTTTCTACTTCGATGAATTTTCGTAATTTTTGGATATATTACTATTTTCGGCATGAAAATTATGTAATACTATTTTGGCTTAAAACGGCATATTAAAAAAAAAGACGTTAAAAAAATCGATCTGTCGATTCTATCTTAACAAGCACCCAATATTATTTCTACGATTTTAGTGATTTTAATAGGAAATTGTTGCCATTACGAGGCCGATTTTTATCTCGATAGTTCGAATTGAGTTTTCTCCCCCTTATTTATAAACATAATGTCTCGCTTCGGCATAAAATTTAAGTTTGTTAGTTAAAAAACTAGTTGCTTAATTTACGTGATTTTTGGAATATCGCATATTCCATGACGGGTACGTACATTTTTTTTTTTTTTTTTTTTTAAAGATTTTTCTTTACTTTTGTTTGGAAAATTGATTTAATTCTAAATAAACACCAGCACCACTCACCAGTTTAATCAAACAGATTGAGATCGTTGCTCATCAGGTAAAAAAGAGTGCTAGTGTGTTACTGATCCGCGCTATTTTTTAAATTGTATTTTCAAGTTTAATTAAAGTTTTATGGGTTTTTTTTTATTATTATTCAACTGTAAGGTTAAAGTACAGAATAGGTACAAAACACCCTCCCCTCCTCATGTTAAGAATGGCTTTTTAAATAATAACGTTATTATTTCAGCACGGATCAATAAGTGCACTAGTACAAAAAAAAATATATATTCAAATAAAATGAGATAAAAATAAAACCGGAGAAAAGACATCTTATTGTTATATCATATAAAGTTGTGGTTTCTGTATGTTTGTTCGAGAACTCCTAAGGATTTTTTTTTTTATATATATATACCCTTCCCGTATACATCTCCAGAAATTACACCATCCAACATTTGGATAAGTATATTTTATTTTGATACAAAACGGGTACACCATAATCATAGGGTCTGCGTTTGTGCTTGACATCAATAACAAGGGGGGGTATGACGTTTTACTTTTATTTATAACGTGAAAATTATAGAAAATAAAAACATAACAAAAACGTTCATAATATAAACGCTTGAAGCAGGAGTGAGTGCTCTCTCTGCTCAAGGAGTACAGTACAACACCTCGATTCTCCAGAAACGCCAGATGTGCCTCTGCCTCAGTGGAGTAGACTACTAATTTACTGAAAATTATTTTAATTAATCTCACTTTATTCATATTCCCCTCCCACACAGTTAATGCTGGATATATTCTTGGAGCCCCACCCCAAACCGAATATCATAGGTAGATAAAGGTAGGTTATGGTACTATGGGATGGGTCTAATATCTTTATTTACTCCCGGAAAACACCGGATAGCCCTGCCAATAATAATAATAATTATAATAAATAATACCATCAAATTGATATAGTATTTTGTAAAATATTCGCGACGTGTAAAAACAGCTGGTAATGCGCGCACACCGCGCACCTGTTGTACTTTACAGTTTCTTCGAGTTATTGCATCAATAACAACTCTACAGGAAATAATAAATAAGAAAGACGACATTAAATTAAATATTTTAAATTAGGATTAAAAAAAAAAAAATGAAAATAAAATGTACTCAATAACCTATAAATGCCAATGTACTTTTCTTATTTTCTTTTGTAAACGTTTTCATTCGCTTTAATTAAAGTTGAACTTACCTTTGTAGGTATCCGTCGAACTAGGATCAGGTGTTTTTTCATCCATTTTTTTTTTTAACGAATTTAAAAAAAAAAAAAAAAAGAAGTGAACAGGTAGGGAAGGAATAAGTTGTATGTTTTTTTTTTGTTTGTTTTGTTTTGTTTTTTTAGGTATTGTATATCTTATTTCAGCCGCAATTAGTAAAAGTGTTGCTATCTTTTTTCTTTGTTTTTAATTCCCCTTGTGTTTGGTGGACTGCGGCAGGACGCGCCAGCTTTGTGGGCAGGGAGGACGTAGAAAGCGAACGTCGAAGCTTTCACATTGACAAATCTCTCTCTCTCTCTCTCTCTCTCTCTCTTTCTTTCTTTCTTTTATTCTTTCTCTCTCTTTCTGTCTGTAGCTCTACTCCCCCCTCTCTCTGTGTGACTGAACATGGACGCGAAGCTCAGGTTATTTGTCAAGATCGTTTATTTAGAGTTAACTCCCTTGACAAAGCTCACCCGCTGTTGTCAAAGCTGTTGACGAAAGCTCACTGACAATCTTATCGAACCGTCAACTGCCCTGAGAGTACAAGCCACTACCATCTCGGGTTGAGGCTTAAGCTAGCGTGGTACACTTTCCTAGACGTTATCACCTCGCTTTGGGAAGCGATTGTGATGCTTGCTTGTGTAGATTGATTATCTTTTAAACCAACGTACTTGCGAAATTAGTATAAATTACGAAAAATGATCCAATTGGCCTTTCTAAGTATTGTCAGATTTGCCCTTTTGAGGCCATATTTGGCCTCAAAAAGGCAAATCTGTGAAGCCTAAAAAAGGCCAAATTTTCCAAACAAAATGGCGGTCTCGATTGTTGTACATTTAGTCTAATAAAAAAATGTTGAAAAATAATAAAAATTATTATTTTTTTTCTGGTTTTATTTCAGCCTTAGGGTCTAATAATGTGTTTTATATAACAAATAAATAATTTTTATAAATTTTTGTCTGTCAAATAATTTACGCCGCTGAAATACACATTTGCCAATGGCGGACTCTTAAGGCAATTTAAATTAAGGGTTATCTCCCTTGTTTGTCATACTGAATTGGTCGCACAGTTCTTCCTCATCAAAACATACAATAATTCTATTTTTACTTGTAATTATTTTTATACTTGATCATTTTTTTGTAATTTTTGTAATTTATATTAATTTCACCATGACACGTAAGTACGTAATACTGTTTTCACCTGAAATGCGTTGGTTCAAAAGATCACCCATGTAAACAAGCACTTATTGCTGATCGCCTTAGATATCCTCAATGAGGAATCCAGATGCCTCCGTTCTTGGTTACTTTTTACCCAGCAGGAATCCCTTTCCCCTATGGGAAACCAGTTCCTCCTTCTAGCCTTGTACCACACTTGGCTTTGGCGTTAAACAAATAAATAAAATTTTAAAATGATTTTCATTGTCCCATCTTTACATTTACAACATAGCAATGTCTATTATTTGTTAGCAGCAATGGTGATATTCTTTTATATGACAATAAGTCTTTTGGCTAGAAGAAATGTGTAGTATCTGTTTGGATACTGCACTTCGTTTTTTTTTTTTTTTTGTTTGTTTGTTTTTTATCCTCAGTTAGTGAAACAGAAATCCTTCGCAACTTAATTTTTGTCCAAATCCAGAGTGCCCGTTTTGGACGAGCTTGATGTTTCCCAAGTTCAAGTTAAAAACCGACTGTAGGGAGGTAAGTAAATAAGTACAATAAGAAATATGTTGATTCCTATTTCATTTACACAAATTATATACAATAACATGTGCTTTAACATTACTTCTGAACAATTTATTTTTATTTATATTCATGTTTTGATAAATAAACTAGCAGTTCAGCCCAACTTTGCTCGGGCTCTATGTACTGTTCATAACTTTATGTATATATATATATATATATATATATATATATATATATATATATATATATATATATATATATATATATATATGTGTGTGTGTGTGTGTGTGTGTATTAAAAAGTTTGACTCATGTCCAGGTAACCTACATCTAAAATTTCAAGTGTTTGGACCCAAAACTGGCGGAGGAGTTTGGTAGAGTCTGAAAAGGTCAACTCTTTCAACTTTGACCTCTTGGCAGCCAAATGTTCGCCCAAAAACTGATTAAAAAGCTTGTTGCATCTTTATGTAAATTTTCAAATGTTTAGACCCAAAATTAGCTGAATAGTTTGCTAGAGATCGCAAAGGTCAAATCTTTTGAACTTTGACCTCTTGGCAGCCAAATTTTCAGCCAAAAACCATTAAAAAGCTTGCCCTATGTCTGAATACACTTTATGTAAATTTTCAAATGTTTAGATTAAAACTTGGCTGAGTAATTTGGTAGAGACCGGAGAGGTCAAATTTTTTAAAACTTTGACCCCAATTTTGACCCCTTAACATTTATTTCTTTGAGCTCAAATCAAATTAAAAAGTTGGATCCATGTCCAAGTAACCTACATCTAAAATTTCAAGTGTTTAGACCCAAAATTGATGAAGGAGTTTGGTAGAGTTTTCAAAGGTCAAATCATTGAACTTGGACCACGTGACAGCTAAATTTCTGCCCGAAAACTGGTTAAAAAGATTTTCCCAAATCTCAATACACCTTATGTCAAATCTCAAGTCTGTAGACTGAAAACAGACAGAGTAATTTGGTAGGAAAATGTACACACACACACACAAAGACAATTTCACTTTTATAGATATATAGATAAATAAATAAATAAATAATAATAATAATAATAATAATAATAATAATAATAATGGTTAACAAGAAGGAAAAGTCCTGCCAGATTGTAGATTTTGCCGTTCCAGCAGACCACAGAGTGAAGATCAAGGAAACTAAAAAGCAGAGTGAATACACAGAACTGGCCAGAGAGCTCAAAGAGATCTGGAAAATGAAGAAAGTAAAAATAACACCACTGACAGTAGGAGCGCTAGGAACAATACCGAAAACTTTGAAAAAAAAAAAAAGAATGGGAGAGATTAGAATCAGAGGGATGGCCGAGAAGATACAACGAATTTCAATAATAAAAACTGCAGAAATATTAAGGAAAACCCTTGACTGTGGAGACTAACACAACACATAAACTACAGACACAAATTGGACACAGAAAAGACTACAGATGCAAAACACAAAGGAACATCGCATGAAATCATGAAAACTGAAACTTTATAATTGAAAAATACACCAAATAATGAGAGTCAAGGAGGATGAAAAGACCAAGGAGAGAAAGCACTAGCCAGACCTCTGCTGGAGGAATGCAAAGAGGACTGGGACCTTGGGGAGGCTTATTGCCACCCAAATTCCAGTGAAGATTAATGGTCGCCAACAACGAGAAATCAATGGTAAGCTGCTGTTGCAATAATGCAGATTCCTTTGCAAAGGTTATCGAAAGAGGTGAAGAGTATTGGAAATCTAGGAAAACTTGTCACTCACACTCCAGGGAACACCACAAATTGTTCTCAAAGAACAATCTTTGATGATGGCTTGTGTGACTGCAGCTAGTGAGTGAATGATGATAATGAGATTATACAATGAATGGTAATGCTGAAAACTGCTAAGCTCTTAAGGAAAACCCTCGAGTGCAGAAACTAGTCCACATAGGCGAGGAATGTTAACGGGACATATAGAACCCTGCAACAGGAGTGAGACAAAAAGACACAACCAAGAGAACTGGGTACACCAAAATCGAAAATTAACTAGCCCCCTCACCCACCCACCCAAAAACTGCCGCCAGTGCAACTAGTACCGCATCAAATAGTCAAAGGATCAAGGAGGATGGAAAGATTAAGAAGAGAAAGCACTAATCAGATCTCTACCAGATGAGTGCTAAGAGCACTGGGACCTTGAGGCAGCTTATTGCCACTCAAATTCCTATGAAAACCAATGGTTGCTACCAACAAGGAATCAATGGCAAATGGTTGTTGCAATAATGCAAAATAATTTGCAAATGTTATCGAAAGACGTGGAGAGTACTGAAAATCTGGGAAGACTTGTTGTCACTCAGACTCTAGGGAATACCACAAGTTGTTGTCAAAGAGAATTCTTTGATGATAGCCTGCGTGAAAACTTCTAAGGAGTGAATAATAATAAATTAACTAGTTTATACGGAACAATGAGTAAAACCTGGTGATATTCGAAAAATCCAACTTGGGGTCGTGAAACAAACAACAAAAAGTACATAAAGGATTTAGGGTGAAGCTGGAGTACCTCCCTTCGTTAGAATTCTGCTTTCATATTTATCTCACTCCAATTTTCAAAACTACATACTGGATTTTTCGAAGATGAACCATTTTTAATTACTGCTTACACTTGCTAAGGCTAACTTATTTAATGTTGTCATAATTATTTTTATTGTACAGTGTGAAACGATAAAATTGTTGAACTAGTAAAGACGACATGATTCCATTTCCATCTGTTGCAGACCATCTACTAGTAGGCCAGTTGTGTACAAATCCCAAGAGCGATAGTCTGAAAGTGACACAATGTTCAATGAGTGGGATTGGAGATGCGCCGCTGTACAACTCATGCTCTCTACCGATCCAAGTTCAACGCAACCATTGCCAGCATCCCTCAAAGTGCATCACTGGATTGCCACGAATAACAGGGACGTGCCCAGGATTATGAAAACAATGTTTTCAGCCACAGTTATGGTCATTGGTGTGTTTTCAAGTGAGGGTCACATCATACCACCTCACATCTTCGAAGTCGGCTTGAAGACCCTGGGTGTGGTAGCAGAACTTGGCGCTGGCCAACAGGTCCAAAGAAACCCAGGGTTGGCTTCAGAAGGAGTGCTACGACTTTGTACCCTTCTATCACTCGTCTTCTCCTCCCCCAACCTGCTGAACTACTTTGTTTGGTCATACATCGAGAATGTCACAAACATGACCTCCTACAACAGCAAAGCCAACCTAATCGGCACTATCCACTAAGTATTCGCCCGACTCTGCTGGTGCTTGTATAAAAAACATGCTCCCAGTTCTGGACCTGTATTGAGGGATGATTGAGGCTGAAAGCGGCTACATTGAATAGATGTCAGCTTTACTACATAATCAAGTTACCTGAATTGGTTTTGTATTTTTTTGCAATAAAAATTTTAAAATAAAGCTATAGGGTTGTTTTCTTTAGGACAACACTTTTATCGTTTCACCCTGTAAATAGTGACTTATTTCATATGGACTCGTTACATTTTGGTGTTTGAAACAACGTTCATGTGAAAGCTTCTTTGTTTTGGGGAATGAGGAGGAAAATGAAGCCGAGAAAAAAAGAGTGTAGCAATTAGAGCCATTTACTTTTTAGCGTTTGTAGGAATCGCTTTTCGATTCAGTCAGCACAATTTCCCCAAAGCGCCAACGATATGGAAACCTACTGAGTTGCATATGAGGTATTTCTATCTAACTCTATTGTCTGCTATCATCTATTAATTCACCTTTCGGATGAGATGGACCTTTTATTATAGTGCATTATAATTATAACCAAGAAGAGACACCATTAATCCCTCATCATTATAAAGCTATTTGTAACTAAATATGTTTTTTCTTTTCGTTCTCAACTAGTATAGACATAATAAAATATAAGCAAAACCCTATGGAAATTTTATGTTGCTTTTTACATCAATCTGTATCATTTATTTATTTTTTTTTTTTGAAATTTGCTGTAGCGGTCCACAGATGGCGGAAAACTTTCTAGACTTAATAGCTTTTATCCTTGAACTGCTTTCCTTTGGAAATTAAAAAACAAAAAATCTTCTCCACCCCAAACAAAACAAGGTATATTGCCATTTGGATGTATGGGGTTAATATTTCAGACTATGTCTACAAAGGCACTATGTAGGGAGTTGAGCATCGAGATGTCTGTTTACATTACATTTAAAATTATGCATGTTAGTACAGTCATGGAAGCAGGAAAAAGAGAGGTAATTCCAAGTTTTAGCAGTTCAAGGGAAGAAACTATTAGAGTAGAAGGCTTTCCAATATCCTGGAACCTCTGTAGGGAATGGGTGGAATTTTGCTACTTATCAAGTTAGTTGAGGGTATTTACTTTGAGGGTGGACAAGCATTGTTGTTGCAAGACATTATGTTATGAATAATAGCAAATCTTTCCTTTTGGGTTTCATGTTGATCAACTGGACAGTCTGAGAGTCTCTTATGCTCACACGCTTCAATAAAAAAAAAGTAAAGTGCTTATATTAATAATACTCACTATCTATGCAAATTGACCGCTAGCATTAGCCATCAAGCTTTAGCTACTCGAAGCAGCTTATCTGCAAAGGGGAGATAACTTAATTGGCAAGTATTAATTTTGGCACTTCTACACTATTGGAACGGAATTTCAGAAATCGTAATACTAAATTTCGCATGAAAACAATGGTACCTACATATTCCTCATATTTTAAGATGACTATATCCAAAAATTACGAAAATCGATAAGGTAGAAAATTATTTATTAAAGAAAATAAAAAATAGATTTTGATGAAAACGACCGTAAAGCACAGAAGAGTTCAGAAGGGAGGTAACTTTCCGTTTTGATTTAAACAAGATGGCGGCAATTTTTCACCTGCTAACACAATTAAAGTTGTTTTGTTTAATAATTCAGTAATATTCAGGTAATTTCAACTGCATAATTTGGAAGCTAACATTGTAACTTATTAGAACTGAGAAAAAATCAGTTGAAACCATTGTTTTTTTATCTGAAAACTCCATTTATCGACTACAAAATTTCGTCCCAATTCTGTAGAAGCGCCTTAATTTTTAATGCCATCTCAATTAACAAGATAGATACATATTTCTTGTGTGAACATCCCTTATAGATTAGATATAACATGTTATTGTCGTTCGCCAATGTTTCCTCCTTATTTTCTCTCTTTATACATTCAGTGTTTGTATAACAAGAATACATTAAGGCTAATGCCTTAGAACATGGGAGACTAGAAATATCACTTCTCAATACAACCACCTAATTATTAGTAACCAACTGCATGGTATCACAGGAATATCTATCTATCTATCTATCTATCTATCTATCTATCTATCTATCTATTATATAATATATCTATATATCTATCTATCTATTATATAAGAATATCTATCTATGTATCTATGTATGTATATATATATATATATATATATGTATAAGAGAAAGAAAATTAAAACTGAAAGTTGAACTTGCAATCAAAATTTATTGTTCGGCTGAATACTCCAAAAAACAATTTTCAAAGTCCTTATTCCACGGAGTTTCAAAGAATGCTATTCTTGTTATTTATTCGGTTGGGATTAAACTATCTATATATAAAAATTGGCATTTATATGAGATTATAGTTTACCATTGTGTATATCAGGTAAACCCTACATTCTTTTGATTTCATAACTATGTATATATATATATATATATATATATATATATATATATATATATATATATATACATATACATATATATACACACACACCAGGTTAAAGGTATTCAAGGGTGCTCAATAAAAGAAGAGTAAGATATATTTTTATTAATATAAACAAATTTACAGGATTGTGTTAATGTTTCGGACAAATGGTCAGTTAAAACCACACCCACATGTTGCGACCATATAAATTTGTTTGTTAATATATATATATATATATATATATATATATATATATATATATATATATATATATATATATATATAACCAAACATATATATATATATATATATATAACCAAACATATATATATATATATATATATATAACCAAACGTATATATATATATATATATATATAACCAAACGTATATATATATATATATAACCAAACATATATATATATAACCAAACATATATATATATATATATATGTATATAAACAAACATATATATATATATATATATATATATATATATATATATATATATATAAAGAAGCAAATTTACATGATTGCAACACTTGTCATGCCAATGTTTCAGACTGGTTTCTTCTATGGAAAGCAACCATTATATATATATATATATATATATATATATATATATATATATATATATATAAGAATAAGTAGCTAATAAAACATGTTAAAAACACTTTAAAAAAGAGTTAAAAACATATTTAATTTTAAATAGGAAGCACAAAATAAGTGGAAAGTCCTTAATCCGTGGAGTTTCGAAGAAATAATTTCCTTCTCATCAGAGGGTAGGATTTAGCAAAATGTGGGATCGGATTTTGCTTGCAAAAGTATTTGATGAAACTACAAGTAAGTTATAGATCTTACTTGATAACAAATAGTGAAGGAGAATGAATATGGTGAAGAAAAAGGTGATTTCACGTGAATGAATAGTCTGGTGAAGTGTAAAATATCCAATAACGGTAAAATCCAAAAAAGTTGGTTAACTTCCCATTTTCACAAGTAAAATCCAAGGGAATCGCGTAATTTTAAGATGGTCCAAAGTAATCCAAAAGGCAGAAATCCGTGGAATAATTCACAAATGGAGACAAGGAAAAGATAGAAAAAGAATTTAAATCGACTGTCAAGGCTGGGCTAATATTGGGAGAATGAGTAAAGAAGAAGAGAGAAAAAATTGAATGAAGATTTAGTTAATATTAGAATAGAAAGGCCAATGTCAAAATAACCTATAACAAGATGCCGTTGAAAAGGCGCCAAAATTTAAAGCAGAAAAGGGATCAACTGAAATATACAAGTTATTACTTAAGAATTGAACTATCAGCAGGAGTTATTGAAGGAAGCAAATGAATTAATGATAACTGAAATACATACACATGTATATGATGATTGCAACGTCTTGTCAGACGAGTGCCACTCCCTCAGACATTTAAAATCCATGAGCCCAAATGCCTGAGGAAATATCTATACAAAGATGATGTTACAGAGTCTTAGCTACATAAACATACATGCAGAAAATAAATGTGTAGGTTGATGCATATATTTGATTGATAGGAACATTTAAACACTAAAACGGAGATTGCAGATGTAAAACCGGCCAAAAAAGAAGAAGTAAAGAATTACAATGAAAATCACAGAGTAATAAAATGCTAAGAAAGTATGTAGAAAAAACGATAATGTCATAGAAATATATATATAGTTAAATTAATAGCTATGTAATTTCAAATTTACCATATTTAAATTTGGACTTATGTTTGCAGTAGGAGATCAGTTCGTTTTTAGAGTTTATTATATTACTACTTTGTTATAGCTTCGGTTGTGCAGAGGCAAAATGACTTAGAACCTGGAGTATAAGACTTAACCTTTTTTAGGATAGTCCATTTAATTGAGAAGGGGGTATTGTTAGAATTAAGTTTTTTAATTAAAGTGGTTAGAGAAGTTCCTTGGTTATTATTAGAATTTTGATTGTTAAAAGAAGACGTGTGGTTTGAAATTCTTTTCTTAATTAATGTTGAAGTAGCGCCGATATATGTATGTAATTTATTAAAAGCTCGAGGTTTGAAATTAATATTGATTTGCTGATTTGTACTGGGGAAATAGTTTGAATTTTGTTCATTGTATTGAACAAAGGGCGGGACAATAACTGTAGGAGGACTGTTTTGGAGGGGATAATGAGTGTTGTTAGTGTTAGGATGGCTGTTAGGAGAAATATTATTATTCTCATTATTATTATTATTATCATTATTATTATTATTGCTAGTTGTATGATTGTAAACAGAGGGTCTTCTTGAATGGTTTATTGGATTAGTAACTATATCAGATGGAGGGTGTGAAGAGGGATAATTGATGACAAAATATTAGTATCTGTTATGGGAGGGTTGCGTGGGAGCTCAGTAATTGTGCATATATATATATATATATATATATATATATATATATATATATATATATATATATATATATATATATATATATATAAATATATATACTTATAAAACTCTGTGGTCCGCCCGACCGCCCTTGCTTGCATCTTTCTATCAAAAGCATTGTTGTCATGGAAATCAGTATTTAATAGAATTCACTCTCTTTTTCCCCAGTTCATCATGAGTACAAATAAACTTCAGCCTTTGCTTAACTTGTAGACATAGTTTCAATCATGTTTTGGTTTCGGTTTCGATCCTAGCTGATGGCACTGAAATCATAAATATTTTTTTACTTTTGAAATCAGGACTATATATTGGGTACAATTTAATATGAAATAATTGAATCGGTAATAATGAATACAGAACCTGCATAAATTAAAATATTATATTTAAGCATATTTTATAACCAGGCAAGGCTTCATTATTACTGAATCAATTATTTAATATTAAATTATACAAGCATATATATATATATATATATATATATATATATATATGCTTATATGTATATATATGCTTATATATATATGCTTATATATATGCTTATATATATATGCTTATATATATGCTTATATATATATATGCATATATATATATGCTTATATATATGCATATATATATGCATATATATATATATATATATATATGCTTATATATATATATGCTTATATATATATATATATATATATGCTTATATATATATATGCTTATATATATATATGCTTATATATACAGTTGTGCCCGATATTATTCATACCCCCTCTTGAAAATTGAGTTTATTAGGTGTAACTTTGTTAGAATGTATTGTTTACGTCCATATTGATACATATTCTTAATAAACCTCTTCTGATCATTTTCGTCATTTTAAAATCTCGGGATACTTGTAATAAAAGAAATATACAGCTATTTATAAAATCTGCAATGTTCAAAAATAATCATACCCCCTTATTTTTTCAGTATTAATCGAGTTTCTGACTGTTTGTTTCCTGTTTGATTCTTATTTTGAATGCTTTTATACAACCTTTGATTAATTTCATTTCGTTTTTTTTCATTTTTCAGAAATTAAAATGATATCAACTGAAAACCAATAAAAGAATAAAAATTATTAGAATGGGGAAGAAAAAAGAGCTTAGTAATGATCTTAGGACTAAAATTGCGAATTCACATAAGGATGGTTTAGGTTAAAAGTCAATTTCCAAGAAATTTGAGGTCCCTACAGCAACAGTACAGAGCATCATCAAAAAATTTCAGAGCCACCACACAACAAACAACTTGATTGGTAGAGGAAGGAAAAGGAAACTGTCTGCTAGAGCCACCAGGAATATTGTAAGAAGTGTTAATGCAAATCCAACCACCACTACTAAGGACATTTTAGAAAATCTGGAGTCTTGTGGCATAAAAATATCAAGGCAAACATTGCAAAGGACTCTGCATGAAAATGGTCTGAAAGGAAGAAGACCAAGAAGGACTCCATTGCACACCGGAAAACACCTTGCAGCACGTCTAAAGTTTACTAGGAACCATGTGAATTCTCCAGAGTACGTTTTCTCAAGTATTTTGTGGACTGACGAAACAAAAATTGAATTGTTTGGCCATATGGATGCTTCTTACGTTTGGAGGAAGAAAGGAGAAGCTTACAACCCAAAGAACACCATACCCACGGTGAAACATGGTGGTGGTAGCCTAATGTTTTGGGGCTCCTTTTCGGCTAGTGGTCCAGGTAGTTTGGTCAAGATAGATGGAACCATGAAGAAGGAGCAATATTTGGAGATACTCCAGAAAAACATTAGACAGGATGCGGAGAAGCTCCATTTAGGACCAAACTGGGTCCTTCAACAGGATAATGATCCAAAACATACTGCCAAAATAGTCAAGAAATGGTTTGAGGATAATCAAATTAATGTTTTGGAATGGCCTAGCCAGAGTCCCGACCTGAACCCTATCGAAAACCTCTGGCACATATTGAAAACTGAGGTTAAAAAGCGGAAACCTAGAAATTTGAGGGATTTGGAGAACTACTGCATTGAAGAATGGTCAAAAATCAGTGTTGATGCTTGTAAAAACCTTGTTGATAAATATCCAAAACGGTTACAGGCAGTTATTAAGAATAAAGGGCATGCTATTGACTATTAGTAAGAGAGGTATGAATAATTTTGAACTAGTGCCATTATTGTTTTTCTTTGTATAATGTTTCAAACTTGCATAATTTATTTATTTGTTGAGTTTAAATTAAATGCTTATGCTTGATTTATTGTTTGAAATCCCTTTAATATTGTCTACCTTCTGGTTTGAGCAATAATCTTATAGAAATCTCAAAGATCCGAGGGGTATGAATAATATCGGGCACAAGTGTATATGCTTATATATATATGCTTATATATATATATGCTTATATATATATATATGCTTATATATATATGCTTATATATATATATATGCTTATATATATATGCTTATATATATATATATGCTTATATATATATATATATATATATATATATATATATATATATATGTATATATATATGCTTGTATTACTGTTGTTTCCTAGATGTTAATCACATGGAACTCCAGTGATTATAAATTAGTACTCATCAACAAGTAGAGCTGAATTATAGTATAAATTCCTTTATTTATCCAAACATTTTTGTCTTCATATGTACAGGTTGTTTCAGCTGCATTTTCACTCAAAATCCGGTTTCATTGGACAAACTCAAATCGCAGCTGAAACATATATGCACATGTGTAGTTAACAATGTTTGTATTTAAACTACACATACGAGTCATCTCATCAGATGCATAGCATTAACGTACTGAATTTTCAAGAGTCTACAACAATTTTAAATGCCTGTACAAATAAAGTCTGGAAACTTGTTGAAGGTACCTCGTGTATGTATATAGTTCATTAAATTAAATAGACGATTTTTCGTCTATTTTTATAGAGAGGAAACGTCCATTTTATTTAATGAAATATGCTTAAGACAAAAAAATGTGGCCTAAACACATGAGCACACACATGCATGCACACACACACACACACACACATGCGCGCACGCACGCACACACACACACACACACACACATATATTAATAATAAAAGAGTATGGATTAAACAAAAGCCTAAAATTAAATCTTTGAGAATGTCTGAGAACATCACCAATTTAGTGGTGGGAGCGTTTCTTTTATACTGGGTTATATTTCGGCTGAAATGTAATTGCTTTGCAGATTTCTCTTATGTTCTTATTTTTGTATATCCGAAAAGCCTGTAATTCATAATATATAGTCGTCTATAGACAGCTGTTTCGCTGTTTCATGACTCATCAGTGTGACTATGTGCAGCAAGCACATTGACCACAAGATTACAAAATCAGTCATTACCACTGTAAATATATTCTCTAAATCTTTTTGGGGCCTCTTTCATCTGGGTGTTATACAGTTTTTAAAAGGCGGCATGAATACTCACAACTCTTATCGGGTCACAGTTTTGTGTGAAGAGTGTGAGGGCTAGCTAAAATGATCTCACCTGCAACTGTTTGTCATGCATGCACATTTTTTCTTGACACTAGTAGACAAATTCCAAGAACTATGGACGATTAGAACTCTTCTTCTGTTGACTGTTTTCCTCCTACCTAGAGCCCCGGTTTTTTTTCAAGACTACAGTGAATAGGCATCTCCTGCCTTTGCATTAATCATTTTTTATTCTTTTTAACTCCTTACATCAAGTGGCTTCATTATGCATAATATATATTTCTGTACACCAGAATTTGTCAAAGTGTTGAAATAACTTCAAAAACAATTTTTTAATGGAAATCACTCCAGACAAAACATGAAGCTGATTGATGTGATGAGCTAAAAAGAATAAAAGATGATCACTGTAAAGAAAGGAAATGCCTACTGACCTTAGTATCTGAATGATTAATTGTTAGCATTGGAATGATTAATTGTTAGCGTTGCGATGATTAATTGTTAGCATTGGAATGATTCATTGTTAGCGTTGCGATGATTAATTGTTAGTGTTGGAATGATTAATTGTTAGCGTTGGACTGATTAATTGTTAGCATTGGAATGATTAATTGTTAGCATTGGAATGATTAATTGTTAGTGTTGGAATGATTAATTGTTAGATTTGGAATGATTAATTGTTAGCATTGGAATGATTAATTGTTAGATTTGGAATGATTAATTGTTAGTGTTAGAATGATTAATTATTAGCATTGGAATGATTAATTGTTAGCGTTGGAATGATTAATTATTAGCGTTGGAATGATTAATTATTAGCATTGGAATGATTAATTGTTAGCGTTGGAATGATTAATTATTAGCATTGGAATGATTAATTGTTAGTGTTGGAATGATTAATTATTAGCATTGGAATGATTAATTGTTAGCGTTGGACTGATTAATTGTTAGCGTTGGAATGATTAATTTTTAGCATTGGAATGATTAATTGTTAGCGTTGGAATGATTAATTATTAGCATTGGAATGATTAATTGTTAGCGTTGGACTGATTAATTGTTAGCGTTGGAATGATTAATTATTAGCATTGGAATGATTAATTGTTAGCGTTGGAATGATTAATTATTAGCATTGGAATGATTAATTGTTAGCATTGGACTGATTAATTGTTAGCATTGGAATGATTAATTGTTAGCATTGGAATGATTAATTGTTAGTGTTGGAATGATTAATTGTTAGATTTGGAATGATTAATTGTTAGCATTGGAATGATTAATTGTTAGATTTGGAATGATTAATTGTTAGTGTTGGAATGATTAATTATTAGCATTGGAATGATTAATTGTTAGCGTTGGAATGATTAATTATTAGCGTTGGAATGATTAATTATTAGCATTGGAATGATTAATTGTTAGCGTTGGAATGATTAATTATTAGCATTGGAATGATTAATTGTTAGTGTTGGAATGATTAATTATTAGCATTGGAATGATTAATTGTTAGCGTTGGACTGATTAATTGTTAGCGTTGGAATGATTTATTATTAGCATTGGAATGATTAATTGTTAGCGTTGGACTGATTAATTGTTAGCGTTGGAATGATTAATTATTAGCATTGGAATGATTATTTGTTAGCGTTGGAATGATTAATTGTTAGCATTGGAATGATTAATTCTTAGTGTTGGAATGATTAATTGTTAGCATTTGAATGATTAATTCTTAGTGTTGGAATGATTCATTGTTAGCGTTGGAATGATTAATTGTTAGTGTTGGGATGATTAATTGTTAGCGTTGGAATGATTAATTGTTAGCGTTGGATTGATTAATTGTTAGCATTGGAATGATTAATTGTTAGTGTTGGAATGATTAATTATTAGCATTGGAATGATTCATTGTAAGTGTTGGAATGATTAATTATTAGCATTGGAATGATTAATTGTTAGCGTTGGAATGATTAATTGTTAGCGTTGGAATGATTAATTGTTAGCATTGGAATGATTAATTGTTAGTGTTGGAATGATTAATTGTTAGCGTTAGAATGATTAATTGTTAGCATTGGAATGATTAATTATTAGCATTGGAATGATTAATTGTTAGTGTTGGAATGATTGATTATTAGCGTTGGAATGATTAATTGTTAGCGTTGGGATGATTAATTGTTAGCGATGGAATGATTAATTATTAGCGTTGGGATGATTAATGATTAGCATTGGAATGATTGATTGTTAGCGTTGGAATGATTAATTGTTAGCGTTGGGATGATTAATTATTAGCGTTGGGATGATTAATTGTTAACGTTGGAATGATTACTTGTTAGCATTGGAATGATTAATTGTTAGCATTAGGATGATTAATTGTTAGCGTTGGGATGATTAATTGTTAGCGTTGGAATGATTAATTGTTAGCGTTAGGATGATTAATTGTTAGCGTTGGAATGATTAATTGTTAGCATTGGAATGATTAATTGTTAGCATTAGGATGATTAATTGTTAGCGTTGGGATGATTAATTGTTAGCATTAGGATGATTAATTGTTAACGTTGGAATGATTACTTGTTAGCATTGGAATGATTAATTGTTAGCATTAGGATGATTAATTGTTAGCGTTGGGATGATTAATTGTTAGCATTAGGATGATTAATTGTTAACGTTGGAATGATTACTTGTTAGCATTGGAATGATTAATTGTTAGCGTTAGGATGATTAATTGTTAGCGTTGGAATGATTAATTGTTAGCGTTGGAATGATTAATTGTTAGCGTTAGGATGATTAATTGTTAGCGTTGGGATGATTAATTGTTAGCGTTGGAATGATTACTTGTTAGCATTGGAATGATTAATTGTTAGCATTAGGATGATTAATTGTTAGCGTTGGAATGATTAATTGTTAGCGTTGGAATGATTAATTGTTAACATTAGGATGATTAATTGTTAGCGTTGGGATGATTAATGATTAGCATTGGAATGATTGATTGTTAGCGTTGGAATGATTAATTGTTAGCGTTGGAATGATTAATTGTTAGCGTTGTAATGATTAATAGGCGTGAAGAAAACTTTATGAGCAAAAAACGGTTTCTCTAATTTTAATCTCTGATAATAAACGAGAGAAAACGTAATTATTAGCGTTAGGATGAGCAATTGTTAGCGTTGGAATGATTAATTGTTAGCGTTGGAATGATTAATTGTTGGCGTTGGAATGATTAATTGTTAGCGTTTGAATGATTAATTGTTAATGTTGGGATGATTAATTGTTAGCGTTGGAATCATTAACTGTTAGCATTGGAATGATCAATTGTTAGTGTTGGTATGACTAATTGTTAGCATTGGAATGATTAATTGTTCGCGTTGTATTGATTAATTGTTAGCGTTGGGATGATTAATTGTTAGCGTTGGAATGATTAATTGTTAGTGTTGGGATGATTAATTGTTAGCGTTGGGATTATTAATTGTTAGCATTGGGATGATTAATTATTAGCGTTGGAATGATTGATTGTTAGTCTTGGAATGATTAATTGTTAGCGTTCGAATGATTAATTGTTAGCGTTGGGATGATTAATTATTAGCGTTGGGATGATTAATTGTTAACGTTGGAATGATTACTTGTTAGCGTTGAAATGATTAATTGTTAACATTGGGATGATTAATTGTTAGCATTGGAATGATTAATTGTTAGCGTCGGAATGGTTAATTGTTAGCGTTGGAATTATTGTTAGCGTTGGAATGATTAATAGGCGTGAAGAAAACTTTATGAACAAAAAACGGTTTCTCTCATTTTACTCTCTGATAATAAACGAGAGAAAACGTAATTATTAGCGTTAGGATGATTAATTGTTAGCGTTGGAATGATAATGAATGGATAAATGATATCGTTGGAATGATTAAGGATTGGAATCATGAATTGAAAAAATCAGAATCTTGGGGAGTATTGGAATCGTTATTGGAATCAGAAAAATTTGTGTCTATTTTCCAATGCCAAAAACGATTCCTTTAATTATCTTTTTTTATTTTAATTTGATTTTGTTCACAACAAAATTTTCCACTGTTGGTAGTAATAATAAAATAAATATTTATTTATTTTATCAGTAAAGCTAAAATCTATAGATCACCCCCCCCCCCCAAGTGTATTTTTATGTTTGAGAAAATATATGCACATTTAACATGTGTTTTTACTGTAATGGGGAGAAAATAACAATTTTGCATTGAAACATTTTAGATTTATAAAGAACTAGCATGGGTGGCCGGCGTTGCCCGGGTATGTAAGGTGTATGTTGAGCAAAAAAAAAAAGAAGAGCGGTCAATATTTTAAAACTTTGACCCCTATTATGACCCCTTAAAATTTATTGTTTTGGGCTCAAATCAAGTTATTAAGTTAGATCCATGTCCAAGGAACCTATATCTAAAATTTCAAATGTTTAAACCCCAAATTGTCGGAGGAGTTTGGGAGAGTTCTCAAAGGTCAAATCGTTGGACTTTGATCCCTTAACAGCCAAATTTCTGGCCGAAAACCGATCACATCGATTTTCCCAAATCTCAGTACCCTGTATATCAAATTTCGAGTCTGTAGACTGAAAATTGATAGAGTTATTGCATAGGGAAATGTACACACACAGACACACACACAGACAGACACACAGACAGACACTTTCACTTTCATAGATATATAGATTGGAACTGGAATTTAGTACAGAATCAGTAATTGTATCAGAATCGAGGGGAAATATTGGAGTCGTCCCATCATTGGTAATTATGGACATTAAATCCTTTACTCCATAAGAAAGAAAAAAAAATATATGTATATCTATCTATACTATTAATAAAATTCTAAATGTTTATTTATTTATGTGTGTGTGTGTATATACACCAATAAAACTTTCGAACAGATGCACCGAATTGAAAAATTCTTTTTTTCCCTGAAAGGTGTGAGTCCCTAAATTGTCCTTATCTATATATGGTTCATAACAAACAATGCCGAGTCACACAAAAAGCCCGAAATAAGGGGTTTGGGGCCGTTTCGTGCAACTGTCGAAAAAGTTACCTGCCCATGTCCACGGAATTTAGCACCGTCTGCATACAGTCGTGGTAACATCTTCCAGCATACAGACAGGACTTGTGGTGCAATGGATAACGCGTCTGACTACGGATCAGAAGATTCCAAGTTCGAATCCTGGCAACTTTGTAATAATTTTAACCATTATTTTATCCAACGTTTACACATTATCCTTACCCTTAGTTAGGGTATTTTTGTTTTTCAGTGATTTTGTTTTGTGCATATGGGAATTTCCCATACTCTGCGTTCACAAGGTAAGCGGTGATGGTAAGACGACGTTGAGTGTACTTGACGTTGAGTGTACTCGATTTTGTGTTTGACTCGGCGTTGTGTGTGCCGACACAGCACAGCCGCTAGTATATAATAAATGTAATGTTATTGAACACAAAGAAAGAGAAAATTGAACCAAATGTAAAATTACACATTTATTTAAATGTTGGCAAGTGCAAGCAACACAATAAACATAAAATAAACATAGTTGTTACCCACGACTCTACTCTGCTAGGTTAAGAATCTCTGTAAAAGTCACGTGGGATTACATCCAGTCATGGTGAACTCTACTTTCTCTCTCTCTCTCTCTCTCTCTCTCTCTCTCTCTCTCTCTCTCTCTCTCTCTGCCTGCTTGTTGGATCAAAACAAGGGGAATAACTCATAGCAACCAGTATCATTCACAGCTTGTTTCTCTACATTCATCTCAAGTAGTGCACATATTTTATTTTAAATTACATATTCATTACTTGTGATAGAACTCTACCAGCTATGATAGGTTACGAATCTCTATCAAAGCCAACCATTTTCATATTGGGAGTCCTCTGGAATTATGTCCAATCATGGTGAACGTGACTCTCTCTCTCTCTCTCTCTCTCTCTCTCTCTCTCTCTCTCTCTCTCTCTCTCCCTCTTCCTCTTTGTCTCCTTATTTGGTCTAGCCAAGGGGAATAATCCACCGGTATTCTTAGAAACCAGTGTTATTCACAGTTTGTTCCTCTCAACATGTTCCCTTATGTGCTGTATCATTGCTCTTTGGGTAGATCATGTTTTGCTGCATACATGAAGATGTCATTCTGTCGTAATAGCATAACGTTACAATACATTAGTTATGTGAGTAGATCTATTAAATCAATCCTGTTACTTTTACAAGATGGTAGATAGATAATTTTGGATCAATATTTATTTTTTAAATATATTGTAATCTAATAATAATAATAATAATAATAATAATAATAATAATAATAATAATAATACTAATAATAATACTAATAATAATAATGACAACAAGGATTGACAGCATTGGCATGACTTCTTTAATTCTGTCATATTCTTTTCGATGCCACACACTTCATCCTCTATCCCCTCCAATTTGGTCTTTTTATAACGTCTAATGCATTCATATGCAAATTAAAGTATATCAAACTACATGGGTAAAAGTTATTATGGCGACTTAAATTATTCTAAAAGAAATACAGTTGGGAAATTAGTCAAGGACAATTTGATTTTATTTATCTACTCATTTGTAACAAATTTGCATTGCAAAAATATTTATTTAACTAGACTTTTTAGCCGGTTAAAAACGGGCAAAAGTTATGCCCCATTGACTTAGAATGATTAGTTTATGCTAAATTGATGATTTGATTGTGGCTAATTTTGTGTTCATTTTTGTATTAAGTACTAATCCCCTATTAATCCCTGTGTGTCAAAAGGATACCATAAGAGTTAGATCCTGAATCTTATCACAACAAAAGGCCATACAAAATTTCAGACGAGTCGGTCCAGTAGTTTCCAAGGAAAAGTTGAACTTAGATACTAATCTCTATTAATCCCTTAATTTGCATTGAAAGGATACCATGATACTTAGTTTGCTGGAACTTATCACAATAAAAGTCAATACATAATTTCAGTTAAATCGGTCCAGTAGTTTCCAAGAACAAATGGAACAGACAGACAGACAGAGACAGACAGACAGACAGACAGGAGAAATATGATATAGGTATCTAACAGAAGTTGCCATAAATAACAGTTCTGGGCAAAGTAGCCATATTGCATAGACACTTGTTTACGTTATAAGCCTTACTTCCTGACCAAACAAGACGTCTACTTTGCTTAGAGAAACGATATTTACAGTAACTTAAAAGGCTTGTAAGTTCAATTAAATATTAAATATTTCTGTAACATAAATAAGTAAAATTAGTCGGCGATAGAAAATAAATTGTATTTGATTAATTTCCTTACTGTATTTTCTTAAAAAATAATTTATGTCGCCAATAGTAACGTTTACCATAATATATATTCAGAATTATCTTCCACCCAGAGAGAGAGAGAGAGAGAGAGAGAGAGAGAGAGAGAGAGAGAGAGAGAGAGAGAGAGAGAGAGAGAGAGAGAGAGCAGTTGGAATTTAGAGCTATTTAATGTCCGTGTGTTTATGTATGTGTGTGTGTGTGTGTGTGTGTGTGTGTGTGTGTGTGTGTGTCACCTTCCATGTGTATACCGGATAGCTATTACGGCACTTTTGATCTAAAAAACACCGACCAATCAAGCCGACAGCTACCCGCACATCCAGCCAGTCAGTCAGACCCCTAATTTTATTCTTTGTAGAGTATTCGTCCATTAACTTCAGTCAGTACACTGACTGGCTGCATAACTTGCCAGCCACTTGGCAAATATTACGAGATAAGTGTCGGTTGTTGACTGCTATTTAAAACGAATCCACGACGCACAGTATTTGGTATTTCTACCTTTCGTTGCTTTTTAAGCACTTATGGCCTTTCGCGCTATTCTTTCTCTTTCCTTGAGGGGGTGGGGATGGGCCTTCCTTTCAAGTTCTTCTTACTCTGAATCTTTAATGAAATCATTGCATTCCACAGAGATTTGCAGAAACATGGCGGCAATATAAAAAAATAATGACAACAAAGTCTATCCATGTTTCCGATAAATTTTTTTTTTTTTTTTTAGATAAGAATTCATAATTCATATTATTTGAATTCTTCGGATTACTGTTCTTATCTTGAGTGTTATTTGCACAACGTTTCAGTGAATGTAAACTCTGACATTCTTCAAGTGTATCTTGTCGAACTCGGGAGTCTTTCTGTCAAACTCAGGAATCTTTTTATCGTAAAGATAAAGTTCTAAATGAAAAATTCAGTTGTAACTTATACTCTTCTGGAGATTGAAGGTTCAATCCTCAGTGCGGGCAACACTAAAAATACGATTGCGAATTACTTAGGACTTCTACCTAGTCATGGCTGACAGACGAAAAGCATGCTACCCTTGTGGATGAAATAAAGGATTCTGTTCCAAATTCCATACAGATTCCAGAGTTCAACAGAAAGACTTTCAAGTTCAACATGATACATCTTAAGAAGATCAGAGGTTACATGAACTGAAACGTTTGAAAATAACATCGAAGTAGTCCAAATAATCCTAATAATACAATCCATGCTTAATACATCAACTGGCGCTTCTACACTATTAGGACGAATTTTTGTAGGCGATAAATGGAGTAATCAAATAATAAACAATGGTTTCTACTGATTTTTTTTTATTATCAATTTTAATAAATTACAATGTTAGCTTCCAAATTATGCAGTCGAAATTACCTGAATATTACTGAATTATCAAAAAAAAAAACCCAACTTTAATCATGTTAGTGAGGGAAAAATTGCGGCCGTCTTGTTTAAATCGAAACGGAAAATTACCTCCCTTTTGAACTCTCCTGTGTTTTCATCAAATTCTATTTTTTCTTTTCTTTAATAAATAATTTTCTACCTTATCGATTTTTGTAATTTTTTGATATAATCATCTTAAAAATACGAGGAATACCATTGTTTTCATGTGAAATTTAGTTTTACGATTTCCGAAATTTCATCTTGATAGTGTAGAATCGCCCATCAACTTTATTTAAATTCAAAAGTAAAGAATCATGAAGAAAAGGATTAAGAAATGTTTAAGGAGTCTAAACAGGTGTACGTGGATTTTGTAGCACGTTTGTTAGGCTGACAAGTTGCTGCCATATTTAGAAATCCATGACTGTGACTTGTGTTGTTTTTTTCCGAGATGCCGATCGCCACAATCAGAGATTTTTTTTGTTCATCAAGACTATGCGAAACAGTGTCTTAACTGACAAAGGTTCCTGTAGCAAGTTTGGACTCTCACTGCATATGACTGTTGACTGACACTGCTTGAAACTTACATTAATAAAGACGAGAATAACAGCAGATGGTGGCAACTGTTTTTCTTTTCAATAAGACCGAGAAAAAGATTATAACACTGAGTAATAAAGTTATGGTTAGGTTGCAATCTGCATTTTCTCTCTTGATTAGTGAGGAAATAAGAAAAAAAATAATGCAAATGACACCAACACACTTTGCACAAAGGCTGAGTCTCTATAGGAAATGTATACCAAATTGCATCTCACTGATAACAATGCTCAAGCTATTGCTTATATAGGTAACATGAACTGGCTTCAATAATCACCTCTTTCTGATTGGTTGAAGTGTAATATAGGCAACCAATGAAGCTTGAGTATTTTGATCCAATCAGCATTAAGAATGTCAACTAAATAAATATTGAATATTTCAGATCGTTTTTCTGTTGTTGTTGTTGTTGTTGTTATTGTTTTCATTGTTATCATCATCCAAGATGAGAACAGTACTGTAAGTTGGGGTGACTCTGGCCACCTGAGGTGATTTTGAGCCATTAATAAAAAATAAAAATAATAATGCATAAATAACTCTGCAGTAAATATTTGCTGCTGCACTATAATGTGTCTGTAATATTATAAATCGTAATAAGACCGGGAAATTAAGTTTAAAATTCAGAGATCATATATTATTTACATATATATTATTTACACATTATCATTTTTTTTAATGACTAAAAGTCACCCTGGGTAGCCAGAGTCACCCCAGGTTACAGTAGTCTAAATAATCCAAATAGTACAAGATAACATCTATGCTGGGTAACAACGTTATTGTTAAGATAATTAACTAAAACACAAAAATGTTATAATTTGAAAATGTACCACTTAATTTGATATTATTCAGGAAAATTTTTAAAAAATATATTAACACTCGTGAGAATTTTTGAGATGAGTATTGATAATTTGTATTATTTGGATTATTCAGACTACTGTTCTCATCTTGGAGTGATATTCTCACAACGGTTTGATTGATGTGACCTCTGACCTTCTTCAGGTGCATTTTGCTGAACTTGGAAATATTTCTATTGAACTTGGGAATCTGCACGGAATTTTGAACAGGACCCTTTATTTAATTCATGGGGTTATCTTGCTCACATTCCACCAACCATGACCAGGCAGAGGTTTTAAACAATTCACAACTGCACTCTACATAGCACTGAGGATTGAACCTTCAACCTTCATAAGAGCATCACTTAAAGCTGAATTTTTACTTAACACTTTATTTATTACCCCATTTCTGAGCTAATGTCCTTAGTCCAGTTTTTTTGTAGATTTATAAACCTGGCTCGTTCTCCTTTTCCGATTAGAAGCATTTAGCTTTGAAATGCCTTGACTTAAAGAGGTTCTTTTTTTATTATTGATCTAATAATGTAATAAAGCTTTTATTTAAATTCCAAAAAAATAAATGAATCAAAACAACTTCAATCAAAATAGCAGTGAGTGCTCGTGTGAATGCAAAAAAAAAAAAAAAAAAAATTAACCACAGTAGGCAGGCTCAAACCTGTAATGCAAAAGAGGAAAAAGAAGTGAAAAGAGCTAACGCACTAGCTGTCACGACCACAATGACTTATGATGTCACGTTGGGTCGAAATATCATTTCATAAACGTACATTGAGATCGCTGGATGTATGACTTGAAAAATGTTGACGCAAAAAGTGACCCCTCCTTGCAAAAAAAACAAACAAAAAAAACGGCCCAGTTGACCCAGACAGAATTAATCTTTTTGGCCAACTTTTACATATTTTTAATTTGAGAGATTGATCTTTCTAACGATACCGATACGTCTGTCAAAAGTTTTTGGCGGACATAAAAACACAGACAGACACACACACACACATTTTCCCTTTTATATAATAGAAGTAATTGCATAAAAGTAAACAAAATATAAAACATATTTTACTTGACACAGCTGGAGTAGATGTGAATATACCAGTCAACAATCAGTCTAACAGTAATCTTGCTTCAGTTGGACTGAGGTATGGTTCCATGTAGTTATAGAAGGTCCACTCTTCCAGGCTTTACCTTCAAAGTCTTCTGTTCTGTGTACATCTCCCTATACTTAATCTTTCCTGTGAGGTCATCAGATCTAAGCCTGCTCTTAAGACTCACATTACACACCCATCATATCATTCTCATATCATTTCAGAGTAAGGAACCAACACTCAATTGCTAGCCAATCAAGAAAAGCTGCTATGATTGCCCCCAGCAATGAATGAACTTTGACACCGGGTCAGATGCTCTCAACTGAACTGAACTGTTTTATGTCTATTCATAAACTTGAAGCATTTGTTGCACTAATAGTGAGATAAAAATGCCAACTTCTTTTAAGCAATATGAAAATAGCTTTCTCATATACTCAGTCATCTCTATGTGATCGATGCTGAAGGCTAACTAATTTCCATATTGCTTTGCAAAACGAACTCTCATTAATTAACAATTTAAAAAAAAAAATTATTTTATTCAATTATTGTACTCATTTTATTATGACTCACAGTTCTAGTTTTATAGTTGTTTTTTTTTTATAGAAGGCACTTCAGACAAAGCATGGATCCACTAAAAATTCACTGATATTTTCTATATCGTATATAAAAGTTTAGAATTTTAGACAAAAAGAGTCTTTTGGGTCCTTTTCCGGTCAATTTACTTCTAGAGGTTGACATTTTAAGCTTTCTCAATTTTCCCGGGCAACACCAGTACACGGGTCCCACTAGTATGTTATACAATTCTTTACAAATACTGCTAGAATGTAATAGAAAGAGATTTTTTTCTTTTCAAGAAATTACAATGCATACATATGGATACTATCATTCTCTATATAAATTGAGTATTAATTAAGTATTAATTAAGTATCCCTTGTGATTTTTTTTTTTTTTTTTGGTGGTGGGAGGACTGCTCAGAACATCCTTTCCCGCCTAAACAGGGTTCAAAATCAGCTTTGAAAACCTTGTAAGTGATGCCTCTTTCTCTTCCTTACAACCTCTTTCTCACAGAAGAGACGTTGCTAACCTATCTTTGTTCTATCATTATTTCATTACAAGGGCTCAACTGAGATTTAATCTATGCCCCCCCCCTACAAAACATTCACAACAAACACTCATCTAACTACACCCACTGCAACAATTTTCACACTCCGTATCATGCAAATTCCATGCACAAAGTTTCTTTCCTAGGATTTCCCATCTGTGAAACTCTGTTCAATTAGCCTGCTTTCCAGCTGACTACAACATGGTCGTCTTCAAGTCCAATGTAAACAAGTTCGTGTCAAGCTGCCTCCTTAAATAATCCAACTTTACCCACTTTCCACTACTAACAATCTCTACACTGTTGTCTCACTGACTACCGTACATTCATTAACCCTTACCCTCGAGTGACCATCAGACATTGATAAGTGATGACTAGCGCTATGACAACAGCATATTCTTTTCATTGTTTTGACTCTCGAGTATATATCCGACACAGCTAGACACAGTTAATCAACCGAGAACTACATCACTCTATATAAAAGCATATAAGATATTAATGGATACACACTCGAGAGTCAAAACAATGAAAAGAATATGCTGTTGTCCTAGTCCTAGTAATGACTCCCTTGTGAAAAAAAAAAAAAAAAATCCTATCATATGATAACAGGGTAGTTGGGGAGGGGGGGGGGGCGCAATGAGGTATGTTATTGTGTTGAAAGTCCGATAACTCTTGTATCTCTATTACCTCCCTTTCCCTCTACATATCCCATAATCCCTTTTTTGTTCTTTCCCTTAATAAAGAGTTCTTCTCATCAGTCGACACGTGTGTCTATTTTCCTCCTTTGAATTCCTGTTCATTTTTATCTCTATTCCATTAAAATGCACCACTCAACATAATGGTGCTAAAAACTTATTAACAGGATTGGAGTCAAATGTCGACTAGCAATATTAATTGGTTCACTTGAGTACGTATGGAAGCGAAAGAAAGAGGGATGAACACTTAATAGAAGTATATTATTTACTAGTAGGATCCGTGGAAATTTCATGGAATGAGAAATATATTTAATTAACAAAGAAATAAAACTGATATTTTTCCTGGATAGTGCAAAATGTTATTTTTTTTTTTAACAGAAAAAAAAAACAATAATACACAGCAAGTATGAGTTTATTAATATTTCTATGAAAATAGTATCCCTTATATTTTAAATATAGCACTAACACAAACGAGATAAATGAATAAGTACTAATAAATACTCAGAAAGTATAATATTGAATTAGTTTGGAATTATTTTTGAGATGAGTAAATTGTATAATTTTTTTATTTAATTATTTGGACTATTATCCTCATCTTTTAGTTGTTTTCACAATGTTTCGGCCAATTATTCGTCTGGCCTTCATCAGGTTAACCGCGACGGGATAGGAATGTCGAATCCTCCAACTACATCCACAGCAATTGCTGCCTTCAATAGCTGTTGTCATCTCACCACGGTTTTTTTTTTTTTTTTTTTTTTTTTTTTTTTTACAAAGGCATCACCACATTATCAAGGCCCAGAGGCCACTCAAGGATAAGGGTTAAAGAGTGTACAGTAGAAATTGGTCAATATAGTAATCATTAGTAATGAAAATTTGGTAAATTTAATAACTTATATGGAACGGCTCATCAAGAACTTATTTACTTTAGACTTGAACACAACCATATTGTAGTCAGCCGGAAAGCAGGAAAACGGAAGACAATTCCACAGGCGTGCAGTTCTAAGAAAGAAGCTTTGTTCATGGAATCTACGTTTAGGTTTAGCCACAGATAAAGAGTGGGGGAAATTATTGATAGTGTTTACAGCTAGACGAGTGTTTCTTGTGAAAGTTTGGCGAGGGGGGACCAAAGATTGAAGCTCAGTTGAACACTTTCCATGAAAATAACGATACATCAGAGACAAACTCGCAACATCTCTTCTGTGAGATAGAGGTTGCAAGGAGGAGAAAAGGACATCTCCTACGAGGCTACGAAGTCTATTTTGAACTCTATCAAGGCAGGACAAGTCCTTTCTAGCAGCTCCTGCCCAGATGTGGCAACAGTATTCCATCCTTGGACGTACCTGGCTCTTATATAGGTAGAGAATAGCATCAGCAGTGAGATATCTACTGGATCGATAGAAAGATCCCACCATTTTTCCAGCGGCCTTGGCAACAGATTTGATATACGTGTTCCATTTAAGATCAGGAGTAATGGTCAAGCCCAGAAGCTTGTCAAAACTTGAGGCCTCCTGAAGACGAGAGCCATTCATTTCAATTGATGACAAATGTGGATTAGAATGTTGATGATGTAAAGAGAGAAGCTTGGTTTTAGATGCATTAAAAGTAACCAGCCACTCCTTTCCCCATTGTACTACGTGCTCAAGATCAGAGGAGAGAGAATTGGAGAGAACTTGGTCGTTTACTGTCTTAGATGTGGTACCATAAATGGTAGTGTCGTCAGCATAAATGTCTACAAATGATGTAAGGATATGATTTGGAAGATCATTAATGTAGATCAGGAAAAGAGTTGGGCCCAGGATGGATCCCTGAGGGACACCGGCATTAATACTGTGAGCTTCTGATTTTTGCCCCTCAACTACTACTCTTATGAACCTATCAGAAAGAAATGATTTAATAATTGAGAAGACTTTTCCAGCTATACCATAGCTAGCGATCTTATGAAGTAAACCTTTATGCCATACTCTATCAAAGGCTTTAGATATGTCAAGAGCAATTGCTCTAGAAAGATTGCCACCGTCGAGAGATTCGCTAATCCTATGCGTATGTATGGTTTGGTCAACTAATCCTCGTGGTGCAGTGGATAGAGATGCGGAATATCTATGATTCCAGGTGAGCATAGTCTAGAGGTAGCGGTTTCGATCCCACCCAAAGCCGGTCAGAGGATTAGTTGACGAAACTGTGGTGAGATGACAACAACTATTGAAGGCAACAATTGCTGTGGATGTAGTTGGAGGATTCAACATTCCTCTCCTGTCGCGGTTAACCTGAAGAAGGCCAGAGGAATAATTGTCCGAAATGTTGTGAAAACAACAACTAGAAGATGAGGATAATAGTTCAAATAATTAAATAAAAAATTACCCAGAAAGTTATATTGTGCTACATAGTTCAATGCAAATAATAAAATCACATTGTAAGAGAAAATCTTTAATTTACTCATTCAGTTCAGCACCTCTTGGCAGACAAGGTTCTTCTTTTGTTGGCTCTGTTTCTTTCGAATCTTCCCTTTTTTTTACGCAATGTAACATTTCACTAACGTCTTTCTTTGGTGAAGAACCACTTCACGTCAAAATTACTATGAGTTCCTTTCTCACACCATCACAACATTGATCATATATTATTATAGTCATATTCGAAAACATGGCTAAATCAAAGGGAGGTCACTCTCATATTCTTTACTAGGGTTGCCAGATTAGCCTTTTTTAAGTTAGATTTCATGAATTTGACCTTTTTTTTGATGCAGTTTTGCCTTCAAAAATTGTATTTGGTCTTTTTCAAAGTGTAACATATGAATTAACTAAGTAAAGAACAAACAGAATATTATATAGCTTACCTTTTATCACTGAAACTGCAACCTTTTTATAAAACTAATGTTTTCACCCACGAGTGATCAAGACACTAAACAGAATAAATGTCTTTATACATGCTGGTATTTTTTTCTCTGCATCATCGCTTCTTCTCATCTTTATCTTCGTTTCATGTATGGCCGCTTCGTCTAGAGGTTCTTGATCATCTCATTTGTTAAGCTAAGATGAATAAAACATCTCATGCGTGAATGACACAAGGAAACTCTTGAATTGAAAGCCATGTTTAATTTCAGAAAAGTTTCTAATGGGTAGCTGTTCTGTACAAGTTTTGCAGATGAAGAGTATTCGTTGGGTAGCTGTTCTGTATAAATCTCGGACTTAAAAATTTTGCAGGCAAAGAGCAAAAGATCTTTCTCATGTTGGCACACAAAAAATTATGTGCCGGAATACTAAAAGATTCATTATTTTTATGGAGCAATTCTAGTTTCTGATTGATTGCTAGCAGAACATGGCTCCATTTGATTGGCCAATTCCTATCGCCAGTGTCTATAAGTAGAACCTTTCAACTTTCAGTGCTCTTAATATATCAAAAATGTTGCAACAGAAATGTTTGCTAAATTATTTAAGGTTTTATTTAAGAGAATGGAATTAAATAGAAAAAAAACTAAATAACTTCAAATTATTTCTTTCTTAACTTAGTTTTTGAACTTAAGAATTGAGAGATGCAGACAGACAGACATCAAAGTGACATTCGACTTAAATTATTCTACATTATCATTCTGTGCCCCATCCATACAACTTCCAGAGTAAGACTGAGCTGAAACCCTTTTGTCTTGCTGGAAACCGTGACTCATTTGTTATATATCATGATATTGTTTGACTGTTTTGTCTACAGAGTTTGATCTCTGCCCTCTGCTTCAATTCAAGTCACCTGTCTCTGCATACAATTGTGTTTGCAGATAAGTGACTGTGATATGCACTAAAAGTGACCCTCATCAAAATTCACACTAGTTACTTTAATTGCTACTTGTTCATGTAGGGTCCCTACTATATGACAACATTATAAAAGATACTATCGCTTGTAGAAGAGCAAAAAGCTTACACCTGTAAGTTTATGAAGGGAATTTTATTTTAAAAGTCATTTTCATTTACAATTAAAAGGCTATGCTGATTATGCAGTTGAATCAATCAGAACAATAGAATAAAAGCCGCTGGAGCAGAACTTTTATTTCAACAGCATACAGTGAGAAGAGTTGAAAATGATAGATATACACTTAGTATGAAACGAGTCACCTAATTAGTTAATTACAAATCACAGCCAATTAGGACAATTAAAATGGTTGTTTTTCTTTTTTTTTTTTTTTTTTAAACATAACTCAGTCCCAAAACTAAAGAATATTATAGCATATCTTATGTGTTATTACAGTACAAGAGTCATTCTAAAAGTAAATCCTCCTATTTTTTAAAAACTCAAACAGTTGAACAGCTATGAAGACGGAAGTGGTATCACTAAAATAAGTGAAAATAAGTGCTTCAAAATTTATTATTTTTTTTTTACATAATCATCTCCCATTCTCAATGCATTTTTGTCAGGAATGAACGGTGGCTGTGTATGGGCGTCCAGAGCACTTTTTGTCATATGAGGGTCGTTCTTAAAGTAATGCCTCCTACTTTTTAACTCAAAAAGTTAAAGAGTTACGAAGATGGGAGTGCTACCATTAAAATCAGTAACTGTTTGTGCTTTAGATTTTATTTTTCCACAGTCATCATCATTCTCAATTAAGGAATTCAATGGCGCATCTCTGCTTCTAACGCACGTCTATGAGAGGGACTGCTTTCTTAGAGTCTCACACCGTTAATATATTCAGCATTAAGAGATGAAACTTTCAGTCATTATAACAATGCAATTTGCAATCCCCGCTGATCCATCTGGGTGGAAAAAAAATAGGAGGCATTACTTTTGAAGCGCACCTTGTATAATGAGAGAAGCTGAAGGTGATAGATACAATTTTAATAACTGACGAATCACTTGGTGAGTTAATTGTAAATTACGGCCCATTAGAACAATTAAAATGGAAGTTTTCTTTAAACATTACTTAATCCAAAAATTCTGAGAGAAATAAACATTGATTAATTCGGCTTTAGTAGATACATGAGTATTTTGACTAAGTTTTATTTAATTAATGAGGAGTCGCTGCACAAATTTATTGGCAGTGATATATTTTAAGCAGCATTGGGTAATATTCTAGCGAGATAATAAAATAAATGTAAAATTTCAGTTCTAAGGGAGATAATCGTATTTGCGTTATTTCCCTTTGACCTTTGACAAATAAATTTTAGTGTTCTTATTGATAGTATTAATGATTATGCTATAATCTATTATTATATGAAAGTTAAATTAATCAACGTTTGCTTCCTAAAGGTTCATTTCTTTTTTACTATAATAATACAAAATACATGCTAAAATATTCCTTAGTTAGAGATCGAGTTATATTTTTTTTTTATTCTACTATAATTTAACAAAAAAAAAAAAAAGCACTCGTCTAGCTGGAAACACTATCAATAATTTCCCCCACTCTTTATCTGTGCCTAAACATAAACGTAGATTCCATGAACAAAGCTTCTTTCTTAGAACTGCACACCTGGGGAACTCTCTTCCGTTTCCCTTCTTTCCAGTTGACTACGATATGGTCATCTTCAAGTCCAACGTAAACAAGTTTTTGATAAGCCATCCCCTTAAGTAATCCAATTTACCAAATTTCCATTACTAACGATTACTACGATATTATCCCATTGACTACTGTACACTCATTAATCCTTATCCTCTAGTGGCATTCGAGCCTAGATAAGTGGTGACTCCTTTTTATAAAAAAATATCCATAAATTATAGTTAACTGAACAAGTCATTCATCTCTCATTTCACTTTTGAATAACTTGCATAGTGTATTCGTATGCACCACAAACACATATGTAAATTAGACAGCAAGGAAAACATAGAATTAAATAGACTTATTAATTTTAGTTACGCAATAAGGATTTTAAAACAGATATATCACAATGAAATGAAAGCAAAAAGAAACAATTATTGTCACAAATTATGTCCAATAAATATCTACGATTCTATCATCTCTATCTTCTCATTCGTTAGGGATTATTTAAGTTAAATTTGGTTCCAAGTATAAGTTTTTTTTTTAAGGAAGAAAGAAGACTTTTTATTAGAAAATTGATTTTTCTTTTTTCAATAAAAAGTTAGCTTTAAATCAAAGGCATTAATCTATATACAGGAAATTTGAATTATTAAACCGTTAGAATTTTTTAAAAGTTCACTGCGTGCAACTCTGCGCAAATTCCTGGTTTTAAAATCTTTCATTCTGAATCCGTTTGAATGCTATATGGATTGAACACACACACACACACAGACACACACACACACACACACACACACACACACACACACACACACAAAAAAAAAAAAATTGATTAAAAATAAATGTATGTAGTGTGATTGAGATGTGATTTGGACGAACACTAAAACAAAATGGCTCACATAGCTATCCTCTTCCTTTCTTTGCTTCATTTAGATTCACTCTCCTCTTCACTTCTATTAGGTTGCTGCATAAGTTTCTGCCGTTTTTTATTTTTTTTAAATGAAAATCACAGTATTTTAACAGCAAAAGTAAGTTTGTGTGGGACCCAAGCTCCAAGTTTTTGTGTGAATCACTGAAGGTGGCATGAAATTGTCACAAAATCACACTTAATCTTTTCACTCAATTCTCTACATGTCTGATGGCTATCTTCCTTCAAAAGACCCCTGAGTTGGTCTTCGTCTATCTTGATTGATCTTCCAGAACGAGGAACATCATTGAGGTAAAAATTACAGTGTTTGAATCTTTTAAACTAATCTTGAACAGTTCTCTCAGCTATAGCGTTTTCTCTCCATATATGACTCAAATATTCTTGGTCACTTCACTCGCTTTTTGACCTCGGTTAAAAGCGAAAAGAAGGTGTTGAAAATATGACTTTTTATCTACTTGACAATCCATTTGATGGTTCTGAAAAAACAAGAAAAACTTATATGAGCAAAACAAAACGATGACAATTATCTTATAGAACAGAATAGTGCTTTCTAATGATATATAGCACTTTGCCAAATATTAAAACATGTTTTAGAACAAAATTGTTTTATGAAACGGCAGGATCTTATGCAACAACCTGATAAAAGCAAGTTAGTTTTAACATGAACGTGTTAACTCAAAATATTTGCAAAAAATGAAAATCGTGTACAAAATTAATCAAACTTATAGAAACAGTGACTTGATAAACATAAATCAGAGTTCTTTTGTGTCACACCTATGATGTGCATCGATTCTCTAAGTCGTCTGCTCGTTCAACTACCCAGAAGGTAAACTCACACACATACATACACGCAAGGAAATTTTGAAACAAACTTTCTGACGCTTTTGTCTACTTCTTATTCAAGAACTTGAAAACTTCTCCACAAACTTTGGTCTTTCAAAGTATATGTTATGTCTCTGTAAAATTGTTGAAATAAATATATTTTGTTCATAACTCATGTTTTCTTGCTTTCATTCATAAAGTCCCGTGGTTAAATTTAACACTTACTAACTGGTGACCCGTTCATAACATTCATGTTCTTATCCATCTTTTTTATTTGCCAATTTAATTACATTTATAGTAATTGTTAGTATTGATCTTGAAATTCTTCAACAACATTAGTATTGTCGAAATACATTATCTGAAGCCAGGAGCAGCACCTATGGTGTTAACTGTATCTTTTATTTTTAATATTGATTGAATGTCAAAACTTAAATTGAATATATATATATATATATATATATATATATATATATATATATATATATATATATATATATATATTAATAAAAAATGTTGCATAGTATAGTGATAAAATGGCTTATTATTTTTAATAATAAATATTTCCTAAAAAATCAATTTGCTAATCGTTTGCATTTAAAAAAGAAACACGTTTAAGTCAAGGCAGACTTTAAAATAAAACAAAATAATTTATTTATTAAAAGGCATTTCTGTCATCAGCCAGTTTGCATCTCCATTGAAATGGGATCGGTTATTTATGTAAAATAAAATTTAAAAAAATGAGCAAACTATGTAGACGTCCTCTAATGCTAAAGATCCTTCTACTTTGAAAATTTCTTCCTCGAACTGTTAGAATTTAGAATTTCCTCTTCTCCGACTGTGCTAACATGCAGAAAATTTCAATGCAATGCGAACAGACATCTTGCTGCTAAACTGTCTACATAGAGTATGCCTGTAGGCATGGTCCCTAATTTACAGTAGCTTCTTGCGTCTCAATGGCAATTTGCTCTGATTTAGATGAATAATTTGAATGCAATATATATATATATATATATATATATATATATATATATATATATATATATATATATATATATATATATATCTATTATAATAAAGTCATATTCCTGTCTGTCTGTGTGTCTGTTTGTTTGTTTGTTCACAACTTGATTATTATGTACAAAAGGTACACTATTTCACAATTTAATTTTCATACCAAAAACTGAAGATCACACACGTTTCATTCCATCATGATCTCTGTATACAATTTAGTCAAATGAAATCTACATTCAAGAAGTAGCCTCATTTGCATATTACATTTAAGAAAGTCTATTTTAATAATTAGCTCAATTTTATTGTTTGTTTGTAAAAGAATTATTTTGATCGTTTTATTTTGAAGTATTACTTACAGTTGATTTATTTAATTAATTTTTTTATTTAATTAATTTTTTTTATTTAATTTATATTTAATTTAATAAATTTTCAATCATTATTAGCGGGCACCAGTTTCCTTTAAAAATGGAAGTAAGTTTATTTATTTAATCTGTGAGAGAAAAAAAGAAAATGTCTGCCTTAAACCACTAAACTAATTTTAAAACAGATCCTTTGTTCGATAAAATGCATGCCCATTGGCTGATAGGAAGGGGCGCTGTGAATACTAGAAAGCTGATTGGCTAACTAAAATACTCAACAGAAGAGGACCATATAAAAACGATAAACAACCACAGAATTCGCGCATAAGCCTGACGAATCCTAGAGTGGATGAAACGCCAAATATTCAGTGTAGCTTAATCGCCATATATTTTATAAATTACTAACTAGCTCTACCTACGTATTGAGCACTTTTGAAGTAAATACTTAAAGTTTACGCATAAATCTATACTTTCGTATATTAATTTTAATTAATTTTATGTGAGTAAATGAAGTAGTTATATATATATATATATATATATATATATATATATATATATATATATATGGCAGATCATCATATAATTATCAGATAACTCTGACAGATGTTAAAAAGCATTTAAAAAATAAATGTTTAAATTTCAACAATATTTCTCACGATTAAGGGTTGCCAAATGGATTAGGTCCTTGCTAATGAAGCCAGAGATGGCTTCTGTTGCCGGGTTCGAAACCCGACCGCCCAAATGACAGTGTCAAGGCTTTTTACCGTTACACTATATGGCTGCTGCTGTGCGGGTAGGGAATTAACGATGTTTTGACATTGTCTAAATGCCTAAGCTCGATTTGTTTACACAAAGAGCATTGCTTAATAATAATCGCTAATGGGAATTTGTATATCACTTATTTATTTACACTCACAAGTAATACAATAAGAGGTGGCTGGTTACTTTTAATGCATCTAAAACCAAGCTCCTATCTTTACATCATCAACGCTCTGATCCCCATCTGGCATCAATTGAAATGGATGGCTCTCGTCTAGGAGAGGCTCCATGTTTTGATAAGCTTCTGGGTTTGACCTTTACTCCTGACCTGAAATGGAACACGTACATCAAGTCTGTTGGCAAGGTCACTGGAAAAATGGTAGGATCCTTCTACCGCTCCAGAAGATATCTCACTGCTGATGCAATTCTCTATCTATATAAAAGCCAAGTACGTCTAAGGATGCAGTACTGCTGCCACATCTGGGCAGGAGATTCTAAAAAAGCCTATCCTGCCTTGACAGAGCACAAAATAGATTTTGTGGCTTAGTGGGGAATGCCCTTTTCTCTCTCTTTTTTTTTTACACAGGCATCACCACATTATCAAGGTCAAGAGGCCACTCGAGGATAAGGGTTAAAGAGTGTACAGTAGAAATTGGACAATATAGTAATCAATTCGGTAAATTTGTTAACTTATATGGAACGGCTCATCAAGAACTTGTTTACGTTAGACTTGAAGACAACCATATTGTAGTCAGCCGGAAAGCAGGAAAACGGAAGACAATTCCACATGCGTGCAGTTCTAAGAAAGAAGCTTCGTTCATGGAATTTACATTTAGGTTTAGGCACAGATAAAGAGTGGGGGGGGATTATTGATAGTGTTTTCAGCTAGACGAGTGTTTCTTGTGAAAGTTTGGCGAGAGGGGAACATAGACTGAAGCTCAGTCGAACACTTTTTATGAAAATAACGATACATCAGAGACCCTGCAACCTCTCTCCCACAGAAGAGATGTTGCGAGCCTGTCTTTGTTTTATCGTTACTTCCATGGCAAGTGCTCGTCTGAGCTCCAATCCCTGGTCCCTCCTCGCCAACCTTTCACGAAAAACACCCATCTAGCTGAAACCACTGTCAAAAATTTACCCCACTCTTTAACTGTGTCAAAACCAAAACGTAGATTCCACGAACAAAGCTTATTTCTTAGAAGTGCACGCCAGTGGAACTCTCTTCCATGTGCCTGTTTCTCATCTGACTACAACTTGGATATCTTCAAGTCCAACATAAACAAATTTCTGATGAACCACCCCCTTAAGTAAGTCACTTTATCAAATCTCCAATACTAATGATTACTACGATACTATCCCATTGATTACTATACACGCAATAGCCCTTATCCCGGAGTGGCTTCCGGGCCTTGATAAGCGGTGACTTCTATGTAAAAAAAAAAAAAAAATTCCCAATATGCTCAACCCAAGTGACCTTGTGTGTGTTTGTGAAACGGTATTTATCAAACTACTCTGTCACGTTTTGGTCTACAGACTTTAAACTCGTGTATTCGAACCTGTGGAACAAATTCAATTCGATTTTAGCCGGAAAAAATAGCTTTTAAGAGGTCAAAATTAAAAATCTGAAACTTGTCAGGCGTAAGTCCACTTTAAGTTTATCCTCCATGCATGCCCAAATATACATTTATATGTTAACTGCATTAATTTGTAAAGTTTTTATATGCATGTCTCTTTAGGTTATACGGTAGCGAATACTACTGGAGATAAATGTTTTGATTTCGATTATAGCTGATGCTACCAAAGTCATTTTTTAAACTGTTGAAACTATTACTACATACTGAGCACAATATAATAATCGTTAGAGAATTGGCTTTATAATAAAATAAAATAAAAATAATTAAAATATAATATTTAAGTTTATTTTTTGATTGGGCAACGCCGGGTAACCTGCTAGTATATCTAATATTGTAGCAGATTGGAACCCTACGATAGTCGAAGGTCGGTTATGTAGCTAGTAGGTATTCAGTTTGCATAACTTTGCTAGTTACATACTAAGGGAATTTTGTAACAATAACATAATGGGGCATATTTCGATGAGCAAAATATATGTTTACAAACAAAAAAAAACAAAACAAAAGTGACAAAAAATAATTTAAACCTGTGCTCTTCTTCAAAGTTTTTTCGCCGCGACCCTTTTTTGAAATTTTATACATAAAAAAATAAGTTAATAGAGCGAAAAAGTTTGATTGCTTCGAAAAATCAACACTAACTAAGCATGGAATAAAAAATATTTTCCTTTTTTTATTTATAAAAAAAAATCACAGAAAAAAAATAACTGAAATAAGCAAGTGTTAAAAAAAGAAATATGAATAAATATGAACGGTAATAGCAGTTAAAAATCATATACCATTATTAAGATTGTATCATCTCATTTGAATCAATGTGAGTTTGATGCGCCTGCATTTATTGGCATAAAGATACATCAATTTTCAATATAAACTGACAATCATTTTAATTTGAATGATATTGTTAAAATCCAAAACAGTCATATAATATAATATTACATTGTAACTTACTCTTAACGTTTTTTTTTTCTTTGTTTTAAAGAAAAACTTTTTTTGTCTCATTTCTTCACTTATAAACTTACTAGCAGGGAGACCCGGCCATGCCCGGGATTGAATGATGATCAACGAATATTTCACTCCCATATTTTTTATTGTCATCGAAATCGATGACATCGCCTATTTTTCAATCAAATCGATTGATTGGCTGCTCTAGTTTGGAACCCATCGCGACACACCGGAAGGAAGCTTTGCATGTCTCTGGCAATGATTTAGTCCACAATACATTGTAGTTTACAGTGCACTGTAGAGAACCTACTATTGATTTTAGAAAATTATTTTTCATATATGTCTTGAATTAAAGTTTCAAATTGTATTCTAAGCAGAAACATTCATTTCGAACGCGCCCCTGTCATATCAAAGAACATACTGTTGATTTTATATGCCTGAACTTACTGCTTGTGCGGTGATAATGGCTTGAATTTAAGTTTAACATGAAAAAGTCAAGTATCATGATTCAATTGTACTTTAAACGGAAGCATTCATTCTGAACGTGCTCCTATTATATCAAAGAACCTACTGTTGATTTTATATGTCGGGACTTCCGGTTTGTGTGTTAATAAAACCTCTCAAATGCACTTGTAATGTTAGACTATGTAAAGTGTTAACTTTTATCAAAATCACCTGTTCCTTCTTTCCTCGGATTATTTCGATTATCAATTATCGAAGACATTCCCATACAAAACTTATTTAAGAACACTGCCAGGCACATGAGGTAGCTTCGTGTGAAATTTCATAAAAATCGGTCTAGCCGTTTTCGAGCCAATAGGGACACACAAATACACATACACATACACACAGACACAAACATACACCCACATATATACATACACACAGACACAGGCATACACACGTATACACACAGACACACGCAGGCATACAAACGCACATACACACACAGACATACCCACAGACATACACATACATACACACAGAGGCAAAGTTTCTTCCATGTAATTGTAGAGATATGCATTATATGTTTTAATACGATCACGTGACGCTCATATTTTTTTTTTTCAGATAAATCGATGATGGATAAATGGATGATAAATAAGAGAAAAACCTTTGATGATTTGATTGATGCCGGTATGATTGTAACTAATTTCTAAAACGGAAACAAAAGAGAATAAGCTTTCTTGTGTGAAAAAGTACAATGAAACTCATTTGCAATTTGGATTCACATTTATTATAAAAATAATGAGCAACGAAGTCTATCACTGATAATGAGAGAAGCTCTGGACGATGGCTGCAAGGCATTAAACATATTGACAGAGCATTATTTATCGAAAGGAAAACCCAAAATTATTTCTTTATATACTGAACTGACCTCTCTAAAACGAATGGAAGCCGAAACTATTACTGATTATAAGAGCCTTTAAAAATGTCTGATGAAGTTATTAGCGACAGTCGATTAATTTCCATGGTCCTCAAGAGATCACCGAGTGATTTCAAGCCATTTACCACCGTGATAACCCAGAAAGAAAAACCCATGACTTTTAGTCAATTCAAGGTAGCACTCAGAAGTTACGAGGAAACTGAAAAAATGATCACAGAAAAAAACGAATCTACAAATATCATGAAATTTAAAAATGCACAGATAAAAACACCAAAATTAAATTATACCCATGCCGGGTTTTTAGCCGCAATTTTGCCCAAAACAATTTTTCTCGTAAGAAAAGTACAAAAATTATTTGCTATAATTGTGGACGACCTAATCACAAGAGTTTCCAATGTAGATACAGGACTTTAAAGGGCGACTCCATTAAAAATGTGGAGAGCTCCGTTAGCGAACATACATTTTTATTTTCATGTACGTTTAATGCTTCAACAAACAATAATTTTCTTGTCGATTGTGGGTCCACGGCACATGTGATTACAAAGGAATCTGATTTTATCAATTTTGATCTCAACTTTAAGCCTCAAAATCATTTTATAGAAATAGCTGATGGGAGTCGAATAAATGATATCATTTTGAAAAGAAGTGATGCTAAAATCTCGCTAAGGAACAATAAAGGTGAACTATGTTTCTTTATTCTAGAAAACGCTCTTCTAATCCCAAAATTCAAACAAAATATATTTTCTGTACAAGCTGCCATTAAACAAGGTGCAAATATAAACTTTAGCCCCAATAAATCAAAACTGGTGTACCCGAATGGATTTGTATTCAACATGATAGATATGTGCTGAATTTCATAGATGACCATTCAGATTTAATAACGGTTTACTTTTTAAAGAACAAATCTGATACCCTGCTAACAACTAAAAAATATTTAGCTGACGTGGCTCCCTACGGTGAAGTAAAGTGTATTTGCTCTGACAACGGTACAGAATTCACTAATAAAGACTTTGAACTTTTACTAATTAACCATCGTATCAAACATGAAAAATCAGCTCCTAGATCACCACACCAAAACGGGACTGCGGAAAGAGCATGGCGGGCACTTTTTGAAATGACAAGATGTCTACTCATTGAATCAAAACTCCCCAAAAGTCTCTGGACGTACGCACTTATGGCGGCTGCCTCTACATGAAACAGGTGCGTTAACAAAACACTATCTAAAACCCCATATGAAACTTTCTGTGGTAGAAAACCAAATTTAAGCCGAATGCATGTATTTGATTCAACTTGTTTCGCATATATAGATAAAAAGAGTAAATTAAATATTAGAACCGATATAGGTATATTTGTTGGATACGATAAAAGCAGTCCAGCCATTTTAGTATTTTTTTAAGAGAAAAATAAACTAAAAAATTCCAATGTGTAAAATTCACAGATACGTTTAATTTTTAAGACGAAACCCCATCATATGAAGAGGATGAAATTATATTTCCTTAAATTATTAAAACAAATGAAGACAATAAAGATCACGGGAATAAGAGTATCCATGATGATGATGATGATGATAAAGTCAACAGATACCCCAAAAGAAATAGAAGGCGGCCCGGTTTTTTGTGGTCGACAATATGAAAGATTATCAAATCGACTATTGCTATTCCATGGAAAATACGGCAAAAAGCTTTAACGAAGCAATTAATTCACAACATTGTGATGAATAGAAAATAGCCATGAAAAAAAAATAGATGCTTTGACCGAAAATAATACCTATACGATAGTACCTCTCCCAAAAGATAAAGATGTTATTTCTACAAGATGGGTTTTTACAAAAAAGACTACAGCATCAGGCGTAAAACAGTACAGAGCTAGATTTGTTGCAAAAGGATACTCTCAGATTTACGGTATAGAATATTTTTCTACCTTTTCACCGACCACAAACCTAACGACAATCAGAATTTTATTGCAAATCGCATCGCAATATGACCTAAACACCCATCAAATGGACGTAAAAAATGCTCTAATAAACTGTGAAATTTATATTACCCCTCCAGAGGGATTTATAATGAAAAATAAAAATAGCGTGTGGTGACTTAACAAGTCATTGCATGGCCCAAAGCAGAGTGTTCAGTGTTGGAATACAGTATTATGTGATTATATGATTAAAAAACAATTTAAACAATGCGTTGCAGACACCTGTTTATATACCGAACATAAAGACAATAAACTACTGATTTTGGTTTTATGGGTCGATGATATTTTAATCACATCAAATTGTGACATGATGTTGACTGATGTTAAGAACAAATTAAGTAAAAGATTTAAAATCACCGATCTTGGCAAAATATCCTGTTTTTTTTTATAGAATTTACTCAAAGGAAAGAACTTGTTACGATGAATAAATCGAGATACATTGACAAAATGCTATTAAAATTTAGAATGGGAGAGTGCAAGAAACGCTCTACACCGGTCGAAAATGATATTAATAAAAATATATACACAGAATCTGAAATAATAGACGATAAATTATACCGAGAAATCATAGGAAGTCTTGTATATTTAATGACTGCGACGAGACTTGATATATTCTATACAGTAACAAAACTGTCACAAAAATTATCAAGACCGACAATGAAGAATTTAAACAGAGCTAAACAAGTCCTTCGTTATTTAAAAGGAACTAAAGAATAGAAGTTAGTGTTTAGAAAATAAAAAAATCCCCTCAAATTAGAAGGATTTTCGGATTTAGATTGGGGAAACGATGAAGATCGAAAAAGTATATCTGGATATTGTTTCAGACTATCAGAAAATGGGCTTATTATTTCATGGAAATCTAAAAAGTAACAGATTGTATCTCTCTCTACGTGTGAAGCAGAATTCATCGCGATCACACACACGACCCAGGAAGGACTCTACATTAAAAATATCCTAAAGACTATTTTAGAGCCAGAATTAACTAAAAGCCCCGTAGTAATTAATTGTGATAATCAAGCCAGTATAGTCTTAGCACAAAACATGATACTCAACCAAAGATCTAAGCATATAGATATAAAATACCATTTCATAAAAAACGAAGTGAAAAAGGAATCCATTATTTTGAATTACATATCAGAACAAAATATCGCTGATGTATTTGCGAAACCCGCAACAAGAATAAAATTAAAGCGTTTTGCTTCAAAACTTGTTGAAGGATTCGACTTTGAATAATTTTTCACGGGCCTGTATGTATATAAATTTCTATATATTGAAGAAAAAAAAAGTCCTGGGCAAGACGTTAAACTGCATCCATTTTGTTTATATTAACACTTTAACCTACTAATACTTTTACTGAAATAATAAAAAAGAACTAAAAAAAAAGAGAAAGTCACTTTTTTGCAAACATTTTCTTTGGAAATTTTCTTTTTGACAAATACTTTTTGCTTATTTTAAGGCGCTCATAAATTACAGTTGATTTTATTTTTCATGCGCATTAGTTTTCTTTCTTATTTATCAAAAGTTTCTTATTTTTTGCATTGTTTTAATTAACAAATAAAAAAACCTCTCTTTTTAAACGGGTACATATTGCGTGTATATTTATATGTATATTCATTTATATGTATATGTGTATGCGTTTTTAAACAAAGCTGAATAATCAAATTTAAGAAATGGTTTCCTTTTTTCACATGCCCATCCCTTTTTAAGGTAAAAATAAAAAAATCTTTTATTTCTCTTTTATGTACACATAGATGTATATGTTTGACATTTGAACAAAATTAAAAATGGCGTCTTTTTACATGCTAAAATTTTAAGATCCAAATGATTTCTAATTTTGTTATGTATAACTGAATATAAAAATATATATTTATTTTTGAGCAGAATGAACCAAAGGGACTTCCCTACTCTTAAAAATAGAGGGGATGTTGTAATATTTCATAATGGGGTAGATATTTAATTGTTGCCCCCCTCAGCAATATTTGGTACAAGGCTGGAAAGCGGGAATCTAAGCAGGCTCCCTCAAGGCGGAGAACTCCTACAATTGCAAAAATTGCCTGAGTAACCCCGTCGGCATTCCCCAGTCGGGGCGCCTCAGGTGACAAGCAATATACTTGCCTCACCTGAAAGCCTGGTGGCAAGGCCTGGGAGGGTGGACCTCCTGGGTATTACCCAGGTGGTGTACCTCAGTCCGACAGGTGCTGGCCAGTTCCCAGCCCCTCACTTGTCGGGCTGAGTGTCAAGAACAAATCCTTGACGAGTACTTTACCCTGTCTCCCTGCAGCCGAAGCCGCTAGGAGATACATCCCATCATGAGAGTTTCATAATGGAGTAGTTATTTAATTGTTGCCCACCTCAGCAATATTTGGCACAATGCCGGAAAGTGGGGATCTAAGCAGGCTCCCCTAAAGGCAATAAACTTGCCCCACCAGAAAGCCTGGGAGGTGAACCTCCTGGGTATTACTCAGGTGGTGCACCTCAGTCCGATAGGTTCTCAGCCCCTCACCTGTTGGGCTGAGTGTCAAGTGACGAATCCTTAACGAGTACTACCCTGTCTCCCTGCAGGCGAAGCCGCTAGGAGACACATCCCATCACACTGGACGTATAATGGGGTATGATCCCACACAGTTGGGAGATTCTATTTATAAACGATGCTGCTTGGAACTGACGAATCGAATTAATTCACGTTCTGCTACCAACCAATCAGAAAACAAAATTGCTCCATAAATATTAAATCTTTCTGTAGCAATTTCGCATGTTTTCTTCGTGTCAACACGGGAAGAATATTTTGCCCTGTGGATTCCAACTCGAGAACTGTCTACTGCGAGCCAGCCACCTCCCAGAACTTGTGTAGAACAACGAACCATCAAAAACTGTTCTGAAACTAAACATGGCTTAATTTCTAGATTTTATTAGTAATTTAATTCGTCTTACACATGTTTCAATGAATGGTGGAAATTAGTTACCAGAGAAAGATTTATGTTCCTCGAAATAAAGACACATGTAAAGTTTAAAAAAGATCTCCAACTGTGTCTCTTTTTTCAAGGGATTTAAATCTGTCTCTGATGAGTTGCTTGGTGAGTTTCTACCATTCAATGAAACATGTGTAAAACGAATCATACTATTAATAAAATAATATGAGTATGGTTACTTTTGATATATATATATATATATATATATATATATATATATATATATATATATATATATATATATATATATATATATGCTCTGAAAGTGTAAATTCATTTTTATTGAGTTGTTGAGCTAAATTAAATGTGGCAATTTTGAAAAAAATTATATCTCTTCTTCTCTTCCTTCTTTTTTTTTCTCACTGTCACCTTAAACAAGGCATATTGCCACTTGGATGCAAGGGGCTACTAATTTGGACTATGCCTGAGAAAGATGTTGGTTTACGTTACATTTGGATTTTTTCATATCAGTACAATTAGAGAAATAGGTAGCAGGTAGGGAATCCCAAAGTCTGGCTGGTCTAGGGAAGATAGGTTTCTGGTATTTACAAACCTCAACAGTGAATGGGTGTGATTTTGCTGCTAAGTGGGTTTATCAGGGATATGTACATCGAGGGGGCACAAGTGCAATGAGTTCATCAGAGCATTAAAATACTTGTAAAACAGGTACAGGGATGCAACATTGTAGCGATGGGACAGAGGTTGGAGCCTAGTTGACAAAGTGGGACTCATTAGATTGGAGACCCTTTTTAGACCCTATATAAGAGGGAGAGACTAGTGGTAGATACACCAGCCCAGACGTGGCAGCAATATTCCATGCATGAGTGAATGGTGGTTTTGTAGAGGTACAGGATACTCTCAGGTGTGAGTGGTTTTCTAGCACAGTAGAGAGAGCCCACCTTTCTTGCAACAGCCTTCGCAATGTCCTCAATCTATTTGTTCCAGTTCATATTTCCTGTGAATGTTAAGCCGAGGAGTTTGAAGGAAGAATTCTTAGGTAGGGAGTTATTTGTCATGAATATTGGTGATTGGAGAGGTGTCTTGTAATTGTTAAAGGAGAGCAGCTTAGTCTGACTAGCATTAAATGTTACCATCCATTTATAGCCTCATTCCACTATGGTTTTGAGGTCATTTTCTAAGGATTCTGACATTGTCTTAGATTTGTTTAAATCCGTTCTTCCTTCATGCATTTTATAGATCATTATATCATCAGCAAATATACCCATTTCGGATACAATATTATCAGGGAGGTCATTGATAAATATCAGGAATAATAGTGGTCCAAGTATCGACCCTAAGGTAGTCTCGCATTAATGTTATGCTGCTTCGATGAACATCCATCAATAACAACCTGGATGGTTCTATCATCGAAGAAGGATCTAATTATATTTATTATTCGTCCAGTTATACCATATTTAATTTTAATTAGCAGCCCTTCATGCCATACTTTATCAAAAGCCTCGGATATATCGAGGGCTACAGTCCTGGCTTTGCTGGCCTTATCTAGTGCATTTTTTTTTTTTTAAATTTTCTTCCTTTGAAGATTGTAATGCTGGGTATGGGGCAGCCAAACCAGCTGCCAACATTGCCCCGCTTTTTATTGAAACCAACTGAGAGCTCTTTTTAGTATCCTTGATGTTCCCTTAAGTGCAATTGTCTGGATCTCTCTTGCACTTGGTTCACCAGGAATATTAGTTAAGTAAGTCTTCAGGTTCTTCTTCATAAGCCCTGTGGCACCTATAATAACTGGTATGATTGATATCTCCCTAAGATTCCGGTTTCTTTTCATATCATACATGAGACCTTGATATTTGGTCTTTTCTCTCTTTCAGCTCTGTTCAGACCGCCATCATTAGAGGCACTCATTCAACCAAGGTTGCCACTCTTTCTGACTTATTCCATATAACTATGTCAGGTTTGGTAGCAGCATTTTCAAGGTAAGTGGCTGTGAGGATTACATGGTCGTAGAGATGACTGTTAAAATATCTGCAATAGAGCGACATTTCCTAAATTCATACTGTTTGTCAGATAGAAGATTAGCTTTTGCAAGGTGGTGGACTAGTGCTTGATTGATTAGCATCTCAAGGATTTTATTGAAGAGGGAGAGAAGACTGATAGGGTGATAATTGAAAGGATCGGACCTTTCACCAGAATTCTTGTACACTGGTACAACAGAGGCCATCTTCCAGCTATTAGGGAAGCAACATTCAGCGAAGCATTTGTTGTAGAATTTGGAAAGTATGGGGCTAGCTCAGCTGAGCATTTCTTAATTAATATATTAGGGATGAAATCAGGCTTCTTGTTCTAATAATAATATAATAAAATGATAACGATTTTCCACTCTACAAAAAGACAGTATAGCTTCAAAAATGCAGATGACACCTAAAAAGCAATATGTTCACACAAGCTCTCTGTATATGGTGGAAGTTTTCCGGACGTTATGTTTCTCTTTAAACCAGTACCGTATCTTCCTATATAAATTCTGGCAAAATTTACTGTCTCAAACAACGCATATATAGAGAGAGAGTAGCACAATACTCACTCCCACAAGACTTTCTCCCATCATACACCAGGGCCATTATTTCATAGTAATATCTTGCCACTAACGACCGAGATTATTTCATTTTATTTACAATTAGTATGTTTAGATGTTGTCTTAATTTTATTATTTTTATTTTATTTATTTTTTTTTTTTTAACAGTGCTTGTTACGCTTTCATAATCGGTGGAGCTCGGCAGAGCTCGGCGGCTAATATTGTATTCCGAGCAACGGTGATTGGACGTTGAGTTACTTTAGTATTTTCAAGTTAAATTCATGTTTTAAAATGTCTTTGTTTTTGCTTATCAAATTGTTAGGTGTGTCTCGGTGTTTGTAAATAGTATTTTCAAGTTTAATTTAAATTTTACAATATCTTTGTTTTTTTCATTCAATTGTTAGATGTATGTAAAGTTAATAAAAAGTATGTTCGAATGCAAACAAAAACAGATATAAGTCTGTTTGTCTGTCTGTCTGTCTGTCTATCTCTCTGTATCTTTCTCTCTCTGTCTCGGTCAGTAATGTGATCAAAAACGCATTAATAGATTAACAACTAAGGCAAAGGAAAAATAGAATAAATAGGTGTGGTGTAGAATAGTGTTGGAAGAGGACTCCGTAAAGAGAGGATGAAATTTTAGCTGCTTCGCTTGATGGTCATGGCGCTCCTCAGAATAAAAGTAATGTTTTAATATTACAAAGTAATGTGTATGTAAATGCATTCTATAGGTAGATAACGTAATGGCTAATGACGTAAGCATAATTTTGTATGTGCCATCTGTTGTTGTCAACCTACGAGAGTTTCGTCCAGAGGGGAAAAATTTTGTCGACTTATATATATATATATATATATATATATATACTAGCTGTACCCTGCCACGCATTGCTGTGGCTCTATTTGTTCTAATGGAAAAATCTAATAAAAAGAGAAAATGCATGTTTCTTATATTTTAGTACAGCAATCCACTCCAAAAAGTGAAAATAAGAAGGTGAAAAAAATGGTACTCTTGCAGAATTTGATCCAGATCCTCGGGAGATTCCATCAAGCATGGCTTGGGCTCAACCAACAATCAGTGGATTAAGCTGAACGTTGCTAAAATGTAGAAATGCTAAATCGATTTTTGTTGTTTTTTGTATTCAAAAGTGGGAGTTTTGAATTAATATTTGGATGATGGGGGGGGGTTACTATACATAGATTCGAAAAGTTATCCAAAAACAAATAAATGAAAGCAAAGGTAAGGTAAGTTACGTTTCTACCAAACTGGATAATTATTTTAGTGTTTTTATTTAATGTAAAATGTTTAATTGGCTCGAAAGACACACAGCATTCATTGATATATTTGAAAAAGACAAATGGTCGCGGACTCTGTTGAATATGTTAAGTTTGTGAAAATAAGTTAAAAACTAAAAAACTATACAGTGTCATAAACCCACCGAATATATGTTACCGTGACATAGGCTGACATATTCGATGGGTTTCTGACAGTATTTTGTATAATTTTTTAGTTTTAACTCATTTTCCCAAACATAACGTGTTTAACACAGAGTCTGTCGCCATTTGTAATTTTCAAATATAGCGGTTTTAGAGTTGAATAAACATTTTACATTACATAAAAACACTAAAAAATTATCCAGTTCGGTAGAAAAGTAACTTATCTTGCCTTTGATATCTTTTATACATTTATCTTTTGACAACTTTTTCGAAGCTATGTGTACAGTAATACAAACCCAATAAAAACACAAAAAATTATCCAGTTCGGTAGAAAAGTAACTTATCTTGCCTTTGATATCTTTTATACATTTATCTTTTGACAATTTTTTCGAAGCTATGTGTACAGTAATACAAACCCAATAAAAACACTAAAAATTATCCAGTTAGGTAGAAAAGTAACTTATTTTGCCTTTGAAAACATTTACTTGTTATATGTTTGTTTTTGTTGACAACTTTTTCAAATTTTTGTGCAAGTACAAATCAGAAGGGGGTATTTTTCTGTCTATTTTTATTTTTGGCAATATTTTTTAAAAATAGTTTTGCCAAATTAATTTTAAATTTCACAATATCTGCTTTTTTTTTTTTAGTATTTTTATTAAATTAAGTCCACCTCAACAATTTTCTTTAAAATGACTACTTTAATAGGTTTTCGACTATGCTGAATAAGAAAATCTCATTTAAAATTTGCAGAGGCAAGTAGTTTTCTAGATATAAAGACCTGTACTATGCACTATAATTCATTGGCGGTTATGAATAAACACCCCTAACCGCCCCATATTAAGAACGACTTTCAGAATAAAGACCCCTAACCTCCCCATGTTAAAAACGGCTTTTGGAATAAATACCACTATTCTCCCCATATTAAGAACGGCTTTCGGAATAAACACCTCCAACCTAACTATGTTAAAAATTGTGGAGGTGAACCTAATGTGAAAATTGAAAGCACAGAATAGTTACAAAGCACCATCCCCTCCCTATGGTAAGAATGGCTGAAAAAAATAACGGTTTTCTTGGTAGGAATTTTTCTGTATTTCACCTAACAATTTCTTTAATAAAGAAAAAGCATTCATATTTTCTTATATAAAAACAACTTCTGTAAAAAACAAGTGTACTTTCAATTTAGTTAAAAAAATTTTCTTGAAAAAAAAACAAAAAACTTTAACCTAACAATTTACGGTAAAAAAAAAAGCAAAAACAAAACAATCGAATCTTAATTGAACCTTATTGCCAAATAGGCTTCGGCTACAATGTTGAATGGATTGTTTTTTTGTTTTTTTTTTCAAATTAAATTCAACTTTCACAATATCTTTTTTTTAAATAATTTCACAATATCTTTTTTTTTTTTTAATAATAAATTGTTAGTTGAAAGCACAGAATAGTTACAAAACGCCCTCCCCTCTCCATGGTAGGAATGGCCGAAAAAATAAAAATAAAAAAGGTATTATTTCAGCACTTTACCAAGAAAACAAACAAACAAACAAAAAAAGCGTGTACTGCCAATTTTGTTAAAAAATGATTTTCACAACAAAGATGATTTTGTCAAGGTTCTTCGACTTTTATGTTTTAACTCAAAACACACGTTCTGGCGAGCAATTTTTTAAAATTAAAAAATTGGGAAGATAAACAAATGAATTCAAATTTTAAAAAATTGGGGATGTTTTTCTTTTACTTATCGATTAGTCGTCAAATCGTGGTGTATGAATTGAAATTGTATAACTACCGGAAGTAAAACCCAGAACAGTCTTGCAGAATCGACTTATGAAAAATATTTTTATTTTATTTAATTTATAATTTGCAATATAATTTATTTTAATAACATAAAAAACATTCCTTGACTCTAAGGATAGAGTGTGTGAAAATTTCAATTAAATTGGTAATGTAGAAATATCGTTTTATGAATAACTAACGAACCAAGAATTATATATATATATATATATATATATATATATATATATATATATATATATATATATATATATATATATACAGAAGACAAGATTATATTATACAATAATGATTTTATAAATTATTATAAACAATTGGGTGCAATCAGCTATAATCGAAACCAAAACGTTCAGCACTCCAAACTTCATCGTTATTTATCACTCCAGCGACATTACCGTCTGAGTTACCGAAAATTGTCTATGAAAGATTAAAAATTAAGCGACTTTAAACCTTGAATGTTTCATTTTCAGCATGCCCAAAAGTAACAGCAAGAATAACAGTTTTATTCGACTTACCCGGCTAAGGTCAACTGTTTTCTTTTTCAGTTTAATCCGTTAACAACTATTTTCACAGGCTAAAAACAAAATCTTTCTCAATTGCTCTCACATGTCCAAATCCCCTACATAAGTTTCAAATCTGTAGACCAAAAATTCAGAGAGAAGTTTGGTAGAGACTTTCCACACACACACGCACACACACACACGCACGCACACACACACACACACACAGACAAGGTTACTTGTATATATATATATATATATATATATATATATATATATATATATATATATATATATATATATATATAACTACTTAATTTACTCACATAAAATTAATATACAGAAGTATAGATTTATATGTAAACTTTAAGTATTTACTTCAAAAGTGCTCAATACGTAGGTAGAGCTAGTTAGTAATTTATAAAATATATATGGCGATTAAGCTACACTGAATATTCCACGTTTCATCCACTCTAGGACTCTTCAGGCGTATGTGCATGAGCCTGAAGAGTCCTAGAGTGAATGAAACGCGGAATATTCAGTGTAGCTTAATCGCCATATATATTTTATAAATTACTATATATATATATATATATATATATATATATATATATATATATATATATATATATATATATATATATATATACCGGTAACTACTAATAAATAAAAATAACTCTTGTCATAAGGAAATTAAAGTCACCACCAATTAAAGATATACAACCATAAAAAGAACCTAAGGGTTTGAGACATTTTAAATCAAGGGAAATAAATAACCATCAAGCTAAAAGAATCACCTAACATCTCTCTACTAATGGCGACTTTAACACGGATGGGGTGGGGGAAATAGCATCCCTCCCTTTCCCTCACCACACCTCAAAAAAAAACCCTTACCGCTCACATTCACATAGCATACCCCCCCCCCACCCAGAATGTAGATCGCACCTAAATATCTTATAAAAACCAATGTGGTCTTGACATCCGTCTCAATAGCAATTCTTTTTTGGTCTGATGAATTGCTGTCCTTGAACCTTGAATTGGGACTCCACTGAAACATATATGTAACCAATAATGTTTGTATAATAAACAGATTATTTATATATATATATATATATATATATATATATATATATATATATATATATATATATATATATAAGAGAAAAAGTGAAATAAACGACAATATAAATTTAATCGTTGATTCAATAGGAAGATTACATAAATTAGGGGTACGGGATGTATATGCTCTTTATTTCTAGGTATTTTGGAGCCTAGTGCTTCTCATCAGAAGAGGAAGGAAGGTGCTAGGTAATATACTGAAGATGTGATGTCTAGCGATAACTACATTAGGAATGAAATAATGGGGTGTAAGAGGAAGAGGGTAAAACATTGTAATTGTGGAGAGAGGAAGGTAGGGGAAATGCAGTCATTAAGGTGATATAGGATTAAATTGTGGATATCACATAATGGATATAAGTGGTATGTAATATGGTTAAGAGGTTTCCTATGGTAGTTTATGAGACATGCGTATAATACGTGTGTCAATATGGGGAGATGTACATTTAATATAAGAAACAACGAGGGAAGGGAGCGAAAAGGATGTAAGGATGAGAGAGTATGGATATAAAGGAGGGGGTTCTTAAATAGAGCTTATATGGGAAACATACCTTGTCTATCTTAGTCTTCTTCTGACGGTCTTAGAAAACTGCAAGAAAACTCATCCCAAAGAAACCAAAAGTCTCGGGTTTGTCTTTTCAGCAACTTTATTCTGGATGTTTCCCCATTGGAAAGTTGCCCGCCATCTTAATATCTACATCTTATCTACATTGATTTGATAGCTTCCTCAGGTGTTTTTAGCCATTATCGACTGGTCGCCAGCTCATCCCCTCTCGACTGTCTCTCTCAAACTCTGCCTCTCAACTTTACTAAAACCTACGTATCCAAAAAAATAAAATAAAAATAACCTCTTCTAATGACGCAATCAACATGCATCACTCATGACCATCGCGTGATATCTGTCGCGCATTCTTGTTTATCTATCAACTTGTCAATACTAAATTCTTAACTAATTTTTTTAAATTCCTCTCTATCAAATTAACATTCTTAATACATTCCAACGTTAACATATTTTACAAACATACGTTCAAGTTACTCAGCGCTGCCCCGGAACTAACAACACAAGATTATTGTCCTGTAGAGCATCTGAATATGTATTCCTGATTTAGTTTAAATGTCTCTGATGATTTAGTCTGGGCCCTTTCACCATGCGGAGTATATTTCTAATTCTTTTATTCACTATCGCGATTTGCCAAAAATGATTTGTTATTCTTGAAAATTTGAATAAAAACCTTTTTCTCTGATTTTAAAACATTTTATTTTTCATTCCGGTTTCTTCCTTCATATAGAATCAATACCTTTTTCTTTTGGTGTTGACTTCTATGAAGTCGTCTTTTTTATGTTCGTTTTGGAGAAATCAGTCTTTGAAAATCGTCTTGATCTTTATTGCAAACATAACTTCTGCCACTGACATGCAAATATGGAAAGTTATTATTCAGGGTTATTCTAGAACGTCATGTATGACTTCTCCGCAGGAATAACCCTCGATTTTTAGTGCTCTTATAAAAGCATTGGCAAATCGTTCCGCTTGGCCATTGTCTCTCGCATGATACAGCATGTTTGTAAGAGATCCCACTACAAAACGACTTAAAAACAGTTTGAATTCACTGGATCTGAATTGAGTACTATCCGATACTACACAGTCCACGACTCTGAAACGTGAGAATATGCAGAAACCCATTACAACCAGATAATAGAACCAGATCAATCATCGAGCAAAGCCAATATGGATTCTTGATCTCGGTCGGTCCATTTTAGGCCAGGGTTTGAACTTCATAGGAAACGTTTTTGCGACTAATGCATACCCTTTACATTATTTAACTGTAGTCGTGATATCTTGATCCATAGTTCTCAAGTAGACGCAACGTTGTGCAAGACTCTTCATCCGTGATATGTCTGGATGCCCAACATGCCTTTGAGTACACTTTTGTAAAGTCACCGGAATAACCGCACGAGAACAGTAAATTACTACATCATTGCAATTAAAATACCATACTTACAGATTATTTGTTCTTTTCCATCATGCCCTTTTAAATAATTTTTTTTATATAAAAGCATAATTAATCGCTTTTGTTTTTGTTTATCTGAGCGTCTCAAGTTGAAATGTAAATATAATTTCCTTTTTAATTCGGAAAACTTTTAAAGGTTTTCCCTTTATGTATTTTATCCATAATTTTGATAAACGCATCGTGAGATTTTTATCTATATTTTTTTTTTACTGGAAAAGTGAATTATTTCAGAAGAATTCGATGACAGACAACGGTAGTGTCCAGACGGCGCCAGCGAAAATGAAAAACCCTCCCAAGTGCATTTTAAAACATTTTAATAATCAAGTGTGAACTCTCTGAGATATTTAGCGAATATGCGCGAAAAAGGTTTACAGTAATGCAGTAATCTATCTATCTATCTATCTATCTATCTATCTATCTATATATATATATATATATATATATATATATATATATATATATATATATATAAGCAAACGTGTCTGTGTGTGTGTGTCTGTGTACATTTCCTTACGCAATAGCCATGTCAATTTTAAGTCTAGAGACTCGAAATTTAATGTAGGGGGTAGTGAGATTTGGGAAAATCTTTGTAATCGGTTTTCGGCCAGAAATTTGGCTGTCAAGGGGTCAAAGTTCTGAGAACTCTATCAAACTACTCCGCCAATTTTGGGTCTAAACACTTGAAATTTTAGATATAGGTTCCTTGGACATGGATTTAACTTAATAACTTAATTTAAGCCCAAAACAATAAATTTTAAGGGGTCATAAAAGTAAAAAAAAAAAAAAATGGACCGTTTTTTTTTTTTTGCTTTGTTTTTTGCTCAACGTACACCTCCACACACCCGGGCAACGCCGGGCAGAAATGCTAGTATATCTATAAAAGTGAAGTTGTCTGTGTGTGTGTCTTTATATGCACATTTCTCTACCAAACTACTCTGTCAGCTTTTAGTCTACAGACTAAATATTTGACATAAGGGGTATTGAGATTTGGGGAAATCTTTTTAATCCGTTTTCGGCCAGAAATTTAGCTGTCAAGGGGTCAAAGTCAACGATTTGACCTTTGAAAACCCTACCAAACTCCTCCGCCATTTTTGTGGTCTAAACACTTGAAATTTTAGATGTAGGTTGCTTGGAGATGGATCAACATTTTTTAATTTGATTTGAGCCGAAAACAATAAATGTTAAGGATCAAAATTGGGATCAAAGTTAAAAAAAAAATGACCTCTGCGGTCTCTACCAAATTACTCAGCCAATTTTTGGTCTAAACATTGGAACTTTTACATAAAGTGCATTCATACATAAAGCAAGCTTTTAGTCGGTTTTTGGCCGAAATTTTGGCTGCCAAGGGGTAAAAATAAAATTTTTTTGACCTTTTCAGTCTCTAGCAAACTATTCAGCCAATTTTTAGTCTAAACATTTGAAATTTGACATAAAAGGTATTCAGACATGCAGTAAGCTTTTGAATCAGTTTTGGGGCGAAAATTTGGCTTCCAATACGTCAAAGTTGAAAGAATTGACGTTTGTAGACTCTACCAAACTCCTCCGCCAATTTTGGGTCTAAACACTTGAAATTTAGAATGTAGGTTATCTGGACATGAGTCAAACTTTTTAATATATATATATATATATATATATATATATATATATATATATATATATATATATATATATGCCCATAAAATTATGAACAGTACATAGGGCCTGAGCCTGTTTGGTTTATTTTTATTGTCAAGAAAAACTTAAGAGAATCGCTTTGGAATCAGAAATTAGACTCAATTTTTTTCGATTCCGGTACCAATTCCGATACACTAAAAAGTTCCGATTTTTCCGGTTTCAAATTCCGATTTTGATTAATCGTTCACTATATATATATATATATATATATATATATATATATATATATATATATATATATATATATATATATATATATATATATAATTACAATTAAATTTACCAAAATGATCCAAGATGGTAAAACAAAAGTATATTATAAATATTAAAGAATTAATATTTATAAAGTAATCTCAACCAGATGTAAACGCCCGATAAAACCAAATAAGAGATAGATCTTATAATAAGAGCAAACAGTTAATAAAACATGTTGAAAAAACACTTTGAAAAGGAGTTAAAAACATATTTAATCTGAAAAGGAAACACTTGATAAGTGATAAACACTTATCAAGTGTTTCCTTTTCAGATTAAATATGTTTTTAACTCTTTTTCAAAGTGTTTTTAACATGTTTTATTAACTGTTTGCTCTCATATATATATATATATATATATATATATATATATATATATATATATATATATATATATATATATGTATACTAGCAGTTCAGCCCGGCTTTGCTCGGGTCCTATGTACTCTTAATAACTTTGTATTCATATGTATATATGCATATTAGGAAGTTTGTACCCATGTACAGGTAACCTACATTTAAAATCTTTAGTGTTTGGACAACAAATTGGGGGAGGAGTTTGGTAAAGTTTTCAAAGCTCAAATCGTTGAACTGTGACCCCTTAACAACAAAATTTCTGGCCAAAATCCGATTAAAAAGATTTTCTCAAATCTCAATAACCTTTTGTTAAATCTTGAGTCTGTAGACTAAAAATTGACAGAGTAGTATGCTAGGGAAATGTGCACACACAGAGGCAATATTACTTTAATAGACACTGGCATGGGTGACCGCTGTTGCCCGGGTTTTTGGAGGTGTGTGTTGAACAAAAAAAAAGTGGTAGTAGGAAGGCAGGCTCGAACCTGTACCGCGAAGAGGAAAAGAACGAGAAAAAACGTGACGCCCTTGCTGTTACAACCACCACCAAATCGGAAGTGACGTAGGTTTGAATTAAGGCTAGACAATCGAAAAGAGGGGGATGACTTTCGACAATATCGGCGAAAAAAGCGACCCCTCCCTGTAGAAAAGGTCGAGCTTAAAACAATACTGATCTTGTGAAAATCCGTCGCCTCTGTCGAAAGATTTAGGCAAACATGCAAACGTACATACATACATACATATATACATACATATTGGTAGCGCAAATTTTCTACCCAAACCGATTAAAAAGCTTGCTCTATCTCTGAATACCCTTTATGTAAAATTTGAAATGTTTAGACCAGAGTAATTTGGTAGAGATCGCAGAGGTGAAATATTTTTTAACTTTGACCCCTATTATGACCCTTTAACATTTATTGTTTTGGGCTTAAATCAAGTTATTACGTTAGATCCATGTCCAAGGAACTTATATCTAAAATTTCAAGTATTTAGACCCAAAATTGGCGGAGGAGTTTGGTAGAGTTCTCAAAGGTCAAATCGTTGAACTTTGACCCCTTGACAGCCAAATTTCTGGCCGAAAACGGATTACAAAGATTATCCCAAATCTCACTACCTTGTATATCAAATTTCGAGTCTGTAGACTGAAAATTAACAGAGTTATTGTGTAAGGAAATGTACACACACAGACACACAGACACGTTCACTTATATATATATATATATATATATATATATATATATATATAGAGAGAGAGAGAGAGAGAGAGAGAGAGGAGAGATAGAGTGATATATGGATAGATAGATAGATAGATAGATAGATAGATAGATAGATAGATAGATAGATAGATATGTATGGGGAATAAAATCCTATATAAAACAATTTTTCCCTCGGGAAGAAATGCAATTTTCACTTTATTGTATGTGTTTCAGAAAATGCTGGGCTTTCTTTATACTAAAGCAAACACATACACAGACGACACCACATGCAAGTGTTGCATGCACTGCATTTACAATCAGCCACCAAAGTTACCTTACTTGATGTTGGAAGGGGAGGGCGTTCCCCACTTTGAGCGCGCATCGCCAAAGAGAGAGAGAGAGAGAGAGAGAGAGAGAGAGAGAGAGAGAGAGAGAGAGAGAGAGAGAAGGGCGCCTGATTTGATTCCAAGCAATTAGTTCTTTTTCTTTTCCTCGGTATTTAAATTTTTTTTTTCTTCCTTTGCATCGTTCTTAATTTAAAATATTGTAGTGAAAAGAGAAGACTCGTTTTCTTTTCCTTGTCACAAGAACGGGACGTTTTTACGATCGGTGCTAATTCAGTGGATACTTTTTACAAGCGCAAGTGGTGAAGACAACGTCTTCTTCGTCAATGTAAGTACATCTTTCCTAACACCAGTTGACAATAACAGCAAAAAGAAAGGGATTTTCTTCTTGTCCCCCCCCCCAGTTTTATTCTTCGTTCAAATGTAATCAGTATTGTCTCGCAAACACTATATGAATCGCATCTCATCACTAGACCAGCCACAGTATCACCGCATGTACAGTGTATGTGATTGTTTATGGTAAACCGGTGCGCGCAAGTGCGTGAAGTGCATGTGCAAGTCATATAACAACGTGCATAAACTAGCCTTTTCTTTCCTTCTTTCTTTCTTATTTATTGATTTGTTTATTTTTGCTAAAATTCTAGCTTTAAAGCCAATAGCCTTTTGATTAGAAGAAACGTACAATATACGACCTTGTACCGGTGCTTAATTTGTCACTATATATATATATATATATATATATATATATATATATATATATATATATATATATATATATATATATATATATATATATAAAAAATTGGATACTTTACCTTTCACCAGACTATCCATTCACGTGAAATCACCTTTTTCTTCACGATATTCCCTCTGCTTTACTTTTTGTTATCAAGTAAGATCTTTGACTTACTTGCAGTTTCATCAAATACTTTTGTATGCAAAATCCGATCCCGCATTTTACTAATTCCTACCCTCTGATAAGAAGGAAAGTATTTCTTCGAAACTCCGCGGATTAAGGACTATCCACTTATTAAGTGTTTCCTTTTCAGATTTAATATGTTTTTAACTCTTTTTCAGAGTGTTTTTTAACATGTTTTATTAACTATTTGCTCTTTATATATATATATATATATATATATATATATATATATATATATATATATATATATATATATATATATATATAGCACTTGAATAATGAAAATCGTAGTATAAATCCTTCTAGACTAATGCAATTTTAATTTTTCTCCCAATCCAGAATGCCTTATCTATGGGGAGCTGGATTTCCCCCAAATTAAAACTCGAACTTTTGTCGTCTCACTCTGCCTTCGTAGACAAAAGGGGCGGGAGGTGCAGCTAAATAGGAAAGCTGAAGCAAATATGACCGTTTAACTTACTTCATGTTTCGTAATTCGTGACATGAAAAAAGGCTGAGTCCTGGTGCAGACATAACAAGTACTGTCTGGGACATTGTGCACGCGCGCTTTTTACCGCGTTAAAAATTTAAAGTCGTTAATAGCAAAACTAAAGCAAAAAAATTAAGTCAATGTGTAACTCGACTACGGCGGCTGGGACAGCTGCACGGATGCACAAAATGATAAGAATCTACTGATCATTGTTTACTAAAAATTAAAATATTGATCACATTGTTTCAACACGTGGAAGTTGTTCACTAACACATATAATAATACCTACTAAACGTAATCGATACTTGACAGACAAAAAAATATTTTAATAATTATTAACAAGAATATAAATTTACTGTAAATCCAGTAAATATTTCCTATTGCATTTTATTTACATTTGTACAAAGGAATAAACATTTCAATATTCAAAAGCTTTAAATTTTCATTCAACTCATTACATATTAAGACAAAAAAAAAAAAACAGACATACTCCTAAAATCAGTTTTATCAAAATGGAGATAGATTTGCTTCTCTTTTGACCCCTGTCCAGGAGTGAGAGACTAATAGCAGATGCACCAACCCAAATGTGACAACAATACTTCACACGCGCGCGCGCACGCACACACACGCACACGCACACACACACACACACACACACACACACACACACACACACACACACACACACACACATATATATGATGAGAATAATGGAAATAGTATTCCGACGAAATAGAGAAATAAAAAGGAACAAACTGAGTTATGTGTTCGTCAACGTTTCGTCTTTATTTCATCCAGAGGAAGTCTCGAAATAAAGACAAAACGTTGATGAACACATAATAATTTGTTCCCTTTCATTTATATATATTACAATAAATAAAAAAAATAAAATCGACCAGAAACAAAAACAATTGTGATTCAGAATAAATCAACAAATAAAAAAAAATCACATAGAAGGGATTGGCATGAACTGATAGGGAATCGATACTTGACAGACAAAAAAATTATTTTAATAATTATTAACAAGAATATAAGTTTACTTTAAATCCAGTAAATATTTCCTATTGCATTTTATTTACAATCTTACAAAGAAATAAACATTTCAATATTCAAAACCTTTAAATTTTCATTCAACTCATTACATAGCAACACACACACACACACACACACACACACACACACACACACACACACAGGCATACTTATGAGTTTAGTTTTAGCAAAATAGGGATCGATTTGCCTTCTATTTCTATCAGGTTTTTCAAAATATTCACCCTACCAAGAAAATAATCAATGTTCCTATTAAATCCCAATATACTTTTCTAGAACAACATTTGACATTTGCAAAAGTGTTCATCTGCTTCGTTTCATATTCTTAAACTTAATTCAAAGTTACAGCAGGTGTGTTTGATTGAAAGGTGTATCCCCCCTCCCACCCCCACTTTATCTTCTCGAACTCATTTGTCTGGTATGATATTCTTCAGATTCCAACTTAAATATCTTTTTTAAGATTCTAACTGTCCCTTACAGTGCAATTGTGTTTGTATCTATATGTATGTATGTATGTATGTATGTATGTATGTGTGTGTGTGTGTGTGTGTGTGTGTGTGTGTGTTCGATATAGGCATTCACGGACAACTGTTACGTTGTCACATGAGTAATCTGTGCGGCCAATACAGCGAGCGCGCCAAACCCGATATTCGTAAATCGGATATATATATATATATATATATATATATATATATATATATATATATATATATATATATATATATATATAGTAATTTATAGAATATATATGGCGATTAA